>NC_090928.1:456641406-456952289 GCF_040938575.1 Ambystoma mexicanum
ACTCGTCGTGTCCTGAAATGTTTGTAATTAAACAAAATGGGGGTGTCCTGAGGACGCTGTCCGTATTGTTCGATGGGAAGTTGAATGTGTTCTAAGAACACTCGTGGTGTCCTGAAATGTTCGCAAATAAAAAAATGGGGGTGTTCTGAGGACGCTGTCCGTATTGTTCTTTGGCAAGTTGAATGTGTTCTAAGACCAGTCGTGGTGTCCTGAAATGTTCGTAAATAAACAAAATGGGAGTGTTCTGAGGACGCTGTCCGTATTGTTCGATGGCAAGTTGAATGTGTTCTAAGAACACTCGAAGTGTCCTGAAATGTTCGCAAATGAACAAAATGGGGGTGTTCTGAGGACGCTGTCCGTATTGTTCGTTGTCAAGTTGAAAGTGTTCTAAGAACACTCGCGATGTCCTCACATTTTCGTAGGGGGTGTCGTGAAGATACTGTCCGTATCTTTCTCTGGCAAGTTGAATGTGTTCTAAGAACACTTGTGGTGTCCTGAAATGTTCGTAAATAAACAAAATGGAGGTGTGCTGAGGACGCTGT
The DNA here is from genome assembly GCF_040938575.1 of Ambystoma mexicanum. Lineage (NCBI taxonomy): Eukaryota > Metazoa > Chordata > Amphibia > Caudata > Ambystomatidae > Ambystoma > Ambystoma mexicanum. Next base: position 456,641,949 of record NC_090928.1, read on the forward strand.
CCGTATTGTTCTCTGGCAAGTTGAATGTGTTCTAAGAACACTCGTTGTGTCCTGAAATGTTTGTAAATAAACAAAATGGGGGTGTCCTGAGGACGCTGTCCGTATTGTTCGATGGGAAGTTGAATGTGTTCTAAGAACACTCGTGGTGTCCTGAAATGTTCGCAAATAAAAAAATGGGGGTGTTCTGAGGACGCTGTCAGTATTGTTCTCTGGCAAGTTGAATGTGTTCTAAGACCAGTCGTGGTGTCCTGAAATGTTCGTAAATAAACAAAATGGGAGTGTTCTGAGGACGCTGTCCGTATTGTTCGATGGCAAGTTGAATGTGTTCTAAGAACACTTGCGGTGTCCTGAAATGTTCGCAAATGAACAAAATGGGGGTGTTCTGAGGACGCAGTCCGTATTGTTTGTTGTCAAGTTGAAAGTGTTCTAAGAACACTCGCTATGTCCTCACATTTTCGTAGGGGGTGTCGTGAAGATGCTGTCCGTATCTTTCTCTCGCAAGTTGAATGTGTTCTAAGAACACTTGTGGTGTCCTGAAATGTTCGTAAATAAACAAAATGGGGGTGTCCTGAGGACGCTGTCCGTACTGTTCGATGGGAAATTGAATGTGTTCTAAGAACAGTCGTGGTATCCTGAAATTTTCGTAAATAAACAAAATGGGGGTGTCCTGAGGACGCTGTCCGTATTGTTCGATGGCAAGTTGAATGTGTTCTAAGAACACTCGCTGTGTCCTGAAATGTTCACAAATAACAAAATGGGGGTGTTCTGAGGAGGCTGTCCGTATTGTTGGTTGTCAAGTTGAAAGTGTTCTAAGAACACTCGCGGTGTCTTGAAATGTTCGTAGGGGTGTCCTGAAGACGCTGTCCGTATTGTTCGCTGGCAAGTTGAATGTGTTCTAAGAACAGTCGTGGTGTCCTGAAATGTTCGTAAATAAACAAAATGGGGGTGTCCTGAGGACGCTGTCTGTATTGTTCGATGGCAAGTTGAAAGTGTTCTACGAACACTCGTGGTGTCCTGAAATGTTCGTAGGGCGTGTCCTGAAGACGCTGTCCATATTGTTCGCTGGCAAGTTGAATGTGTTCTAAGAACACTCGCAGTGTCCTGAAATGTTCGCAAATAAAAAATTGGGTTGTTTTGAGGACGCTGTCCATATTGTTCGCTGGCAAGTTGAAAGTGTTCTAAGAACACTCATTATGTCCGCGGACATTAAAAGTTTCCACAGGCCACAGTTGAAATGTTTGACTCTATGGGTGTGATATGCTGCGGTGTTTGTGGCCAGGGCATAGAGTCTTGGGTGCATGGCCAGTAGGCCATGCACCCAAGACTCTATGCCCTGGCCACAACCACCGCAGCATATCACACTCATAGTGGCTTAGAACTTTGGGTCAAAAACAAATTTATAAGGAACAAATTTGTAAGCCATTATGGGTGTGATATGCTGCGATGGTTGTACTTAATATAATATACTTACTTTTTGGTTTAGTAACTGGAGTACATGTATTTCTTGTTCATTTCTGTGATAAAAGAAAATAGCATGTTAGTATTAGTGTTTTGTAATTACTTATTACATTGTATAATCAAGATTTTTTTTTACCCTCATATTTAGTAGATTACAAACCAGAGTACTGTGCAATTTGCTCAGTTTCTTTGTTTGTTGCTAAAATCATTGGGTCTGTGGGAGGAAAAAAAATCCATGTTGGATTTTAAAAAAAACCTTTTTCTGTTATGCTACAGTTTATTTGTTTGTTTGTTTTCAGTGTTCACTTGTTGTTTCTGGCTAATGCTTTATACATTGGCTTGTTGCAGTTTTTTGGAGCAGTAACATATTATTTGTTTGGATATTGTAAAATTTTGGAGCAGTTAGATACCAGTAGGCGTATTCTAACTGTCTATTTTTTTATATATTTTAGTGGTATTGATTTATCTGTTTGGATATAGTTAAATTTTGGGACAGTTAGATACCAATTGGCGTAATCTAACTGTCTATTTTTTGCTCTAATTTAGTGGTATTCATTTATCTGATTAGTTGTTGTAGAATCTTTGGGCAGTTAGATAGCTTTTGGAATATTCTAACAGTTTATATTTTTTTACTAAAAATTTACTTAAGGTTTAAGTACAGTTTAGTTACCAAATTTTGGTTTCAAGAACATTAAACAAGCGTTTGTAAGATTTGATGGTAGTCTCTGCTTTAGAGTAATGGTACTATCATTACATTCAAACCATCCACATTTCTTTTTTATACATGCAGTGTAGTGCCCTGAATTGGTTGTGGCTCCTACGTGGTAGATTATACCTATTGTTGTGAAGGTTTTCTTACCAAGTGATATTTGACCATGTGTGAATCCAGTCAGATTACAGTTGTTTTTGGTACCATCTGCATTGTAACGTAGAAGCATTAGTATTACGTATTTACTATGTGTTTGTATTACTAACGTGGAGCGATTATCCGAATTGCAGGTAGTGCATGATCTACCATGGTTTGCATTTTGTACAAGTTGCTGAAATGTAATGGATTCACAATTAGGTATTGATATATATATGAAGCGTTCATTGGAGATTTCCTCTTGTGTCACATTGTTGCAGAGAGTGCATGTATGTTTCCACATGTATGAAATCTGGAAGATTTCATTTATAGGTATGTTTCTGTTTTCCAGTACTTGTAGTAAGTACATTAGAAATTATTGTGGATCTTCCTGTGAGTTTATAGTGAATTTAACCATTCCAGCACAGTAGTGCAATTGTTGTCTTATTCCATAAACACTATACGTCTTGTCAGGATTGTTGGTTGCATTTCTGTGAAGTACTAACATTTGCAAACACAATTGGTCTGTACTGTGTAAGTAAATGTTGTCAACAATTGGTGGCAATTGAAATAGAATATTCATTGCTACATTTGCGTAGCAACTTACTCCAACTATATTTGAGAGTTTAAATGGACCAGGTAGTTCTGTATCTGATTGATTTTTTTTTAGTTTGTCTTCCTTCTTTGATGAAGTACCTGGTTTACTTTCCTTAATGGGTTCTTTTATGTTTGTGGTACTTGATGAAGTTTTAGTTTCTTTTACTCTCTTTGGAGAATTTGCAGTGACATCCTGTTGCATTTCTGTTTGATTTAGTTATCTTTTACAACGTTTTACTTTTTGTGGTACAGAATATGTGTTTAGATGGGGGGTGTATAGTGAGCGAAGTCTATTGTATTCTAAAATGCAAGGAATATCAGCGTTTACTTTACTTGCATCAAAGTTGATTAGAAATAGACCGTCAAGTGTACGTAAGCGTGATAGTGCTATGTAGCTCATGCCTTCTTTAAAGACTGTGTTACCAATGTCTATCATTGCTTTATCTAGCATAAGACCTTTTGATTTATGAATGGTAACTGCGTATGAAAGAGTTAGAGAAAATTGTTCTCTCCATACATACATGTCTTTGAAGAGAAGGAATCAAGCTGAATCAAGAGAATATTGACAAACTGAATTTTGTTGTCACATGGGTATGTTTGAAAGCCAACAACTGTACCCAGTGCTCCATTAACTAGTCCTTGGTCTACGTCAAGGTTACGTTTAAGCATTACTCTGCAATTTAAGGATAATTTTAATATCTTTTCCAAGCCTGCTGTGTTTGAGATTGATTTTTCTAAACTATTTAGTCTTGTTGTGGCTTGGTCACACATGGGTAGTGTCATACCATGAACACCTAGTTTGTCTGTGGTGCTAATTTCCATTATTGGTTGCATTTCTTTACTTAACATTATTTCATTGAATTTGAAACAGCTTGCAAGAGTGGGCATTAAGGCCATACAATTAACATTTTTGTGGGCTAATTGTTCCATAACATCTGTAGCACATGCATGATCACCATAAAGTGCATGAATGTGCCGGGTTTTCAATATTGCTTCTGCTTCTTTAGTAAGTATACCAACTCTGATACTTTTTAAGATGTTGGCATAAGTGAGATCTGCAGATTGCTGCATGTTTTTTGTTAATTCTCTGTATTGGAAATGTTGCCAAAGGTTGACATTTCCAATGCTGCCAATAGTTTTACGGCAGAGTTTGTGTCCTAATGTTTTATAAATAGGCTCACCTTTTACTGGTGTCAATTGAAGAAGATCTCCAAAAAAAAAATAATGTGTTTTCCTGCAAAGAGCTCTTCATAGTTTGTTTTGAGTACTTCTTGTAATCTGAGGTGAATCAAAGCCAACATTAGGTTGGACACCATGCTCACTTCATCTATTAGTAGCATTTTCATTTGTTTCAATACTCTGCGTAGTTCCATTGCAGCTTCTGTAGAAAGTTAGTAATAGTCTAATTTGTTTTGGTGTTCTACTGGCAGGAGTATTAATCGATGTAAAGTGACAACACCTATGTTGTAGGCAGATAAACCTGTGGGGGCAGTGAAAACAGCTGACAGTTTGTTGTTTGTCAATTGTTGAAGGAACTTACTGATGATTTTGATTAGGAATGTTTTGCCAGAACCAGCTTCACCACTGACGTACAATAGTGTAGTGTAATTTTGGCAGGTGCATTATTTGTTTTCATGTTGTACACCATGTGCAATTTCTTTTGTTACTTCTTGAAAAATGCTACGTTGCTCATTGTTTAGTTTTGATTGTAGTATAGTTAAGTCTTCTTTATCTTCATACTGACACATGGTGTTTTCTCCTTCTGTCATAGCTAATTCTGCCTCATTTGTTATTAGTGGTTCTCCCAGTGGTTCTTGGCTTCCTGTTACAGAAGGTTGACTACTGTCAGGAGTGTCCTTATCTAGTTGGGCCTGGAGTTCTTCTTCGTGTTGCTGTTCATTGTGCAACATTGTTTTGTACTGTGTAAGGTTTACATCAGTTGTAGTGCTTTCATTTGCTTTGAAAGCGTCTTCATATGAGTCATAGTTATCTAGTATTTCTTCTTCTTTTCTCCATGGTTTAAAGAGTTGCAGCAGGGACATGTAATATACTTCTTTATGTTGAGGAGTCTTTAATGACAATTTGATATGATTAATTACATTTGGTTTGGTGAGTTTTACTAAGCTGCCTTCACAGTTTGTTACTCTGTATTTACCGTTTTTTTCATCAGGTTTTATATTATTTTTGTATGTGTAGTTTTGGGCTATGTGGTATAGACACATGGTTTCCCAAGTGGTACTCCTGTTTGGGTAGTATGTGTCTTATAAATTGTTTTTTAAAATGTCTTGGCTGTTGGGATCATGTTTGGCTATTGTTTCTATACCTTTGTATGATTTTAGAACTCTTTTTCTAGATTTAGCTATACTATATTTTCAGATTTACCATATAATGCAGTACCAGTTAAACGATCAGCTGCTTCATAGGATCCACATTCGCTATGGGACAGCATTTTTATGCCCAAGCTGTATAATTTCTGAGACACCTTTTTATCTGATGACAGGTCATTCCAGAGGTCTTGCAGCTCTGTCTTTTCTGCTTTGGTTAAGTATGCTGTGACATATCGTGCAACTACAGTAGAATTGTCTGCAATGTACTGCACATCTATGTTTGCATTCCATAAGTGGGCAATGATTGCATTGTAATCACTGATTTATTTTTCTTCTTCTTTTCTTTTTATGTAATATGTATTTTTAGCTGACTTACCTTTAACACTATGTCTAACTGAAGACATGAGGTTGTTCATTGAACTGTATTTGTAACTGGTCTAGGGAAACCAAATTGGCATTTGGTGTAGTATTTCCTTTTGTTTTTGTATTTGCAACGACAATATTTGCCACATTTGTGTCTTTGAAATTGTAAAATTTGTGCATGAAGATCACTATTTGTGGATACTGATGGAATTTCACAAGTGACATATTTTTCAATAAACTGTAAAACAGTGGCATCACTGTCTTGACCAAATTTAGGAGCATCTTTAATCCATAAAAGCATGTGGATATGTGCTCCTCCTCTGGTTTGGTATTCTTTTCTCCAAAAGAAGTGTTGCACTTCTCCAAGGGGAGGAGCAGTTTTATTACAAATAAAATGTAGCATAGCAATGAAGCTATGGTGAAAATATCTTGAAACATTAACAGGATCCAGAGAACAAAGTTCTCCAAGTGTTAGTATATCTAAATTTGACTAGTTTTTGTTTGACATATGTAGGAAATCATGTAAATCTTCCCATGCATATTCTGCACAACTTAATGTAACAAACCAAGTGGGTGGGCCAAGGTTTCTGATCATACAACATACATCTCCATGACGTCGAAACCTTTACTCTTTAGTACCACGCATATTTGCTAATAGATCTGTAATATTTGATTGTAAAACCTCATCTTTTTGTTGAACTTTCTGTAATAATTGTGTAGCTGTCATATTCTGAAAGTGCGATCCTGATTTTAATATGTGTGCAACTCCGTAACATAAAGTTGCTAGTTCACTTTCAAAGAGTAGGTGGAATATGCATTCCAGATTTTGTCTAAATCTCGGATCTTTAGAATACATCCGTAATGAGCGGTATTCTGATGCTGATATTTGAATAGGTCTATCATCGTACCTTCCTCCTTTGCCAGTAGGAAAGAGTAGAGGAAAAGCACGTGCTTCTATACTTTTTTCCCATATGCTGATTGGTGATCCTTTTGTTTGACGCATTTGGTACGTTTCCAGTGCATCTTCTATGGTGTCATTAGAGTGAAATGGATGAATTGTATAATGGTCTAAAGTGTTTGATATTGTAGCAGTATCTAGGAGCTCAAATTGATCATCTTCTTGTGTCTCTTGAATTATTTCAGTTGTATCCTTCAAGTTTTCTTCAATATTAATTTCTTTGTAATATTCATTATTCTCTTTAAGATATTGCAAAGCTTCTCTAACTTTATGTAAATCTACCAGCTGTTGCCAAATGTTTTTGTATTTTGTAGGTACTCCATTTACCAAGATAAATAAAGATTGTTGCATTAGAGTGTGCAGATTTTCTTTTAGATCTAATGGTAAATACACTACTTTTCCACAAATACCTTTCACTAATTCAGAGGCAGGTAATTTTGCAGTTTTTGGTTGAAGGCGTATTATTGCTTGAAATGGGTGCATTGTTTGAATTAGGAAGCTCTCATATAAATTAAGTTGTTGAAGGGGTTTTGGTAGTGGATATAATTCCAAATTATTTGTGATAGCACGTGAAGGAGTTTGGTTGTTGTCAAGTTTTGTAGTGCAGTAACTGCACAGTATTATGGGGTCAGTTATTTCGTATTTGTTTGCTGCTATAAGGTAGAGAGCTAATTCAAACCATTTAGAATCTTCATTGTCTTCTATTTTGTATGATAGGTCTACAGTTTTTGTGTTACTTTTATAAAAAGTTCTGCGGCAACATACACACACATGGTTTGGTACTTCAGCTGATGTACTTTTAAAGTTTAGTATTTCTTTTTTGTATGTGTGTAGTAAAAGGTTGCCATGTGTAGAATTGTTACTAATTTGGTTTACAGCTATTTCATTCTGTAAGTGGGTTTCACTTCCAACATATTTTTTATGGATATAGTCGATTTCTTCTAGTAGGTCTTTTGCTGTACCATGTAGAAGAATGATATTTAAATTGGCTAGTGCTAAACCAGGACTTTTAGCATAGTACAGTTTATAAACTAGATTTCTTATAGTTGAATGATGTGTTGATATCCTTTTGATATCATGGAAGGTGGTTTTGCAAGTAGGTCCTTAAATGCAGGCCAATGAATGTCCTTGTAGTCCTGTGTACTTGCATACTGGACAGGTATCCATATTTTGCAGTAGTTTAATTTTGATTTTGTCTTTGCTTTTCACATATTGACTGAGGAATTGGCGTAAAGAATTGAAATTGTTTGGGAATGTTACATATTGACGTGCATGGCCATTTGTACACTAGACGTTCTGATTCAGTTGAATGGAGGGGTAATTCTAAGTTTTCAGGGCATATTTTTCTAAGGAGTACTTCTTGTTCCATTATGGTATTATTAACTTTTTCATAACCTCGACCACTGCTATGTATGGCAATTGTATTTGTTTGCTTTTGTTTGTACGCTTCTTCATTAAAGTATGGTTCTGTGCTCGTAGTGTGACTCCATTCACCTCTGCAGATACTTAAGAATTTCTTTCTGTTGACATTTTGTTTATTGAGAAGTCTTTTTTGTAATTTAGTTATTAGTTTTGTTAGTGGTTTCATTTTGTTTAACACTAAAATAAATAACTTTCTTTTGAGAAGAATTGCACTGTCTATCAACGCTTCTAAGATTAATTTCCTGCGATAGGTTTTAAGCGTTGAACCTGCTTTCTCTCCTGTTTTTATAAGATTTTGAAGGACTTTGTGATGGAACATTTTGGCTAAAATACTTTTCTTGGTATGCTTACTTTGCACTATATCACGATTTAAAGAAGCAGTTTTATCTGTAGTGCTAGCTGATTTTCTGTTAATTGTTTTTTGGTTTGTTTTACATTTTGATAGAGGAGGCAATGTTTTTGTACTTGAAACTTCTTTTGTTTCACTAAATGACTGTATTAGCTGTTTTGTTTCAACTTTTTTTTACAAATTCTGCTAGAGATGGATGCTTATGTTGGACACTTTTATTTTCATTTGCTCTACTTCTGCGTTGCTTTCTATGGACTTGATTTTTGGTAGGCATTCTTTAGGGTCTGTTGAAAAAAATAAAGAAGGTATGGGTTGGGGTGTTCTGCAATGTATGTGTGCTGTGTGCATGAGTGTTTTAGTAAGATGATAAAGATGTATGTAATGGTGTGTGATTGTGCATTGGGAACTACAACTAGTAGGGATGGGGGTTCTTGAATTAATGTGTTACTAAACTGGCGTTCAGATGAGAGAAAAAAGTAAGCTAGTGGTGTGGAGAAGTATAAATAGTATATCTAATGCTATACAATTAAAACAGTTGTTTGTTCTATAACATTGAAATTCTAGCGGCTGAGTTGGGTAATTTGTGTGTCGAAAAATAGGAGTTTGTGGGCCATTCTGGTTGTAAATCGCTGTTTAAGACATGGGGATTTTTAGACAGAATGGTGCAGAATCTCTATTTTTAGGCACAGAAATAGCATGAATTAACCTTATAATGTGTTTGAGTAATAATACAAATATTATGGTGATATTCTACTTACTTTTTTTCTAATATGAGCAGGTTACTTCTTAGTTGTTCTTTGTACTTCAAATTCGGCTGCTTCTTTTCAGGAGAATGGTCTTCAATGCAATTGTAAAAGAAACAAATTAGTAATTTTGTTTGTATATAGCACTGTTTTTTATTTAAACATTGATTTTTTTTAATTGAAATCCTCAGCGCCTTCCTCAAAACCATTAAAACTATCTTGTTCACATAAGATACGTTGCATCAGTTGAATACATATCATATGTTCTTAATGAATAAATTGTATTGCAATGACTAACTGTAGCAAACAAAATATCTTTACTGTGTCTTGTGAAATTCATAATGTACCACTGAATACCACTATTCTTGTTACTAAGCTCTTCCAAGTAATAGTGCCTCAATATCATGGGCTGCTTGTCCTATATAAATGTAAGTAATTAAATAAATAAAGAAATAAAAACAAATTATGTAATTGTACAAGTATTATTGTTTGAGATTTCAACATAGAGTGTGCATGCAATTTTGTTTGACTATATGTAGTCTATATATTTTATTTCAAAAATGTTAGTTTAACATGATTTGAGTGTGTATGTGTATAAAGAAATTAAATAGTATAAAGGTTTGTAAGTGACAGTTGATTTTAGGAGATTGAAAAAAGACAGTAGATTCATTTTACAGATTATACGAGCTAAAAGTCAGTTAGAAAATGTGTTCATGTACTGTTCAGAAAATATGCATACCTGTAGTTTGTGTTCATGCATATGGATATGCATGGAGCTGCAAGTAGAAATCTTGGAGACTTGTACAGTATTTCTTGTAGATGGTGCTTGCCAATGATATGACACTTGTACGCAGAGAGATTCACAGTATATTTGCAGTGCTGATCTATGATGATGCAGTTAGATGTAGAGGTCTTGAATGTGATTGGTGGATGGTCATGTGACTTCTTAGCTACATCCAATGAGGGAATGGCACAGAGAGTGAAGTGGAAATGGTAGAAGGGCTGTCCACGTTACGAAATGTCTGCAGACATGGCGGTAGTTCGCGGACATCGGGTGTTACATCCAGGGATTTCTGGACTGGGAAGTCATGCAAATGAGAATGAGCACAGAAAGGGATTGGTTAGGAAAGTTTAGTGGGTGTGTTGTGCCAGGAGAGAGTTTCTCAGATAATATTTTTGCTGAGAGAAGAACAGATAGCTATGGCTGTGTGTTTCAGAAAACAGATTGTTTGGAATTTGGGATACTCGTGGATACATTGGTTGAAGGTGCATGCAGGAACCTGTGGAGTAGCTGTAGATCTTGGATTCCCACATGTGGAACTACACTGGCACGGAGTACGTGGAATGAAGTGGTTGGACTTGTTACCTCACTGTGCTACTTTGGAGACAGAGCAACATCCAGATATAATTGTAATTCATTGTGGAGGGAACAGCTTAGGACATGTGTCTGGAATTTCTTTGCAATTTGCCATGAAAGAAGGACTTGGGTCATGGACATGTTTCCAAATTCTCAAGTAATTTTTTCACGGATTGTGCAGAGACAAATGTGGCTTCTTTCTTCTTCATTTGGTCCACAAATGGAGAAAGCAAGGCGCAATGTCAATAAGGCTGTTTGTGCCTTTTATAAGAGATTTTGGCATGTCCTCTTTTCACAATGAAAATATTATGTTTCGTAGTACATACATTTTTTGCAGAGATGGAGTACATCGAACTTATGCTGGCAATCAGATTTTTCTAAGAAACATACAAAATGCATTGTGACCTTTTTTAGAATTACAGCATCCATTTTGAAGTAGGTGTTGAGTATTTATAATTTTTGAAACACAAACACCTCCCAAAGGCTCTTTTCAGAGCCACCACTTCCTCCCAGAGAAAATTGCAATGGTTGTGATAGACTCACGCCGAGTGCGGGTAGTAGGGATTTCCACTACCTCATTCTCGTCATCCTCTTCTTCCTCCTCTGCATCCTCACTCCTGTTCCCCTCTTCAGGCCCTTGGGGAGGTGGTGGTGGTGGAGGGGGTGGGGGTGGTGCAGAAGCAGGTGCAGCACCAGGTGGCAGTAGTGCAGCCATGGATGCCATCTCGATGATGGTATAATCTGCAAGTGGCAAGAAAAATATCTGTGCTCTGAAGAATAGCCAGAAACACAATGAGAATAAGATCTAGGGTGTGGTCTTTTATAGGGGTGCTTGTACGCAGTTCGCGGACATGCGCACTGTCCGCGGACAGATCAAACACAAAAAAAGGTTAAAAAAGTTTCAAAAAGTATGTAGAAACTCAGGATTTGTATGTGGGACTTGTGCTACGGTGAGTTTTTATTGAGAAATAGTGTGGATTACTTGAAAATGTACTTTTAAATTTTTCGGGGACACGAACAGTGTCCGCATTCAGAACACGCGATCAGCATGGGCGCGGTCATATGATCGCTTCGCAAACATGTTCGCAAAGGAAGCGGCTGTCCGCAGGACCCCAAATGCACGGACATTGGTTTGCACAAGCGCATTGATGTTCTACAGACACTGTTTGAGTCCTGAACTAATTAAAAGTGCGTCAAACGAACAGTTACGGACAGCCGTTTCTTCTTAGAACAGTTTAACTCCCTTGTGAACAATACAGACAGACATAGCGTCCTCAGGCTCCTCCATTTTCGTTTATTTACGAACATTTCAGAAAATGGAAGTGTGTTCTTAGAACAGTTTCAACTTGCTAGCGAACAGTATGGACAGGTATACTGTTCTTCAGGATACCTCCATTTTCGTTTATTTACGAACATTTCAGGACACCGCTTGTGTTCTTAGAACAGTTTCAACTTGGTAGCGAACATTATGGACAGGTATTGTGTTCTTTAGGACACCTCCATTTCCGTTTATTTATGAACATATCAGGACCCCACTTGTGTTCTTAGAACAGTTTCAACGTGCTAGCGAACACTACGGACAGGTATAGTGTTCTTCTGGACACCCCCATTTTGTTTATTTACGAACATTGCAGGACATCGCGTGTGTTCTAGAACAGTTTCAACTTGCTAGCGAACAGTATGGACAAGTATAGTGTCCTTCAGGACACCTCCATTTTTGTTTATTTACGAACATTTCAGAACACCGCGTGTGTTCTTAGAACAGTTTCAACTTGCTAGCGAACACTACGGACAGGTATAGTGTTCATCAGGACACTTCCATTTTCGTTTCTTTACGAACATTTCAGGACACCGCGTGTGTTCTAGAACAGTTTCAACTTGCTAGCGAACAGTACGGACAGGTATAGTGTTCTTCAGGACACCTCCATTTTCGTTTATTTACGAACATTTCAGAACAACCGTGCTGTCCGCAGACACCTAAATTGATTTTTTTTTTAAACTGAAACTAATTATAACAAAATATAAAAATGTAACTTTATTTAACATATATTAACAATTTATGACAGAGAAGGTGAGGCAGAAATAGAAAAAAAACAGGAGAATTAGGGGTTTCAACATGTTTGGTATCAGGTGAAGAAGGGATGGAAGTCTCATCAAAACGTTTTGGGTTATGGAGAGGGTTTGGGGATAATTGACTGGGATATGGTGAGGGGGGACAAGTACATGTGGGACAATGGTATGAGGTTTTTGTTTTAAAATGATCCTCAACAAAAGTTTTCAAATTATTAAAATTGGTCAACAATAAATCAATTTTTTCTTTTATGCTGTGAAGAGTGTTATCCGTAACAGTTTCTTCAGAGGTATTTTCTATTTTGGTATGCTCTGTACAAAAAAATATATATATGTTAAATGTATATAAAATAATAATAATTTAATGGTTTATATTGTAAAGTGTCTACCATTAGTTTCACTGGGCCTCATTACGACCCTTGCGGAAATCGGAAAACGATGGCGGAAATGCAATACCGCCATCGAATAGCGCTCGGTGCGACTATGACCCGTCACCGCAAAGTACGAATCCATTAGAGACACCGTAGTGAACGCCAACGCTAACTGCACCAAGTACGCGCGCGCGCGCCATGCCGAACCGTAAATACCACCATGGCGCAAGGGTACGCGAATTCCGACCCTAGCGGACATGTACCTAACGCCATCAAGCATCCGCCATGGTGAGAAGTACGGCATCGCGAATCAACCGTAAACGGCCCCACTGAGTGCCTGTACACCGCTCCCTGCCCACAAAGTACAACTCCCCAAAGGTGCAATGAAGTCACAATGCAACCAGTGAAATGTACAAGTCACCCATGCATGCCAACGAACCAAAGATTCACAAGAGGGGCCAATGGGAGCTGCAGGGCACAGATGGCACGAATACAGAAGCCATTCCAATGGACATGACCACAGTCCCCCCCCCCCCCGAAACGCACGCAAACACAGGCACCTGTGACCAGCAATATTCCGAAAAGCACAACATTCCACCAGTCCACCTGGCTGACCGGCATCTGTTACACAAAACCCAATCCCCCGCCCCTGAGCATGACAACATCCAAACAGTCATATTGGCAGCCCCCATCCCTGACCTCACTGGGCTCCGTAGGCAAACGCGCCCAGCACAGTACCACGCAACTAAACTCCGAAGCTGGAACCCAATGCAGATCTCCTCACAATACATCGCTCCCCAAATAGGAATATGCCACATCACTCGCAAAGAAGAACGCTACACGGCCCATATCAGAATAGAAATTTAATGCACAACAAAATCACCAAGCCCATACAGCCATTAGTCCATGAACTCCAAAACACATATCACCATTGTGGGCTGAAGCCGCAAGGAATGACCAGCTACTACTTGTGAGACGCCCTGTTCCATCATGGTACACAGAGCCACATTCACGTACGAAAAGGCAACATGGAAGCGCACAGAACCGCAGGGCCGTCCCAATGGGGAGGCACTAGTCCAGCTGAAAGGCCGAAATGTTGCTCCGAGCCACTAGTACTGCATAAGGGCATGTGGCCCATTGGCGATCGTCCCATAAGATCGTAATGCTGCTCCACTGATTAACACGAAGCAGCAGGTGTCGGGAGTAAAAGCCATCTGCAGGAGTGGCATACAGATGGCAGTGGCAAAAGGGGAGGAGATACCTGTCAACCAAAAGAAAAGAAAAAGAACAGAATGGCCATCAGAACTACATTCGAACAACTCACTTCAATGATCACACTAAATCCACAGCCATATGCATGCTAGCCCACTCCAAAGGATCATCACCACCCCAAAACCACTTGCGACTCATAACCATCTATATCGAGGTGTAAACACCATCACAAACGAGTGTACCTGTGCATGCGTCAGTCAAAACAGATTCCATCAGATGGGAATGTTAACGTGCATGGACACAAGTGTCTGAAGGCGCGTCGAGACAGGGAGGGCTCAACAAGGCCAGATAGACGATGGTCCCACTATGGCAGCCCTGCATCACATAGCGCAGGGGAGGCGGATAGATTCCAACAAGCCCTGTACATGGCAAACCCTGTATCGAATCACCTGCCCATGCATCCATTCATCATTCCCTCATCCAGGTATAAAAACGCCAGAATATTTACTCACATAACATTAGAAATTTCCATTGAGTCTGTGCGTCATGCAGCCTGCAAAATCCACAGTGCCCCAGCCCGTAATTCAAGTGTTTTGAAGTAACATGTATTTGGGAACGTCCGGCCTCATCGCCCACGTCGCTATTGCGCATCCCAAACTATTCATATCAATCATTGCTTCCTCGCCATGGCCCCTGTCTCAAGGACATTGAACAATAGAACGTTATATTTGCAGTCAGACCTGTGGGCATCTCCTCGCCGCTAGCTGAAAACCGAAAGCGCCGCCCTTCGAATTCCTCATTTACAACATCACGTCGTAAAGGCATCTGTGGCCGTTTGAAATCACAAATTAATCCATCTAGTGCGGCTGTGTGTGAAAATGGCAACTGCCTTCACCCACTAATGGGACGCCCCGCCCGTCGTTGCAACTCGGTACAGTGATGCATGAGGGCCCACCGTAACTCGAGTACTACGTTCCACTGACCCATCACAAGTCTGTTCGCGGCTGCAAAGATTGTATGTGAAACAATGGGACCATAGCCGATTGTACATATCAACAAATGTTACACGGCCATCGGGTACAAATACATGATTGCATTTGCAAGATGCCATTCCTCGATTTGCAGCGTTGTGTGCGGGACGTGCTCGCCCAAAGGGGAGAGCTGCTTGCACAGGTGGAATGAATCACCACAGGTGGAGGCCATACAGCCTGAAAACACATGAATTGCACACCCGGTCTCCTCCCACAACCACACCGAAATGCTACCGGCAGGACTCGCGATGTTGGCCCTGGGGGACCTGATAGCACTGCAAGTACTCCAACTCCAAGAAGAAGACGAACACCAACTACAACCGGCCGCACGGAGGAGACGCAGGAGGAGGAGGAGGCCAAGGCAGGGCCAGCAAGGGCCGCCAGCACAGCCACTACCACCACGCAGGCAGCCCGCAATCCCACGCCTCCGAGCACATCCGTTCAACCTCACTGATGAGCAGATCCACACCCTCTACCGTTTGGACCGGGACACCATAGCCGCCATTGTGGACATGACACAGGCTGACCTTGTCAGCATGATAGATAGCCCAACCGCCATCCCACCCCTACTGAAGGTGGTGTCTGTACTCCACTTCCTGGCCCCAGGCACCTACCAGCACACAGTCGGACAGTTGCATGGCATTTCTCAGCCACTGTTCTCACGGACACTATTGCAAGTGCTCGATGCCCTCCTGCAGCACGCAGACGACTACATCTCTCTACCACGCTCGGAGCAGGAAATTACCAACACAAAAGTGGGATTCCATGCACTTGCCGGCATACCGGGGTGCATTGGTGCCATCGACTGCACCCATGTGGAATTGGTCGTCCCACATGCCATGGAGGCCCAGTACCGCAACCGAAAACAATTCCATTCCCTGAATGTACAAATGGTGTGTGACTCCAACAGGATCATTACACATTGTTGTGCCAGATTCCCTGGATCAACCCATGATTCAATGGTCTTGAGGAACTCCACTCTACCACGCTACATGGAGCGACACGCAGGGAACAGATCCTGGCTACTCGGTGAGTCTCATTTCATGCATGATGATGTGGGGTATGTGATGCGGCAATGACCTGGCAGGAAGGGGAGGGGTGTGCGTACATAGCAATGGCATTCCACATCATACGTTTATCGTCCACATACAGGTGATGCTGGGTATCCACTGAAGAGATGGCTCCTCACACCAGTCCGGAACCCACGGGACCAGCATGAGGAGGACTACAACCATGCCCACTCACGTACCCGTGTAGTCATTGAACAGGCATTCGGCCTACTGAAGACTCGTTTCCGCTGCCTCAGCAGGTCTGGCGGGGCACTCCTGTACCGCCATGAGAAGGTTGCAAAGATGGTCATGGCATGTGTCATGCTCCACAACATGTGTGTACGTAGAAATGTGCCCATGCCCCCTGACGCAGAACTGCTAGCACCTGATGATGGTCATGATGAGGGTGGGGATGTGGCAGCACCTCATGGAGTCTGCGAGGCACCGGAGGGCCGTGACATTCGTCAGCATCTCATTGATGCATGCTTCTAGCACTCACGCCTGGTGGCTGATACATGGACACGGGACTCGTGGCACTGTGTGTGTCTGGTACATGCACAATATGGACTGTACGCCTATGATGGCCTAGTACACAAAGATCATTGTCCACACATCTCATTGGTTGATCGTGCACTGTTTATGGCATATGTGATATCATGTTGAACACCCTATCGACCCGCCACCCAAGTGAGCCCAACACACCCCCTCCACCCTCCTACCTCCCCCCCGAACACCAGTGTCCAAAGATGCTCATTGTCAGTGGGCTGTCGCTATTGCAAGCCCCCTCTGCGGGTATCAGGGGCACCCCTGCCTGTGGAGCGCAGGTTCCTCCCAGATCTACGTTGGGGGCTGCCCTGGACGGAACTTGCAACGGATGATGTCTCTGCCTGCTCACGTCCATGCATGTCCCTAAGGGTTTGTGAGAGCTCAGTGAGCACACGGCGCACTGCGGCAAGTTCGGCACATACGTCTTTGGACGTCGCATGCAGTTCCCCCCTCAGGCTCTCGGTGCTTCTCTCCATTTGGACTCTCAGGCTCTCGGTGCTTCTTTCCATTTGGACTCTCAGGCTCTCGGTGCTACTCTCCATTTGTGCCCTTAGTGTCTCTGTACTTCTCTCAATTTCTGCCCTAAGTGGCTCAGTTGATGTTTCTATGTCAGCCTTAGTGCCCCCACATTCATCGGCATGGTCCTTGAGGAGCGTGGCCAGTTGCTGCTGTTGCACGATTAACTGGTCGAGGGACTGTTGCCTCTGCTGGGCCATGGCCATTTGCGGGGGTGTCACAGAGGGGCTGTTGTCCTCATGTTGCCTTGCCACATGCCTTGTGGGGGATGGCCAGTCGTCGTCTTGTGGGTGCCCCTGCGTGGTATCCTCATGTTGTACGGGATGGGACAGACAGGGGGATTGGGACAGGTCATGGATGGATCTGACTTCGACATCCCCGTCTTCTGTGTCGGAGCATGCTGCCATCAATGGGGTGTCACCTATGGTGCTGCTGCCACCAGAGGCAGTGCGTTCTGTGGCATCCGTTGGGGGGACCTGTGGTGGTGGTGTTGTGGGCATGCTGGCTGCTGGGGTGCCTGTTGATGTACCCTCCTCTGTGCTGCCACCTGATTTGTGCTGCTGCCGTGTCTTGATGCGTGCAGCTGAGGTGGAGGGTCTTTGGCCGTTGGTCTTGGCCCTCTTTGCAGGTGTGCTGGTAGGGGTGTCCTGATGCTCGTCGTTTGGATCGGACCCTGTGGTGGAGTAAAGGAGGGCGAGGGTTATTACTGGGTCTGAGGGTATTGGAATGGCATTGTATCACATGCATTGGGGTGGTACCTGAGTGTGATTTGGGTCGGGGCCTTGGAGGTGCTTTCATTTGTGTGTGGAGTGAGGGTGCAGTTGTTTGGCAGCCTGCAGTTAGGGTGTGCCTGCTGCACGTGTAGTGGTTGTTTTAGGTGTTTTTAATTATTTATGTATTTATTGTGAGTTTTAAAGTGCGCTATCAGGGCGATGTGTGTGGACGTTCTCCTGGACATGTGTTTCTGTTGCACTATGTGGACACATGGTACTTCACATGATTGGACATTGTGGATTTAGCATTGTTTTATCTGGCCCACCTACCTGAATCTTCGGATGTCTGCACTCCTTTCTCCATCCCTCCGACTCCCTCTATGCTCTCCATTCCGATGGTGGAGGCACAGATTTCTTCCCAGGGGGTCAACTTGATGGGTGGCTGTGGCTATGTTGCGGTTGGCAGAGAGTATGCTGCGGACGCGTATCCGCAGGTCGTCCCATCGCTTTCTGCATTGCTGTGGGTTGCGGGGTGCGGTCCCCACCGCACTTACCCGCTGTGCCACCAGAGCCCATATGGCCTTCTTGTTCGCAAGTGCCGTCCTGGTCATTTGCGTGGAGAAGACGACGGCAGCATTCTCCTGGAGGGTCTCTGTTAGCACGGTGAGTTCCTCACGGGAGAAGTGGACCTGCCGCTTGCGGTCGCACGCTTTCTTCGCTACTTTTCCCATTTTTCTTGGTTTCGCTAGGGTGGATGACGGGTTGGGGTGTGTCTCGGGGTAGTGTTTTTAGTGCTTGTGTGGTTTTTGTGGTTTTATAGGTGTACGGCGGGATGTTTCCCGTTCCGGGTCCATGTTTTTGCTTCCGTTTCCGTATATTTACGGTCACCGTACTTTCCGGTAGGCGCACACTGCGGTGTCCGCTGTGATGGGTGGCGGTATTGCACCTAGGGCGCCGTACGGCGGCGGTGTGGGCCGTTTTGGGGTCATTTCCGCCATCGCGGACTTTGCACTTCCGCCATGCCGTGGTGCTCGTGCCCGATGGGTCGGAATGGGCCGCACTTTGCTCCTTCGTGCAATGGCGGAAACGCTATTTACGCTGTGGCGGTCCGGTCAGTCACTTTCCGCCAGGGTCGTAATGAGGCCCACTATCTTCTGACATTTCCTCATGTGGGAAATGCTCCTCTAGCCATTCCAGAGTACTAGACATTTCTGTGAGAAAAAAAAAAGATAATATTTTTTTTAATCTAATACAGAACGTTTATAAATAGATGAGTAAAATGAAGTACACTTACTATTTCAGGTAAGATATGTTCTGAGTACTCTGTAGGTCTGGTCTTGCTTTTAGTTGTGGAGTGTTTGTGAGGTAATTATGTTGGAAGCCAATTTATCTTCTTTTGGTATATTCCATTTTTAGAACATATTATATTTAAAGGAATGGTTAGTGTGTTACATATATGGGTTACATTTCTTATGTATTACTACATATAATGTGTATGTGTGTTGGTTTGTGAATTTGTTAAATGTTCCTATGTTATGATATAACAATTAAACATACCCCCCCTGGAGTTTTTAGGTAGTGGTACTGTTGTCCGAACATGTCTGCGGACATCAAAAAAGTTTGCGGACATCAAATTCAGTAGAAGAGGTTCAGTATGTCCCATATTACATGTACATAAAGTCAAAGTTATTATTGTTAAGTTGTGCTACTAAAAACCGATGAAATTCAGTGAAAAAACTTTGTTAAAGAGACGTTATGTTTAAGTTGCGCTACTAAAAACCTATGAAATTCAGTGAAAACAAACTTTGTTAAAGGGACGTTATGGTTAAGTTGCGCTACTAAAAACCTATGAAATTCAGTGAAAAAACTTTGTTAAAGGGATGTTATGGTTCCAAGTAAAACCGAAAAACCCCTTAAATTCGCCAGTTATGGTAAGCTAAGCAACCATAACTCGCGCCACCACCGTACACTGCTAAGAATAACACCCAGGACATCAAAGATGACATCACAAATGGAGGAGCCTGAGAAACTCGGAAAGAAAAACCGCAGCGTTTTCCAGCACAACCGCGTTGTGTTTCTGCCTGCTGTGGCTATCACTTTGGGTGAGCACCGGAGACCCAAAGTGAAAGCCACAGCAGGCAGAAACACAACACGGTTGTGTTTACATGCCGCGTAGTGTTTCTGCCTACAGCTGATTTCCCATTTGGGGCTCTCGGGCTCCCCGTGGGGAGCCCGAGAGCCCCAAATGGGAAAGCAGATTCAGGCAGAAACAACACGGTTGTTTTCCGCAATGCTACGTTGTTTCTGCCTAAATCTGCTTTCCCATTTGGGGCTCTCGGGCTCTCCGTGGGGAGCCCGAGAGCCCCAAACAGGAAAGCAGATTCAGGCAGAAACAACGCGGTTGTTTTCCGCAATGCCGCGTTGTTTCTGCCTAAATCTGCTTTCCCATTTGGGGCTCTCGGGCTCCCCTTGGGGAGCCCGAGAGCCCCAAATGGGAAAGCAGATTCAGGCAGAAACACAACGTGGTTGTGTTGGAAAACGCTGTGGTTTTTCTTTCTGAGTTTCTCAGGCTCCTCCGAGCCGGAGGAGCCTGAGAACCTTGGAAAGAAAAACCGCAGCGTTTTCCAACACAATAACGTTGTATTTATGTTTGCGGTCGCTTCAAAAGCGACCGCAAACATAAATACAACGTTTTTAAAGCTACGGTTTTATTTCTAACTTTTCCGGGCTCCTCCAGCCCGGAAAACCTAGAAAAAAAACTGCAGCTAGTGCTTATTTTTAAAAAAAAATAAATAGCACTTACCGAGATTCAGCTGCAGCTTTCCTGCTCTGGTCTCCGGTCCCCGTTCTCCGCGTACAGCACTAATGAAGGGAAAGCCACCCAGCGGTAGCTTTTGTTTACTACAGCTGGCTGGCTTTTCCTTCATTAGTGCCAAAAGCAAAAGCCAGCACAGGAGGGCATCCATTTCACAAAATGGATGCGCCCATGCGCTTGCATTTACGAATTTTGAGCTTGAATAGCTCAAAATTTTACATAGGAAGTTTTAAAAAAGAGAATGCTAGTATTTCTTTTTTTATGTTGCCTATCTATGTTTTAAATAAAAAAATGTACTAGACCATGCCTTTAAACTGACCCACATTGGCCCAAAAAGTATCCCACTTAGCCCAAAAAAGCGGCACACACCAGCATTTTGTGCTTTTGGTTCGGCCATGGGCCTATTGCCTCATAGGCCAGTCCGATCCTGACCTCTGCAAAAACAGACGAGAGCAAACACGTCCAAGATGCAATAGTCAGGCAGAGTAGAACCAGTAAACCTCTTGACCAAAACGCCTCACCTGCCAAATGTTCCAAGCACAGGTCATTAGCCATGGAGGAAGACGCGCGGATTTCTCTGAGAGCAAACCTTCAAATGTACTGCAGTCCATGGACTGGCAATGGAAAGGCCCACGTACTTTAGCAATTTCCGACTGGCGGAGCAAGGATTGCATCGGTACGGGTACTGAAAAACAAACTCACAAAAGAGCTCACGTTTCTGTGTTATTCATGGGCAGCATCCTTCAGAAAGTCAAAAAGGGCATCACCATTGAAATGTGTAATGTGGCGATGACAGCATAATCCAACCCCAGAAGTAAGCCAGTAAAAGGAGTCATGCATTCTGCCCCGCTCCAGTGCCTAAACTGGGGGAGACCAACAGTCTTTGATGGTCGTGTACTAAATAAGTGCACATTGTAGTATTGTTGCTTGCGGGGCATCTCATTTGCATAGGGCAAATTGTCAGACTAGGCATTTGAATATGTTGGATTTCCTGTTGTTTGAATTCAAGATTATGTCCACAAATTGGCACAGTGTTCACAAATTATGGTTTCGAGCATGTGCAACAGGAAGTGCCAGTGTTCATATTGTTCACGTAGAAGTCGATTTTTCCTCATCTTACACGTTCAGAGATATGTTCATTTACTTTCGCTGCTCTATATTATTGCGTAATTCTCTTTTTTTTAATTGAAGACTTTTTCTCATATACATGTGCTCGCTGTTTAGTTTTGATAGTGTTCACTGGTGATATATTCATTTTGTTCATGATAAAAGTAGGAACATTGTCTGATATGAATTAATGTATTCTCTGCTCTAATGTGGTGTGGTAACACATTGCTGCGTAATCCTATTAAAAATGTGTGTGTTTTTTGGCTCTCCAAATTATTTGATTTTTTTCATATTAAGTGATAAACAAGGTAAACCAAAATACTGGGTTTGTGTCAGGTGGACATCCATTTGGGTGGTGCACAGGTGTTGATCACTTCATTCTGTTTCTTTCACCTGGAAGTTCGCAAACCTATTAACAAGAGGTGCCACAACAAATATATAACCTATACAACAATGCGTGCAACTGCTGTACCCCACGCTCTTACTCTGAATATCACATTGCCGTTGAGCTTGCAGAGAACCCAGTCAAGAAATAAAAAGTTCTGCTTCTGACCGTGTAACCTTTTGATATTAGAATGAGTGTTATCAACAGAAATCGATATCTCTGCCTCTTCTGGCCAACCTTTACCCCATTCCATGCCTTTATGTTTGCCAGCCATTAAGTCATCTCTGCCCTTGCCCCTCTGGAAACTGTAACCCGGCTTGAATAGTGTAAACCTTTTCTCTGGGACTGAAATTTCAACTTCTCGAGGGGCCCTGTAATGAGGATGGACAGGCAAATCTTGCAGTGCTTAGCCTTGTTTAGAACACCACAGTGTTCTTAATTTCACTGTTAGGTGTAGGCCTCTCTCCCAATATACAGGACTCTCGAATCTTCGTTACGTATATGTCGCACCACTAGCGTGGACACAGGCCACAGGCCAGAGGCATGGCCAAGCATACATGCATGATAGAATATCCCTACGGCTAAGCACATCCGGCCTAGTACACACATAGCCACCCAGACTGAAACACCTGATGTACCTCAACACCTCTACCACTAGCATGCAGCGACCACCACCCGAAAGGAATTTTGTATAGCTGACCCACATAAAAACTCTCTCAACAATAGCAATCTATCTCTAACCCTCAACAGCACCCACCCATGTGTCTGACCTCCCTTGGGCTGCTTAGTCGAGCCTTGCCAGCCACGAAGTCCTCGAACAGCAACATGCACACACGTATCTCTTAAACTAACACCATAGAACTGCAACAACCTCGACTATGGTTATTAAGGGCGTTCAACCAAGGAAAAAGCGCATTGAGGCCACACAAGTGGGGAAAGAGCGCTATATAAGTAACAAAATAAAATACAAAACAATACTTGCATCTAAATTGTGACATCATCTCCATCCTGAAATGGTGGTGGATGACGAACACGTTCAGATCCATTTGGTTTCAATAGGCCAGATTCCTTATCATTTTAGCATACAAAATGTTCTTCCAGGATTAAAGGCCAGTTTCCAGCTAGCATTCTTTTTGAACAACTCTGTCACTTCCGCAGATCTGATAATGCCTTTTCATCAAAACTGATATCTGTCATTTGGAACATAGCTTTCAAGGAATCTGACCAAACTACACAGGGATCCCCTGTACAGTGTAAACCCCACATATCTTCAGAACAAGTTTTTTTTTGTTTTAATATTGAATCGTTCCTCTGAGGCCATGCATAAATGTGGATACATTAAGTCACTGACCCGGTAAGTTGGCTAAATCCACTTTAACCCCTTGAGCCTCAATTCCTGAACCTCTGACCATTCTGAGGTAAGAAGAAGGGTTTGGGATAGTTACTTAGGATACAGGGATTCCTGCTCATCATTTCTGGACAATGACACAAGTGGAGAAGGAGGAAAAATCAAGCTGAGTGCCCTGTGCCTAGGTCAGCCCTCGAACATACCCGAGGAGAAATATATTTATTAAAAAGGCCTAAGCCTTGTCTATAGCCAGATCTGTCACAAAAGGGATTTGACACAGAAGTGGCTATTTTTGATGAGTCTGAAATACCTACTAGTTTAGGACTAATCTTCAAACTTATTACCTTTTTCCTTTCATGGACAATATGCTCATTAGTGTTAACAAAAAAAAACATGCTCTCTGATATGATATGATATAAGTAATTTATAACGCGCCTGTTCACAAGTGTTTCTAGGTGCAATAAGACAAAGAAAGGAGGACAGAAGGAGGACAAAACAACAATCTTACTAGGCCTTGTGTCATTAAGATCGTGCAAGTGTGGGGGTAGCGAGGGGGAGAAGTGCTAGGGAGCGCTGGGGGACAGTGCAAAATAACTCGTAAGTGCTGCCGGTAGGTCACTCATAAGTGCAGAAAGTCAGGGGACTGTAGGGATGCAGGTACTGTCCCTTAAGTGGTTGAGAGGCCTGGAGGCAGTGCAAGGGCAACTGGGCATGTAGGAGCCTGGTCCCATAAGTTCAGTGGGTGTCCAGGTAACCAGTATGCACAGATCAATTCCTTAGTTTTGAAAGATCCATAAGATAGACTTCCAACATATCTATCTCAGCCACATAAAGAATCTGCACTAAAGGTCAAACATTTGTAAGAACCCTATCCTCACAGCTATACCATTCTCTGGCCATACTTATTGCAAAAAGATATCAATTTCCTCTTCAACCACTGACCCAGGCTGGAGGTTAGGTCATGGGGACTCATCCTTTATTTCATAATGGGAAGTGGGGGTCAGGCTTGGAGCAATCTGTGGAATATATTCATGGGGCAACCAATAATGCAAGGAATTCCTTCCCTCCTTCCCTCCCCTCAATCAAAAGCACCACACCAGTTTACGAGATTCGGACTAGCTCTGCCCTTGAGAAATATTACACCACTATTTTCCCACATTCCCCATTTGCAAAAGGTAAGCCAAGAATCAGGTCGGCGTGTAGAAGAATATATATTTATTAATCAGTAGACAAAATCAATATTGCACAATAATTATCAGAATGCATGCCACCTTACTCTGTGGCACAGAATCTATCCTTCCGACCAAATGTTCGATACAAATAAGTTGAACATCATTCACTTTTGGTAATAAAGATTCACAAAATATCAACAACACAAACATGTACAGGCTCAAATTCACCCCTGTTAACATGTAAAGAGAAGCACAGGTTTGGAGAAGACTTAAGATGTATGTGTCACTCACACAATTCCCCCAAATATAATCATAATCAATGCAGTACCATCGAACATGACATGACAATTTTATTTGGCAGGATATTTTGTAATTGGCTTCACTTAAATACCCATAGAGCTCGTTTGTTGGTTAAAAATAAATTTTACATGTGCAGTGCTATTTATTTCTGACCTCCCTACACACACTTTATTTCTAGCAATGTACTTGCACAACAATTATTTAACAAAATACGTTGTTCTATATATTGATTCCTTTTCCTTTACCACTATGCAGTGAAGCATCTCTCAATTTGGTGTCACATTCTCGCTCTCAGTAGAGAGTGTGCTTTTAAATCAGTCATTTCACTTTGTTTAACCTAGAAGACAGTTTTCTGCCCAGCACAAACCCAGAGATTCAGTTATGCTTAGCATGCATGTACACTACTTCTTTACTTTTTTACGGGGTTCTGGGATTGTTAAACCATTCAGCCCAGAAAAAAGGTTAGTAGGTAATCCCCAATTACATTGACGACTTTAGCAATATTCACACTTTCTGCAAGATCTCTCCAATGTCTGTTGACTATCTGGGAATTAATTAAAATAAATTAAATAAATTATTCATTAATAAGAAATGTTAAGGATCTACTCTAAATGCCCACCCCATGAATAGGGGGAATATATTAATTCAAACAGATCTCCACCAGTAGTTTGTCCCACGTACTAACTTTAAATCACTCTGGGTCTATGCTAAGGGAACAGACATCAGGCCTGCTGGGTCATTTCATGGGAAGCAAAAAGACCTGGTTAGACTGCCTCTCCAGACTCAGTTATAGATGGCCTCCGTCCTTAGCCTCTATTCTGTTTCCCCTCCAGATTTTAGTACACCTTACCCCTTGTCTCATCCACCTTCTTCTCTCTCCCTTGCTATTTGGTTCTCCTCCAGCAGTCTCCTATTCCCACTGTGCATGTACTTTTAAAATCTCCTAACCACCCCAAAATATCTAAATTATGAGGTGCTGGCTCATAATATTGCCATAATAATGATACTCCTGATTGGTCTATTGTTTTTCCTCGTGCACAACGTCTAGCCCCTTTCTCCTCATTGATCCCTAGGTTGGTTTCTAGTCTCCATCTCTGTGATTTCTTGCTCCACCCATCTAAAATGATATTTCTGACCAACTCGGGTATTACATTTTTCTTCAATTTACATATATGTATCACAAACTATATATTTCTGAATTGGTCTAATAATGCTGGTCGCAGTGCACTTTGTCTCATGTCGGCACATGGTTGCAGGTACAAAATGGCAGATATTTGTGATTTATTTAAACAGGAAAACAATTAGACTCATTAGATTCTACAGACAAGAAGCTGGTTCCATAAACTACCATATTCCCCAATCTCCTATCCCTAATCTAATATTTTTTGGGAAGCTGTAATCACATTTTAGTTAATATCTCTGGTTCCGGATTTTGAGGGGAGTTGTATCAGAAGATGTGGCTTTTCATAAGCTTTTCGGGAATATTTGAACCATATCTGTATGTGTCACAGTTCCTAAAATAATGAACACATATGATTTTCCATATAATCCTATGTGGTATATAATGAGATGCATACTTTGAGCTTCAATTAAATAACATATTCCTGTTCCCATGATCTGTGATTCAAAACAGCCTGTTGTCACCAACAGGTAGTCCATTTGCACTCCTTCCGGACATAGTCCCTTTAAAGTTTTGCTACAGTTTTGTTTAAGTATAAATATACATATTGCAGGACACAAAATCCTGCAAGAAAATTCAAAAAGTCTTCAAAAAAAAGCTTTAAGATTAGCCAATATGACTTTTATTTCATTAGTACCAACACATCCAATTTATGGGTGTTAAACCGGTATTACATCATACACTTAATGAGCAACCTTTTCAATTTCAAAGGAAAGTATAACATCACTTCTCCTTCACATAAAACAATAATTCCTTATTAACTGTCAACTCAAACTCATTGATTACAATAGCCAATGCGTTTCGGATACATAATATCCATCCACAGGTCTTTGAGTTGTCTTTCATCCTAATAATATTCACTTACATGTTCATCTGTTTACCTATGATAAACAATAAATCTTAATGTTACCTCTCTATTCTTGTATAGGTATCAAATTTCACATTCAATTACAGAACATAGCTAAAACTAACCTCAGGTGGTTCTGAGTACTCTCGATTTCAATTCAACTTACGGAAAAAGATTTTAAAGCCTATTAGTTTTGTGTTCACCTAAGCATGAATTATAACATAACTTTAGGCCAACTCAGATTGAGCAACATGCATTAGTATGGCACTCACCCAGCCTCGAGTAGTGAGAAACCTGTCGGGTGATCCTTCGTGCTCAGACATCTTGTGATAAAGACTTATACCTCTCTATAAAATATCAACAGAGACAGGTTTTTTCAGTGAAAAATGCCTTGGGGCTGTTTAATTTGTATACTGGCATGCTCACCGTGAACCGAATGTGCGCATGCTATTCCCAGCCTTGTGCGAAAAGAGTGCTCATAAACCATAACAGCAGTGGTGAGCACAAGTTCTAAAACACATCTAAGTAGTCAAACTTCAACATCCACTTACTGGTTAGTCGTTAACACAGACCGTGAGGCAGCCAAAAGGAGATACCGGCCGGGTGACCCACTTCCATGTAAATAGTAGCAGTTACCCAGTCAATGCCACGCATGCGCCCACCATGCAGCATTAGAGCAGCGGCCATCTTACTATAGGAATCCTTACCCAGACAAGTGGAGAATTCTCGCTGTGCATCTGATGTAAGCAGCTGCTGAGTTGTTGCTGTACTCATGTCAAATCCGTATCCATACCAAGTCAGGGGTAATATAACTAGTGTGTTTCTTTCAAGGCTTGGAGCATTCTGACAATGGGCACGAGGGCCCACATTGAGATTACAGCAGAGAAAGCCACCATCAAAGCACCTTAAAGTGAACTTATAAAATGATCAGAATCAAAAACCACTTTAACCGGAATAGCTCTCTGGTCATTTTCCACCCATTTTCTATGTCAATTCTTGGTCTGATACTTTTTTTGACCATGCCTCTCTCCCGCAGTTTCTCGTCCCCCACTCTTCTCAGGCATTGAGCATGCTCACATTCTAAAGGCAACAGAGCAGTTTCATGTCAAATATATTTCCATACCGGGTCAGGGGTAATTTAACTAGTATGTATCTTTCAGGGCTTGGAACATTCTGTCAATGGATGCAAGTGCCCATCTTGAGATAACATCGCAGAAAGTCACCATCAAAGCATTGTAAAATGAATTAATTTATAAGATGATCAGAATTAAAAAAAAAACACTATAACCAAAATAGCT
The DNA here is from genome assembly GCF_040938575.1 of Ambystoma mexicanum. Taxonomy (NCBI): domain Eukaryota; kingdom Metazoa; phylum Chordata; class Amphibia; order Caudata; family Ambystomatidae; genus Ambystoma; species Ambystoma mexicanum. The sequence goes on from NC_090928.1 coordinate 456,670,327, forward strand.
CTCTGGACATTGTCCACTCATTGTTTATGTCAGTTCTTGTTCTGGTATATTTTTTGACTATGCCTCTCTCCACAGTCTCTCATTCCCCACTCCTCTCAGGCATCATGCCTGCTCACATTCCAAAGGAAGCAGAGGAAGATCCTCCTTTTACCATACTGATACCAGAGGTCATATAATGTAAATCATGTCTCACAGACGGCCTTGGTGTACCACGTTTATCTTGTCCTATACAGGTGTAGAGGAGGAGCCAAAATCCCCTACCAGAAGTTCTGCCCCTAAATTGCCTGAACCAGGGAACCAGAAATAGTGACAAGCAAGACACCTGTAATGATGCCTATAACATGAGCAGCCTTTGAAGCAAAGTATCCATTGAGAAGACCTTTCTTTATGTACCCACGAAGAGCTGACAGCCTTTTGGGAAAGATCCCTGAAGAGCACGTGAAGATGGATGAAAGAAGAGATTGGTGAAATCACATAAAGAGAGTGACTTCTCAGAAGAGAAGACAAGAGAAAAGATGTACAGACCATATAGGATCTGATGACGAAGTAAAAACCGAGTAAACGTTCACATGCAAAATGAAGATCACATGTGTAAAGAAGCACAGAAGAAAATGACAATAATTTTATAATTGTACAGATGCAGTAACGCAAGTAGACAAAGTAATCATAAGGCAGGTTATACATAGTGAATAGATTGCAGCATTGTGCCAAGTTATATATATGCATAGGAATCTGGAAGTTCTACATCGTATTTGAGCAAACTGACCCCGAGAATAGAAGGGCTAGAAAAGTGTGGCGCAGCAAGATAAACACACCTGAGAATAGAAGGAGCATCAAGAGGCCTGCTTAGCCAAGTGTCAAGAGGTGAAGCAGCTAGTAAACTAGTCAATTATAATGTATTGATACAATGTACGAGAAGACGAGATGCCGTGCTCCTGTTAAGGTGCGGCGGAAGGACATTGGCTGCCAAGTTCTGTTCGTTAAATACCATTAAATATAGTGAGGAAGCTCAAACGTGGTCTCCAGTCACAAGATCAGATAAAAATAGACTCTTGGACAGGCAGCACTGAGACTAGAAGATAAAGTCATACCCCCACTCCCTTTTATTGACAGGAGCAGTGCTATTTTACAAGGCCGAGTACAAAAACTATTGTCATGGCAGACAGCTTGAGTGATGATGGATGATGGGCTAATTGGGTGGGGAAGTATGGTCACCATGCCCGACCCACTGGCACCTGGGGTACTAGCATGCATGCTGATAATGAGTGGAAAATTCCAGATCGTACATGCGTGCCAACCAATTATAAAGGGCCACGTATCAAAGAGCCCTGTTGTTTAGAGACCCAATAAGACGTGTATTTTATGACACTCACAATAACTTGCACTAGGGATGGACAGAGTTGTCCACCTAACAGTAGAGATCCAATCACAACACCAACCCTCTTAGAAAATATACTTAGATGTTTCCCGTTACCAAACCACAACCCTCCATATGTTTCTTATTTTGCCACATAGGATGACATCACTGGTGACATATATTTACTATAAAATCAAAATCATGTTGTTTATGAAATACGCACGAGAGACCTTACTGCCGGATGTTGATGATGTCTGTTGTACTCCCTGTTTTAGATAATTAATATTCAAACAGAGAAAAGTCTTTTGCCAATTTCCTGTGTCGGTTGAATTATTGATGTTTGAGTAATGTCTCCATCCCCATTCACCCTGTAGAGTGTTGCCTCGTCTTAAAGGACCTATAACGGTTCACAGATCGCACAGGTGGGTCTTGCACACAATCTAAACTAAGCACATAAGGTCCCATTCAAAATTCATTCCCCTCGGGGTGAGAAAGTCCAACAGTTCAATCCAAACAATCTCTCTTTATAGCAGTTTCTTATGGAGGTCACACTCCTATTGACCACAAAAGTGATGGGTGGAAGGTTTCAAATGAATCTAAACCACTGGCAATTGCTCTGGGCCAACCTTCCACACCACCGTTTTTTAGCCCGTCTGCGCCATTGCAATAGGGGACCAGCCATGTGCAAATCAGTCAGCAGCTGCCGCCACCGAAGGTAGCAGCCCAGCCCGAACTGCTAGGCCAGGTCCCCTCTGCACAGAAAACCAAGCAACCCCAGACATGTTTCGGCCTTGTTGGACCTCCTCAGTGAGGTGCAGCCTGGTTCCCTGTGGCGCAGCGAGCAAGGGACCCACGTCTGGGCATACCCTCTCTCACAAGGAGAAACAAACTGACCACAAAAGTGATGGGTGGAAGGTTTCAAATGAATCTAAACCACTGGCAATTGCTCTGGGCCAACCTTCCACACCACCTTTTTTTAGCCCGTCTGCGCCATTGCAAAAGGGGACCAGCCATGTGCAAATCAGTCAGCAGCTGCCGCCACCGAAGGTAGCAGCCCAGCCCGAACTGCTAGGCCAGGTCCCCTCTGCACAGAAAACCAAGCAACCCCAGACATGTTTCGGCCTTGTTGGACCTCCTCAGTGAGGTGCAGCCTGGTTCCCTGTGGCGCAGCGAGCAAGGGACCCACATCTGGGCATACCCTCTCTCACAAGGAGAAACAAACTGACCACAAAAGTGATGGGTGGAAGGTTTCAAATGAATCTAAACCACTGGCAATTGCTCTGGGCCAACCTTCCACACCACCGTTTTTTAGCCCGTCTGCGCCATTGCAAAAGGGGACCAGCCATGTGCAAATCAGTCAGCAGCTGCCGCCACCGAAGGTAGCAGCCCAGCCCGAACTGCTAGGCCAGGTCCCCTCTGCACAGAAAACCAAGCAACCCCAGACATGTTTCGGCCTTGTTGGACCTCCTCAGTGAGGTGCAGCCTGGTTCCCTGTGGCGCAGCGAGCAAGGGACCCACGTCTGGGCATACCCTCTCTCACAAGGAGAAACAAACTGACCACAAAAGTGATGGGTGGAAGGTTTCAAATGAATCTAAACCACTGGCAATTGCTCTGGGCCAACCTTCCACACCACGGTTTTTTAGCCCGTCTGCGCCATTGCAAAAGGGGACCAGCCATGTGCAAATCAGTCAGCAGCTGCCGCCACCGAAGGTAGCAGCCCAGCCCGAACTGCTAGGCCAGGTCCCCTCTGCATTTTTTTATTACTTTTACTTACTTTTACTTTACTACACTTGTTCCAATATCACACACTTAAGTTGTGCTACATTGTGTTTTGATTGCACGAAATACATAGCGACTGGCGATTCTAGGCTTTTCATTCTAATATTGGACTTGTGTTCAGTCCATCTTACTTTGGCTTCACGCATTGTCATTCTGACGTAATAGTATCTGCACGGGCATCTCAAGGCATACACTACATTCTTAGAATGGCATACACCACTAATTTTACCCTCTAATAATGTAGTGTATGCATTGAGATGCACTCCTCGAATGCACTTGGTGAAGGAGCCACTGGATGAGTTCTGAGACAACTCTGCAACAGAACTGCGGTTCCTGAGTACCCCGATGACAGCGATACGCTATGGGGAGGGAGAGTGGTTAAGTGGGCTGCTGGCTCGCATGGTTCACCAAAAGCAGGCAATAACTGTATCCCGCTCATCTACAATGCGTCTTGTACCCTAGGGCACATGCTGCATGCAGTTAATAAGGAGTTCAAAGTCTTCTACTCCAACTTATACTATTACAAAGATACTTGTTCCCTTACCGATATCGATTGCTTTTTGGAAGGTCTGCCCCTTACACAACTATCGTCAGAGGCCAGAACACAGTTGGATATCCCTATTTCGCTGGATGACATTTCCTGAGCTATTAACGCTCTGCCCGCCAGCAGGGCCCCAGGACTGGATGGACTTACCACCGAGTTTTACTGTCACTTTAAAAATCTCTTAGCTCATTCCTTCACAAGGTGTGGGTTGAGGCCCTGGAAAGGCGCATGCTCCCTCCCATTCTGAAAGAGGCAATTATTATGGTACTGCTAAAACTTGGCAAACGTGCTGAACACTGTGGCTTGTTCCGCCCTCTTTCATTAATTAACTCGGATGTCAAAATCTTTGCTAAGATTCTGTGCGCCACTTGATGCCATACATGCCACACATAATTCATCCTGATCAGGCAGGGTTTATTCCCGGGAATTCCACGGCACTCACACTGAGACGGCTCTTTAATATGCTGGCTCAAGTGGAACTGACAATGGCAATGGCAGCCACACTGGATATACAGAAGGCCTTTCACTCAGTCTCATGGCAGTTCATGTCTGTGGTATTGCATAAATGCAATTTCTATCCTGGATTTATATCATGGATGTGGTTGCTCTATTCCGCTACATCTGTCAGGGTCTGCTCCAATGGCATACTTTACGCCCCCTTTAAAAACGCCAGGGGCACACATCAGGGATGTCCCTTAACCCCCTGCTGTTCGCGATAGTTATAGAGCCATTAGCAGACTGATTAGACAAAGCATAAGCACAGGACAATCTGACTGTCCAGCGAGCCCAAAATCATGTCTCTTTATGCTGATGATGTGATCCTGCAAAACAAAGAGGTGGGTTTCCCCTACTTCGCTGGCCTGTTTGAGTATCTTCAATTCATTCCGCAGGCTGGTTTTTCATTTATGTAGATGATGTGATCCTGTACATAAGGGAACCACACAAACATTTGGATCTAATTATGCATGACGTCATTGCCTTCGGGGAGATGTCTGGACTCTGTGTCAATTGTGCAAAGTCTGATATCTTTCTTCTTACAGATGTATTGTGGGTGAATAAAGAGGGGCGGCTCCTTTAAGAGAGGAGAGCACGCCAGGGCGGGAGGAGGGCGGAAGGGTAGGGACAAATGGGAAGTTCGGGCAGTTGAAGTTAGAGAGAATAAAGAAAGGTTGAATCTGTACATGGCTCCTGTCATCAGTGAGTGATAGCACACACAAGTGAGTGACATGAAACGGGAGCCACAACTGGCGACGAGTCCGCTGCACTCACGGCATGCCGCAGGAAGGGTGGAAGAGCCCAGCAGCAGTGAGGCAAGTCAGGACGGGCAGAACGCCCAGCAGTAGTGGAGGGAGTAGCTATACCGCAGCAGAAGAGGGCCGCAGCAGCGACTGTGAGCCCAGTGAACCACGGGCAGTACGCCCAATAGCAGTGCAGGAAAGTGAATCGCAATCAGAGGAGGGCCGCCACAGTGACTGCAAGCCCAAAAGGAACTATGGAGCAGCGCCACGAAAGACACGAGCTACTGTACCTGCCAAGTGCCCACGGAACAGTGTGGAGGCAGAGAGGAGCATGAACACACGCACCTGAACACACGCACAACTACGCTTGCAACAGTGAAGTCATCAGAGGCCCGGACGCAGCCGACGAAGGAAAGGGAGAGTGCCGGTAAGAAAACCCACCCCAACCACGTGCCAGGACACGCTAAAGGCCCCGGGTCAGTGCGCAACAGCCTACCCTTCACACGAAGTGGAAGGCCACCCCTAGGACCAACAGAAGGCCCATTTGGCACAACAGCCTGCCATCCAGGTACAGTAAAACGGGAACAATACCCCATCAGCCCACGTGGCACACAGAAACCAGCCAACCTGTAACACCCACTACGCAGGCATGTTACACAGAGGACAAACAAAGAAAATAAAAGGAGTACGCTCAAACGCCTGATACTCAAGCACAGAACATAATGCAGGCAGGAGCACCCACAAAAGGGGACCTCCCTGACTGCGGCCCCCATTTGAATACCGCCAACAGCCCCGACAGACCGAGGGCTAGTTACTTGCCTCGTCACACCCAGCAATAGACCACGACCACCAACAAGGCCTGCACATGATCACCATGCCCACAGCACCACGAACTAGCTCATGAATCCATAGGCGAATGTGTCATCCGCCTCCAAAGGAAAATTGTAAAATGTGACTTTGCCAACTTAAATGATGACGAATCAATTCAACTGCGAATAATCGAAGGGTGCATATCATCAATGTTTAGAAAGCACCTCCTGAAAAAACCTCTCTCTCTCAAAGAGATCCTCGACCTAGCAAGAGTATATGAACGGATAGACGTCCAAGCTGCAGCCATCGAGAATCCACAAAAGGGAGACATCATTGCGGCCATGACACCATACACCAGGTACCAAAGTCCACAGAACCGACAGACATTTAGAAGCTCCCAACAACGGACTCAAAGTAATAGACAATGCTACCGATGCAGGTTTGAATACCCCCACCAAGAAAACCACTTCCAGCCCTTGTGCAAAGAACAACTCCCCGAGACAGGATCAGTCCGTCAACAACCCCTACAAAATCCTGGCTGACACCCGGAAACACAAAGAGAACAACACGACCGGTGACCAGTTGAGAGAGGAATGATATATCCCACAATGGCCCACCCACGCCCGGACACCGTAAGAGCCCTGGAAGGACTACAAATCGAGCCTGACAGGAAATCTCACAAACTATATGACTACCAATGCTATGACCAACCTCGAACGACCACCCTGGACGAGGCCTACGCCAGGGGACACACAACACCCCAGGAACAAGAAGGTAGCATGACCCCCACAGTACCAGATTATGACCCATACAATAACTCCCTGCCAAGGACACTGATTGCAGAAAAGCCAATACCCCCTACACCTGCAAGACGGCTATGACATAGAATACGTCAGACTCCTCGGCATAACTACCAACGACACGCCTGCTCCCAGAGTGACAGTACAAATGGGCGACACCCAGAACCAATTTGTTGTCAACACCAGGGCTATCGTCAACATGATGAATGAACAACTACACCACACAATAGCGGATCTCTACCCACTACCCCAGTCGAAAACTCACATCTTCCAGTGGGGAGCAGCACTACCCCCAACATCCAAAGGCCAATTCCTCTGCGGCCTGACCCACAGAGGTATCACAGTACCAACAATGAGACACGTCATACAGATCCCCTCAGTGGGGCGGTGCCTCCTCAGCTACAGGACAGCCAGAGCACTGGCGCTCATTGACCTCCAATACGAGCCAACAGAAATAATAAAAGGCTACCCATCGGACAGGCAAGAAGTCCAGGTGATAACTTGTTGGCCTATTGACAAAGACACCCTCAAAACCTGCTTCCCCAAACTATTTGAAGGAGTAGGGATGCTCAAAGACTCTGTCATCAAATAACACATTGACCCCAGAGTAACACTGGTACCACAACACGCCCGCAAAGTGGGGTTCCACCTCCAAGCACAAGTGTCCAAAGCACTACAACTCCTGTTACAGAACGACATCATTGAGAAAGCCGAGGGACCCACAACCTGGGTGTCCCCCATTGTGATTGTCCCAAAACACAACCGACGACTGCGCATATGCGTCGACATGCGCATTTCTAACGCTGCCATCCAGAGGGAAAGGCATCCCAGACCCAGCCTAGAAGACATCCTCGTCAGGCTAAATCAAGCAACAAACTTCTCCAAATTAGATCTTAACCAAGGTTACCACCAGCTTGTCATAGATCCAGCCTCTTGACCAATTACCACCTTTGCCATACATGAGTGGCTATTCAGATATAAACACCTCAAATTTGGCATAGCCTCAGCCGCTGAGATCTTTCAAGAAACTATCAGACAACTCATATCATCGGAAGCCAACGCCTTGAATTACAGCGACAACATCCTCGTCTTCAGAAAGACCCAAGAGCAACACAACAGGGCACTCCTCACAATATGCAAGATCCTACAGGATGCAGGCCTGATATACATCATTCTAGTTCACGCAGGACACACACGCTCAGCATGTTAAACTTGATAGGTACTCAACGGGGGAGCAAGACATTAGATCGCTGGTACTGTCGCCGCTGTTCGCAGACCCTTGCCTGTTTGATGCTGCTAGCATGACTGCGCTGACCTAGTGCAAAATATGGAGTCTTCTGGGGATGACCCATCCCTTCCATGATGACTTCGCCTTGTGGAACTGCATCCTGGCTCTCCCCTGGGTAGCTATTGCTACAGAGCAGATTTGGGTGCAAAATGGATTTGGTACGCTAGAATCCATGTATGTGGAAGGGAACTTTATTGCAGCAGATAATATACCTGGCTTGACACACTTTAGGGCATTGCAATGGCTCCAGTACATTGGGTTACATGGGGTGTTTAACCGTTTATGGGCAGAGTTTCCAGTATTACATTCTAATTACCCAATGTTGGATTTTATATTGAGTGCTCATGGTGCCTGAGTAATTGTTTCATCCTTAGATAGCCTGGTTCAAGACCGTGAACATGCAACCCCAAGCAAGGCCATAGCAAAATCGGCACGAGATGTGGACCTTGATATCACAGATGAGATCTGGGGGGCGATGTGCACGCAGACCAGAGAGGTCTCCTACAGTTCCAGGTTTCGCTTCATACAGCGTAAGGTGCTTCATAGGTACCACTACACGCCAGACAGACTCCAGCTTATCTCCCATGCCAATGCGGGCACTTGCCCTAGATTCAGGGCAACTAACGCCGGGTATAACCATATGGTGTGGGACTGCCCTCAACTTCGGGATTATTGGAATGATGTTTGTATGTCCCTCACTGACATACTTGGATGTAAGCTAGTTGCCACTGCTCTACAGTGCCTCTTACATATATTTGAGAAACTAGAGGGCTACAGGCATAAACTTGGTTGTCTCTGTTTGCCATTGATGATGCGCTGCATATTATTATTGTGGCTCAAGCCCGTGGCACTTGCGATTGAGCAGTGGCTGCAATAAGTTACATGGGCTAATACCACTGAGGACCAGTGGATGACCATGCAACTGCCAACATGCAACTGCCAAGGTGCCGCCCGACTGATATCTGGCAACCCTTCAATGCATACTTACAGAGTACGCAGAAAGGAGCTTCCCCTGATTAGCCTGGCTCCTTGATTGTTCACTCTAATGTATGATCCCTGTTCACTGTATGCTGCTGTCTAATGTTCCAAGTTCTTCATGTGAGCATGTGAAGATGTTGAGCCAAAACCCCAGGTGGTCACATGATCCATTTCAGAGCGCGCACACGCTATCCCAGTGTTGTAATGGTGGGAGCCTGCAGCAGGCCCAGTGCGTGAGCAACGGCAATGGCAGTGATGTGCCCAATATTGTGTACACGTTGCGACCAGGCAATGGTGCAGACGTACAAACCGGAAAGGGAGAAGGACTAAACCAGGCAGGAACAGGCAGCCAGGCAGTGCCACTTGCTGACACAATAAAAGAAAAAAAGCATAAAACCTAATATAAAGACCTAACTTAGGTCTCAACCAACATGAATAGGAATAACAGTGCTAATACTCCACTGTGTTTCTATCTACCCCAGGATAGCATGGAACTAGGGATAGACAGCTTCAAAGTGTACCTCAGGGCTGCTGGAGGGGGGAATTTATGGACGAGCAGAAGGAGGCAGAGTTACTCAATTGTATATGGACCGAAGGACTGCGTTTATTTCAGCACATGCCCGGAGAGAACATAATGGTACCACCCATAGAGGGTTGGTGGGGAGGCAGTAGTGAGTCAGTACGACATGCCTTTATCTAAATTGGAGGGTCAAATTGGTAAAAAGACCAATGAGGTACTGAAACGATACAATTTTCACTCCTGTGCAAAAAGACCTGACTCCTACGTTAGATTTAAATTGACACAGGCACATTTATAGGTGTTCAGGAAGTGTATATTAGAGACCAGGCATGATGAAGATGTCCACCACAAAAGTAAGGGAGCACCAATGGATAGATGGGGACCCTTCATTGGAAAATGGTTTCGGAGATGGCCAAAGCTATTGAGGAATCAACCAAGAGTGTTCAAGAAGTAGCGTGCAAGCAAGCGAATGTAACTGTTGATGAAATAAAGTCATACAAGCCGGCAAACTGCTGGAGAATAGTTGATTGGCAACTAAGGGGGATATGAGTGGGACACCTCAATATAAGACAGGATGCAGGACAAACAAGATCCCTAAAGCAACAAAGGTGACTTGTAGTAAGTGCAGGTGGTAGAGCCACAATATAGGTGCCACGGACTTCCCTGCATGGCATGCAGATTGCAGGCAGTGTGGTCAAAGAGGACATTTCTGAAGGCAATGCAGGACACAGAATAACAAGACGAACACACAGGACAAACCACATATTTATAAACCAAATGTGAGGTTAGCAGAGGAAGACAATGAAATGCAAAAGGGAGGAGGTGGGTGTTCTGTTACAGGTGCAAGGGGCAGCAAGGGGCAAGACACAGCGGCCCGGGGGACAATATAAGTGTTAATGGTGTGAACATCGAAATGTTGGTAAACTCAGGGTCACCCTATAAAACGATTTCCCCTACATTGTTTGAAGAGAGTTATAACAAACCACTTGCAAGCCTAGCGCCTCCTGATATAAATCCAAGTGCATATGGTCAATCACCTATAAAAGTACTGGGGTATGATTGGGCACATGTTGAATATAAGGGGTGCACAGACAGTGGTAAACTGTGTTTAGCTGTCAAAGGGGTAAGTGTGCTGGGTGGAAGGAACGGGTGGCTTTGGAAATACATAAGTACCCAGGGAAAGAAAGATCAATATTGTGCATGGGGGCAACAGTAATATCACCTTAAGGTTTGAGAGAAGCATATCCAGTGGTGTTTATGGAGAAATTGGGTAAACTTAAGGGGTTTGCTCATAGGATAGTACTAAAGAGGGAGGCTATCCCGAAAGCCCATGAAGTTGGAGGGGTGTCAATTTTAGCAAGGGAGGCACTTAAGACAGAGTTGGAAAAGCCGTAAAGGGTAGATGTGATTGAGTGTATAGAGTTCTCAGAATGGATATAACCAGCAGTGCTTGCCTGCAAACAAGATGTGTGTCAATCTAAGGGATCTATACAACGGTATTTGGGTCGACAGACATCCGTTTTCTGAACATCAATTAATTATTGACCACAATGGGGCAGGCATCTAGTTTCACCACACTTGATTTGTCATCCATGTACCACCAAATAGATGTACATGAAACATCACGTCCTCTTACATCTTTTGTTACACCTCTCAAGGCATGTAAGTTTTGGTAGAATACTTTTCAAATTGGCATCAGCCTCTGCAGTATTTCAGCGACTATTGCAGGAACTATTTGGTGGCATTGAAAACGTCAGTTATTTTGAGGATGACATATTTATTTATTTATTCATTGTGCATTTGTAAGGCACTTATACAACAAGTAAATTTGTTTCAAAGTACCCACAGGGCAACAGGGACATAATACTGTATGATAGAAGCAGACCTACAAGGCCTTGTGAGCATTCAGAACGTGCAAGTGCAAAGAGAGTGAAGTGGGGGGTAGGGGGTAAATGCTAGGTGTATCAAGTGGGACGTGCTAGGGAGTGAACAGCTGTAAGTGCCTAGATGGAATAGCATACCACCAATAAATAGGTAAGTGCAAGCCTGTGGTGGCACAGGACAGTGGGTGCCAAGGCATGGTGCTGAGAGGGGCAGGCTGTAGGTGATTGGGTGTGAGAGGCCAGGAACCAGGAGAACACAGAAAGGCCCTGGTCAACAATCTCAGCAGCTGTGAAGTTTAGCAGAGGAGGAAGGAAGGGAAGGAGGAGGTGAAAATAAAAGTCTTGAGGAGTTTCTGGAACTTGAGGAGGTCTTGCTCAAGACAAAGAGGAAGCTGAGGCTGGTCCATAGGGGGGAGCCTATTGTGGAAAAACATCAGCCACCAGCTTGCTGTTTAGTGAAGCATTTAACACACAGAGAGCTGGTGCCGGAGGAACGTAGAGATCTGGAGGGAGAGTATTTAGTGAGAGCAAGTTGCAGATGGGGTGGTCCCCGCCCTCAAACAGCCTTATGGATGATATACAGGGATTTGAATTTGATCCTTGCAGCAACCGGGAGCTAGTGGAGAGTTTTTAGCGCTGGAGAGATGCAGTCCCTGGGCTTGATGGCTGTCATGACCACTGTCAGGGGGCACAAGTTGTGCCACAAGCAGGCTCCCACCAGAACCCTGAGGGCCTTAAAACCACTGAAAAAGGGCTCTTGGAGCCAGTCCCGGCGCCTTTGGCACCAGGCTCATATGTAGGAAGGAAGGGCTGTTCAATCTAGGTCCCATTTATGTACATGGGCCTTTAAATCCAACATGGAAGCACCCACACAGTCTAGTTCTAAGAACCAAGCCATGTAGTTTAGTGTTTTGGGTGTGGCAGCCCTCGAACTACTTTCCCTGGTACTACTTTACCTGGGCTATATAAACCATACCCTGAATGCAGAACACGCTTTGTGTTATTCTGCAACCAGCAGCGTGACGCTCACCATGTCCAGCTCCTGGTCTTCAGCATCTTCCTGTAATCCTGCAAGAACAAGAACAAGAACAAGATTATTCTGTCTTACCTGAAAAAAACACCATCCAGCCCTCAGCATCTCAACTGGGCTGCAATCTGTGGAAACCGAGAGAAGAAGAAACAACACTCACCTGTGAGTACTAGCTTAAGGACTTAAGGTGAACCGCTGCCACAGCTGCTGTTCGAAGAATGCAACCTCTAATAACGAGAAAGGGAAAAACAATATTAGAACGCGTGCTTCCAAAACATCAAATTCCATCAGTCTTACCTGAATTCTATCACGCTACGGCACACTTCCAACCGGAGCACCACAGCAACATCTGCAAAGGAAAAGAGACATATTCAGTTTCGCTTTCAATATTAAACAACCGGACAGCGCTGTACTTACCTTAACGGATTCCGGGGACCTGATTTTCATTGCGCTCTTATCCACTCACAGCACCACAGTGGCCTGTGAGGAAAAGAAGAGGAAAACACAGGTTAGATTTAAAAGGCAATAAAGGCGCTGTGCTTTGCGCTTTCTCTTGCCTAGAAACGTGCCTCTCCATCCGGCACTCCAGCATCAAGACCTTTGCACCTGAAAAGAAGGAGATAAAGACATTAACGAATTCCCACCATAAATAGAACAAAGACTTATAATTAACAAACCTACCTGCCTACCAGCAGATTCGGGGTCACAGCAGGCCTGGGCCCAAGGAAGGCGTACTGCACCAGTGAAGCAACTCAGGCAGCTCGCCAACAAAGGTCAAGCACCCCTGCATAAGAAACGCAGGACGGATAGCTCACCCTACAAATAACTAAGGTGAGAAAAGAACCCAGTGGGAAGGGAATCGGTCAGAGGGAGGTGGGAGATTCACCCATTATAGACAGTTATCACAAATCCTCCCTTCTGTAATTGCATATTCATTATTCAGCACTGGGCAACTACGCATCTATGGTTCCAGATCTCAGAGCCTTCCAGACACCCCCTGGGATATCAGGTGAGCGTAACAAGCCAAGGATAAGTCTTTCAGTCCTATTCTGAATTAGCTTACAAATCGTATAGAGGAAGAGGGTAGATTAAGGAAAGGCTATTGCAGTAGTCTAGCCTAGAGAGAACCAGAGCTCTAGAGACATTGAGCTTCTGGTGGAAAGTGAGAAAAGGAAGAATTCCTTTGAGATAGTGGAGTTGAAAGTGGGACTTCTTGGCAAGGTCCTGAATGAGAGGGATGAGAGAGAGCGAGGAGACGGAGATGACTCCAAGGTTTCTGGCTTCAGATGAAGGAGAAGAAGGAGAGGCCATGCAGGATGGCCAGAGTGAGGGGGAGAAAGAGGGAGCAGGAGTCCTGATAGGAAGTATCTCAGTCTTGCTGGTGTTGAGGAAGAGATCATTGGAAGTACACCAGGACTGGATGGCAGATAGACAGTCAGGAATGATGAAGTGAGAAGAGGATCAGAGGGAAGTTTGAAGAAGAGTTGTGTGTCATCTGCATAACACTGGACGTTTGGGTAGAAGGTGGACATAATGTGGGCAAGCAGGGCAAGGTAGTTGTTAAAAAGCATGGAGAAAGGTTTGATTCCTGGGGGATGCAGTGGGCGGAGATAGAGGTTGGGGAGGAGAAAGATCCCAGAATGACCTGGGGCAGACAGTCACTGAGCAAGGAGGTCAGCCAACCCAGTGCACGCTCCGAGATACTTACGGTATCATGCAGCTGTTTTATGAGGATGGAGAGGTTGACTGTATCAAATGCAGAAGAGAGTACAAGTAAAATGAGAACAGCTGGAAAGTTGCAATCAAGAGAGGCGAGCATGGGTGTCCAGAAGAGCTGTTTCTGTGCCTCTGGATGTTCGGAATCCAGATTGATGGCCGTGGAGGAAACCAACGAGTTCAGCATGCTGGGTAAATTGGGGGAAGAGCAATTTCTCCAAGTTTTTCCTAACTAAGGGGGTGATAGATATGGGGCGATAGTTGGGTGGACAAGACGGGTCTGCAGAAGGTTTTTTCAGGAGGGGGTGCACAAGGGAGTTCTTGAGGGTGGAGGGCAAAGATCCAGTAGCAAAAGAGTGGTTGCAGAAATCTGCAATTGCAGGGGCAAGAGAGCCAATGTTGTCTTTAATGGTTCTGGAGGAGCAGGGAGAGACCTGTTTGGAGGAAACCTTCATGGATTGGACAACTTGTGTGATTTCATTAGGTGTGACAGGAGAGAAGGAGGAGAGAAAGGCAGAGGGGGGATGGGAGGCCAAGGAGATGAGTGGAGGGACGCAAGGGTGCTCAGAATGTCCTGAGTTTTTGCAGTGAAGTGTGAGGCCAGTGCGTTGCAGAGTGCCTGGAAGTGAAGAGGTGAGGAGGAGACTGCGGAAGAGTTGGCTAGTTCCCTGCAGATTTTATAGAGTTCTGCTGTGTTGTTAGATGCACCAGAGATGCAAGCCTGGATGTGGGTCCTTTCTTGGGACAGTTAGAGAATCTGTATTGCCTTTGGAGCAGGCAACAGGCCAGTTTCTCAGAGGGTGAGCCTGAGGTCTGCCACTTCCGTTCCGCAGCTCTGCACTTGCGTTTCAGGGCTGCAAGTTTGGAGTCACAACAGATGTTATGCTTGGAGGCATGTTTGAGGTGGATCCTCATGACTGGGGCAAGAATGTCAAGGATATTAGTAATGGCAAGTTGGAGGTTGCTGAGAGAAGAGTCAGAAGTAGAGTCTGTAGTGGGGAGAAAAGGGGGGGGTAGTGCAGGGAACAATGGAGGAAGAACAAGACAGAAGGGTACATAAGGTGGTGCAGACATTACAAGAGAAGGGACTAACAGTCCAGTTGGCTAAGTGCCAATTTAAGGTAAACGGTGTCAATATTTGGGCCATACCATTGACAGGGAGGTGATAAGACCAAGGTAGGAAGGCTTGGTCAGAGCAATGATGCAAACCCCTGCCAACAAAGAGCAATTGAGATCCTTCGCAGGCATATCAGAATATTACATCAAGTTTACAGCGGCATCTGCTTAGAAAATAGTGCACATAAGGGAATTGGTAAAGAAAAATGTCCCATTGTGTATAGTCTGGTCAGTGCCAAGAAGAATTCAAGGTGATCAAAAGTAATTTGAGTGACACGCCCTCATTGGCAATTTTAGATGTCAGATGTAAAACAGTATAAACAGTTGATGCCAGTGATGTAGAGGTTAGGTGGTGTAAGTTCAGTGACATGGGATGAATACAAACTGATTTCCTTTGCATACAGGGCATTAAGAGAACATGAGAGGAAATGGAAGGTTTGGCGGTCTGTTGGGCATCCAAACAGTTTTGCACATTTTTGTGAGGAATATCGTATGTCGTACATACAGATCACAAGTCAATGGTGCATGTTATGACTACAAAGAGGTTGGGTTCTGTATCACTGTAGACAGCCAGGAGGATGGTTGATTTACAGGAGTACAATTTTGTGGTTGAGTATGTTGCAGGGCAGCATAATGCTGTGGCAAACTGTCTATCAAGATTACCTGTGGTGGGTGCAGCTGATGTGGTAGAGGAGGAAAACAAAAAGGTGGCATGTCTGGTACCCACAGTAGACAGAGATTGGTGGGAGTCCGAACAAAACAAAGAATTGATGCAGATCCGCTAGGGGTTACGTGGGTGGTGGGGGCAGGTGAAACGAGGAGTGAGGGTGAGAAATATGAGGTGGTATTGGACAAATTCTCTGACTGTCCATGGGGGGTGACCAGAGGAGAGAGATTAATTTCTCCTTTAACATTAAGAGGTCAGCTAATACAATTATCAGACAAAGGACATATGGGGAGGACACGGACCAAGATACAGTTACACAAAGCTTACTTGTGGCCAGGCATGGATGGAGAGGTTGAAGAAGGGGTGAGGGATTGTGCACCATATGCCAAAAGCAAAAAGAGTCAGATTGTAAGGGAACAACACAACATACCCATTGAAGTTCCTGATAAAGTGCCGGGCAAAGTGGAGTTGGACATAATGGGTCGTATTGAAATATTGAGGGAAGGAAGCAAGATTTGTGTTGGTTCTAGTCGACTATACATCAAGATGGATTGAGGTGTCTCCGATACAGTCAGAAACCACTAGCAGTATAGTCAGATTACAGACCACAGTGATTTAAAGGAAAGGATAACTTTAGGGGTTGATGCTGGATAGTGGATTGCAGTTTGTGTCCTCAGAAACTAAGAATTTTTTGTTGGAGTGGAGCATCAGGCCTCACAGAACAGCATTATGTCATCCTACATCTAATAGATTGGTGGTGAGAGCCAACCGATTTATCAAGGATGTCATACAGTTGGCTTTGGTGATTCGTTTAAATCGGCACATGGTGTTGTCAGTGGCAATTTTGGCACACAAATGTGCACCATCTGTTTTGACGGGATTCACACTGTCAGAAAAGATGCAGGGCAGGATATGTGGCAGTAAATTGTGTACCTTGAGCGGGAGGGGGAAAGCCTGTGTAGACTTGAAGGTTGTGACAGAGCGTGTCAAACAAAGGCAAAATGTGCTTGTGGGGGATAGGTGTGCCGGCAAAGGGGGAAGGACACACAGATACAGGAGGGGAATATGGTTAGGGTGAGAAATCCCCGGTTTGTCAGGAAAGGACTTCTGGTGTACATTGTTCGGCCAAGGTGGAAAAGGTCAGCAAAGGGTATGTCAGATTGGAAAGGAGGTAAGGTATGGAGCAGAAGTCGATTGGTGGTACAACCCAGGAATAGGTCAGGGGTCCTGAACAGGGAAGGGGAGAAGGGTAGAAAGGTAGTGTATGTTGAGAGGAAGTGGCACAGAGGGAGCAAGACTGTGGGCCTCATCATGAGTTGGGCAGTATCCTGACTGGGATACCACCCAACTTGATTTGCGTTACCGCCCACCCGTCTGACGGTGTTACTGCCAGATCACGGGTTGGGCAGTAAACTTTATTCCCCATTCCTCATTGGGTCCATTGGGCCCAATGGGGAATTTTCGGTGCAATTACCGCTGGCAGTATTACCGTGCGGTAATTGCGCTGGAAATCAGCATTTTTCCAGCATGTTTACCCCCAGATCTGAACTGGGAGTAAACACGCCATACTCATGATTGGGTGGTCCCTTAAATGCGTCAGTAACCCCGTTAACACCACATTTAAGGGCTACCTCCCAACTCGTGATGAGGCCCTATGTGTTTTAGTTTAACACTTGTGCGCACATCAGCTACAGTTTCTCAGTTTAACACTGGTTAGCACAGTAGATAAAGTTATTTAGCACAGTAGATAACATTTCTCAGTTTATCGTTATATCGTTGTTGCAGTTAATGGTTTTCCACGTTACATTACAATCATTACAAGTGTGTTAATGCTTCCCCTACGGGGAGGCAATGTTGTGGTTATATGTGGTTCTATGTATTCTGAACAATACTATGATGTAAATCTATGACCTACTTGCGTTTCATGATGTCAAGGTTCAAGGTTCTAAGGCTGGAATCCCGAGGAGAGTGACGGTTACTGGGAAGCCAGATGACATGGGGTTGCTGAAATAAAGCTCCTTCCTCATCATATGAGTGCCTTGATATCTTTACAAATGTCTACCGGGTCTGCAGTAACAGCCCTCGTGAAAAAAAGGTCAAGGCTGGTCTGAAGCATTCAAGAAGAGAATGGGCTTTAGGGCTTACCTGAACATCAGGTGTTTGGTTTCCAGGCTTAGTTCCAATGGGAAAGACTTCCATAGATACTCGTCCTTGGTAACAGGACTTTTATTTCACACCTTCCTCCATGAACACAAGACTTGGTATAGTAGGGTTGATTAAGGTCAGAATCCAAAATGGCGTCTTTGGCTTTTATGATGGTATTGTCCATGTAGCTGTTTTTGTGCGGGTGATGTTGGAAGCGAGTTAAGGAGGCCATCACTTTTTTAAATAGAATTGTTGCAAAAGAAAATAGACATTGCAGTGTCTCTTTGGTCTCAAGAAGAAACAGGTAGATGTATTATTTTATTACCCAATACGCCCTCCACTTACCTCACTGGTGAAGGCGGGGAGTGTATTGATTGGTTGAACTTTTTTACAATTAGGTAAGAATGAAGTCCCGCTCCGTAAATAACGTAGATATACACCAGTACACTTCTTGAGTCGTGGGTTTGTATATGAAATAAATCAATACGTACACATGTGAGAACATATTGGCCGTTCCCCAAGCAGAGCAGCGTTTTGGCTTAAAGCTAAGTTAAACATGAATCTTTTTAGTGTGTGTGTATGCGCACCTTCATATGGGGTGAGCACACACTGCTGGGTGTTGGTGCTGGAATGCAGATTTAGTCAGAGCAGGATCCACTGCAAATGGTTTCCTAATGCATGCTGCTAACGTTATTGCATCTCCTATGTCACAGGTTACTGGGGAGTACATTTACATTGCACACACTTGTCCTTGAAATATATAAATGCGATCTTTAAGCAATTAGAGGACAATGTCCATGAGAAATATAACTATTAGTTGAGACAAAATAAATACTGCTAATTGCTCGCCTTAGGCCACAATAGCTATATTTTTACACAAAGTAAATTTCTTCTTTTTTTTTCTTTCTTTTTTTTTTTTTTGCTAGGCTAAGTCTATGTTATTTTAATACGTGGTTATATACACAATAGTTTCAGACCAGGAAGCGTTCCATAAAACAATACACAACTCTTTGCAGAACAGATGACTTTTAAGCTGCCTGTTGGATGATGGGAAGCAGAGCACCCTGTGCTCCACTGAATGGACAGGGTCGATTTGCAGGGCTTTATATGGCGTTACAAGCCCGCAATAGTGTAAACATTTTGGGCGATGAGTTGTGGACTAAGATATTGCCTCAAGGCATTCAGCCCAGAGATAACTGGGTATTTTCCGGGAGGCTTATGAACATATGTGGTAAAAGAATTAAATAAAACATTGATCACAATACGTTCAAATGTGTTTTAAATCATAAATTTGATTTGTCTGGAACTTATTTTCATCTATTGTGTTATATGTCCTGACGTTCCAGCTTATTTCTTTTATTTTTTATTTGGTACTTATAGCAAATTACATGCCTTATGCACATGCATATTTAATACACATTTAAAAACCTCCTTAAGGACTTCTTTAAGTTCCGAAAAAAGCCTTAAGACCTTTCTCTTTACCTCTTCCTTCTCCTCCTCTCTTCCCTGCTAATCATACAGTAGCATGACTGATGTGCAGGGCCCTTATGTATCCTTGGGGCCCTGCCCCCCCCCACATCTCTCATCCCAGCTGCTGTCTAATTATTGCACTGACTTAGGCTCACCCTCCCCAAGGGAGGTTGCATTTAGGTTCTTCTCTTCATTGCACTTCACCGAGTACTACTCCATGAGCACCACAGCACCTATCCCTTATCCCCTCCCCTCTGCACTTGCACGTTCTGAACACTCACAAGGCATAGCAGGTTTGTCTCCCCTCCCTGTCATTCTCATTATTTGTTTTACTATTAATTCAATTGTCTATCTTTGTTGTAATTCATTGTCTACTATCCCCTGTCCACAGCCTTTTGCACTTTGAAACCGTTTTGCTAATTGTATAAGTGCCTGTCAAATGACCAATAAGTAAAATAAATTAATAAATACAGTCCTTAACATCTGTGATATAAAAATATACATAACAACCATTAAAATGCATCATAAATCAATAACATCTTCCCATGCCCTTGCTCAACAATTCATCTCTAAATCATTTGTAATTTTCCCGTTTCATCATACTGTATTTGCATTAAAAACCATCTCTTACAAAATAATTTCATCAAGAGACTTCAGTTTGTCCAAGAAGTGCTTCCATATGTGGAATGACACAGCAGTAATGACCAGAGAATTCCCTGTATAGATAGCTGACCAAAATTGGTCTGTGAGATGACCATTTTCAGTGCTATAGAATCTGCTATAACCCTTCTTATACTGGAGATGAAAGACTTTGCAGCCAGTAAGGAAGTGGCAAGCTGTTTCTATATGAGCAGTACGTAGCCTACATTTACGTTTATCTCTTTGTATCCCCTTCCACATGACAATTTATTGTTGTACTGGTAATATATTCACACGCAGATATAATATAGATCTGCACAGGTTTATACTACTCCACTTAGGGCCTCATTCATGGAATAATTCACGCGGAAAACAGGGGGCTTGTGCGCAAATTTGCATGCAAGCGCATGTTTGCGTATTCAAGGAACACAATGCGCGGGGCTTACCAGGAACCTGCGAGGAATCTGCGCCGGTCAAACATGTCACTGCGACACCACGAACGCATTGCGCGAGACTTGCAACGAAGGGGTGTTGGGTTCTGCTCAGTCACCTCAAAAGGGGGCGGAACACATGGAATGGGGAACAACAAGCAAAAATATGGGCGCAATGAGGGATGTACCAAAGTAAAATCCTTGCAACGCCCATACACGCGCTAAAAACCTGTATTCATGGAATTGAACAGGACTCACGGGCACCCAGTAAAATACTTGCAAATCCTGAAACACGTACCCCACGCGATAGCTGGTGGATAAGTCAACGCGCACAAAAATTAAATGCATAAAAAGCCTGCGTGATCAACAAATTAGTGTATGCAGCTACGATTAATGTACCATTTGTCGCAGCAGTGATCGTGGGACACCGCAGGAGGAGGAGGATGGCAGGGCCTGGATTTTCAAACTAGGACCAGCCTTTTTGCGATGCCTGATGACCAGGTCTATGGCAGGTATAGGTTTCCAACTCATATTAGACCTGGTCACGGAGTGGGAGGATGACTTTACATCACCCACCCTGTGCTCCCAAGCACTGAGCCCCTTGGAAAAGTTCTGCATTTTCTGCCCACTGGGTCATTTCAACTGACAACTGCCATAGTTGGGGGCATTTCACAGCCCATGCAGTCATGCTACCTACATCAGGTGTTGACAATAATGACTGCACGCCCCTCAGTGCGGGGCACATCTACATGCCCAGAACACCTGCAGAAAGGCAGGCAGCTGTCCAGGATTTTTATGTTTATGGGGTGGCGCACTTCCCTAGATTGCTTGGTGCCATCGATTGCACCATTGTGGCTCTACGTCCACCTAGGGCGACAGAGCACATACATTGCAATCGCAAGCACTGGCATTCCATCCACATGCAGGTTGTATGTGATGCCAAGGGTATCATTACTTCTGTATATGCAAACTATCCAGGGTCCACCCATGATAGTTCATATTCAGAATATCACCCCTACACTGGGCCGTGGAAGCTGGGAGGCGGCAACACATGGCTCATTGGTGAGTATAAATGCCTGTGCACATGAATGTATGTCAGACACATACAAATATACACCAATGACAAAACATTTTGCCTGGACAGGGGACAGTGCCTACCCTCTGAGCACCTACATGATGACTCCAATACGGAACCCTGCCGCACCACCCCAGGTAAGATACAACACAGCCCATATTGCAACTCAGAGCATAGTGGTGCGCACATTCGGAATGCTCAAGTCACGTTTCCGTTCCCTTGACCACTCTGGTGGTGAGTTGCTTTATACACCCCAACTAGTGTGCAGGATCATTGTGGCAGCTTGTGTCCTGCACAATGTTGTAACACAGTGTGGCGTGCTGATAGACATGTTGCTGCCCCCACACCCGCAACTATATGCATGCTGCTTCAGCATGGTAGGTCATAGGGCTTTGGCAAGGCGGCCCGTGCCCAGCTTGTGGCTACATTATTCACCTAGAATCCAACCCCTGTGGAGTGAACACAGCCGTGGCACATTCCAGGTGCCATTCAATGATGAAAAAGGGCCAATCATCTGTGCCCGCCAAAACCCCCTGAGAATGTGTCCTTGGAAGTGCAACATTTTGTGCATCCCTTAGAACTAAAACTAATTTAATTTTGGGTTTCCAAAAGAAACACATAGAAGAGGGACTATGCCACTACCACCATGCCAAACTATACATCCAATCGTCTGTGTGTCACATAAACTGTTCCATATGTCATGTTAAATTATCTCCGGACTGTGCTATGGTATGTAATGTCAAAGGAGACAGATAAATGGACAATAGATAATACAGGTGTCTCAGTGTTCTCAACGATGTATGGAACAAGTACAAAAATAACACCCACTCATACAGATCCATAATATTATGGATAGGAACAGTAATTGCATAGTAAACTACACTACACTATCAACAGTGCAAGTAACAATGAATCTGTCGGACAGTGATTCATCATATTTTCACAAGTGCATCAATATGCCATCATGCAGGGACTGAGGACAGGGTGGAACAGACAGGCACTGTACCTGCATGGTGCAATCAGAAGGAGCAAGTGCACAGATGTTCAGAGGGATTTGGTTTTTGGAGGATGATAACAAGTTCAGTGGTGGTTCAAGTGCAACCAGCCAGTGGATACTTTGGTAAGTGCAGAGAGATGCAACTCTTTCGGGTCATTTCCCAAGTGCAGTGATGATGACACTAGTGCAAGTCACGAATGCAACTGCCCCACAAATTGCTGGGGTTGACATAATCAGCAGTGTCCTCAGCAATCCATCAGATTAACAAGACGATAACCATCACTGGCATCATCCATGGGTGAGTAATACAACCCTTGAGCAAAAGTGACGGAGGTACAGGTTAGTAAAGCCAGAGTGAACACACACACAGTGCCCTGTTCCCATGTTAACACCACGCCATGCACTCACATGTCCATAGAACTCACTTGCCTTGCATATGATGCACACCATTGAGAAATGCTCTACCTACATGGAATGCAATGCAGAGTAACAGCACAAAATACATGCACATATATAATCACAGTTGACACCAGAAAGAAAATATGCATACAACACAGAGTGCAGGAGCAACACAGGGTGACACAAGGTGAATGGCCATTGATATTGATTTGCACAGGAGTACAGTGTACCACACCAGCGAGAGGGAGAGAGAGAGTGGCACAGAGGTTGAATAACAAGGAAATGACAGATCAAGGAGTCCATGGCCTAGTTTACCAATGTACACTGACATGCTGCACAGCACAGTTGGTGCGCCCATTGAGGTATCGATATAGGTAGCTTACACAGTGACATGAGTTCCAACCAAATTACCACAATACCATGTGAGCATGCAAAGGACATATAAGAGAACCGACACATGTAGCAAAGATGCCCAACAATGAAGTATGCCCAACATGCAAGACAGTGCAAATGCTTATCAAATAACTGTGTCTGCATGTTGTAAATCCCACATGTCCTTCACCAGTAAGTGTGTTTCCTATTTTGTTAAAAGAACAACATTGTCTGGTGGAGGGCATGAGGAGTGTGGACTTCGAATGGTGCAGGATGTCTCACCTGGCACAGCAGGCACCACCGCATCACGGATTACTTGAACAACATGGGCAAACATATTAAAACACCCATTGTGCAGTATAATTGACACAGCACACACATGCCATGGAACAACAAAGCTATGATTACCTGCACATGACATGCAGTGTACCCCCATGCAAACATGCTAGATGACTTCACTAGGCATGCCTGCACGTACATCACTGCACGTGTATAGTCCCTGAGGAGTTAATGGCATACCTCAAGGGCAATCAGTGCAAACGATAACAAAGACCACAACTAGGAAAGGGCAAAACAAAATATCACATGCCAACATCTGGCCCAGAGGGGTGGCAAAAAAGAAAAGAAAATGTGCATCTTGGACCGGGGAGGTAGGGGGGTGTCCAACTAGGAGGGGGAGGGGCAGGGTGCACGTCAACACCCACATGTGTGGATGTTGATAAAACAATTCCCTCCATGGGTACATGGACCGCACGGCTAACATGGATTGGCAGGTCTGACGCTGCTGTCACTACCTTCCTGTGTAGAATGCAAAGGTGGTAGTAGTAAGGGAGGTTGACCATGTAGAGCCCTGGCCTGGTCCTCAATGGCAGTGGCCAGGCGGGACCCAGATGAATGCATCTGCAACATGAAGCCTCGGAGGTCCGCATGCAACAGGATGCACAGAGCTCCTGTGAGATGGTATGACTCAACAGTTGCATCTGCTGTTGGTACTGTGTACTGGAGGCTTCCTATAGCACTTATATAGAGGCTCTGAGGGCCAGAAACTCTTGCCTCAGGGCTTCCCTGTGAGCCTGAGCTTCTGCAAGCAAGGATGCCTCCAGAGACCTCAGTTCAGCCCATGGGCTCCTGTTGCTCGACTCCACATGCAGCCTGTGTGAGTGGCATGTGGACAGCAATGCCTGCAGCTGGTGCTCTACATGTGTTGGTCGGGAGTACATGTAATTGGCCACCCTATCAATGCCCTGAGCCAATATCTCATATGAATCACCCTGTTGTTGTGCAATACCATACATGGACTGCTCCCACACTGTCTCCCCTGCCGCCACACGTCCATCACGTGTGCGTGCCCCACTTTTCCTGGACCCAAGGGAGCATGACCCTTGATGTGAAGCCGCTGTTTGTGGCTGCAGGACTGCATCCCTCCCTTGCCCATCCATCCCAGGACTGGAAGACAATACAGTGGAGTGTGGCCTTGCAGCCGTAACCACGAGGGATATAGGGATCTACATTGACTCAACTCTATCCTTGACTAGACAAACTAACTCAGTCTCATCCGCAGCGGCATATACCTGTAAGCTTATCACAGCCTGTCGCCCTTTTCTCTCTGCAACCAATTGTGTTACCTTGGCTAGGACTCTTGTACTATCCAAGATTGATTACTGCAATGCACTGTACCTAGGCACCAATCGCTGCAACCTAAACAAGTTACAAATTGTCCAAAACAACGCGATCAGAGCTGCCCTCAACATCCCCAGGCGCCAACACATATCCGACACTAGACGCAACATTCACTGGCTCTCAATCCCACACCGAATCTCCCTGAAAACCTTGGCTCTTACCCACAAATGCCTTCACAACCAAGCTCCTTGTTACCTGGCCAACCGATTTGCCCTCCACAACTCCATTAGACCCCGCAGAATGGCTCATTTAAATTGCCTTGTCGTTCCATGTTTCAATCTCCAAAGATCAGGTGGAACCTGCTTCCCTATCATGGCTGCTAAATTATGGAACACGCTTACTAATGAGCTTAGAGCTGAACCTTCCTTCCTAAGATTCAAACATCTTACCAAAACCTGGTTTACCGCCCAAGACCTCTAGCTTTGGGTTCTTTGCCCCACTGGTACATACCCGTACCCATGTATATACAATCTGTTTGTCCTTCACTGCTATTAGTATACCTGTTAATTCTGTATTATACCTGTAAACTTTGTAATTAATGTTCTATTCTGTCTTACTTATGTTGTAACTAAGTGATGCGCCCGGTTGCCCCTGGGCCTGGTGCGCTATACAAATAAATAAAATACAAATACAAATACAAATACAAATACAAATACAAATACACCACAGATGGACGTGGCAACAATGACTGGCCCTGTGAGGGGACGTGACCCCCTGCATGGGCTACAACAGCTCCAACAATTGATGCACTCACCTCTGACAGCATAGAGGAATGGACATCCAGTTCACCACCAGAGCTACTGATATCATTGGAGTCTGACTCATACTGAGTCATGCCCCGTATGACCTGTAGCACCAGTGGATTCTCATGGGCTGCCACCACACGTCTTCCACTGGTGCTCTGTTGGGGCTCAGGCTCCCGATCCTCCTCTACATCCTCCCCTGAATCTGGTGGCTCATCACCTGCACATGGAAACAAATACATGAAGAATCATGTTAATTGCATCTACTACATGCATTGTCATCACAATGCTGTCCTGCAACACATTGCCATGCATGTTAACATGCCATAATTTGCATACACACACCATATACACCAATCCATGAGATCATGGCGTATGCATACTTGCCACAGTAAACTAAAACATGAGATTTGTGACTCATCAAGTGGATATGCAACATGACATTAACCTACAGGAGAACATGTGCAAACCTAATTACAGCAAAGTACACTACAATGACATCTAACAACAGTGTACCACAGGAGAGCTAGAAATGTCTTTTAGTATCTGACAGTTGTGGATGACTACTGTCCCTAAGCCATGTTCAACCAATGTGCAGCACGCAGGTTGTATGCACTCTGCAGGACACTAAGCACGGGTCGGTACACCTTGACATGGTTCACCCATGGCAGTCATACAAATGCAGGCAGAAGTGCTACACAATCATTCACATTTATTTAATCTACATACACATATTCAGGGTGCACATGCTTCATCACTCACCGGACATTTCCTCATAATCTGGCAGGCCTCCCACGGCTTGCAACTAATCCAAATGAATGAACTCACTCATGGCCTCTTCATGTGGCATGAGCTCCTGCTCCAGTGGTGACCCACCTCCAGTCACCAGAGCAGAAGCAAGGTTGGCACCCAGCTTCGATTTGGTTCGATGGTGGAGGTCATTCCACTGCTACATGAGCTCATTAGTGGTCCACCTCTCATTCCCCAAGGCGTTGATTCAATCAGTGACTCACTGCCAGTTTACCATATGCTGAGCAGGCCTATCTTTGGTCCCTGGCTGCATGCACATGTCACGGTGGTGGTCGCGCATGTAGTCCACGAGGATCTGGAGTTCTCCATCATTGAACCTCTTCTTCCTCAACATGGCGATCTACTTTGCTGTGCTTTGGGAATTAACCTTTCCCTGTTCTGCACGCTTCTGCCTTTTGGAAGGTGGTGCAGACCCTGTATGGGTGGGACCAATCAGGGCATTAGGGGCTGGACCACTAGTGGCCTGGGCCATGCCATCACCCACTGATGTTGGGTCATTTACTGGCCCTGCAGGTCCCTCAACATGGGAGCTGGGTCCAGCCCTTTAACTTTATGTCCCTTCCCCTTGGACACATGGACATCAGCTGCCCCTGTGTGTCCATGTACCTGGGGAGGGATGACAACAGATACTGCTGTATCTCCCTGACCCTGGCGGTTGGGGGCAGCAGCTGCATCTGCAGGTGCCTCAACCTGGGTGCTTGGGAGAGCAGATAATCCTGCAGATCCCTGACCCAGGGTGCTGGGGTCAGGTGTTTTGCAGGGATGTCCCTTGCCCTTGGACACACGGACATCAGCTGCCCCTGCGTGTCCGTGTACCTGGGGGAGACGACAACAGATACTGCTGTAGCTCCCTGATCCTGGTTGGGGACAGAACTGCCCCTGTAGCTCCCTTACCGTGTGTGGTGGGGAGAGCAGCATCATCTGCAGCTCCCTGAACCTGGGTGCAGGGGACAGCAGCAGCACCTGCAGCTCCCTGACCCTTTTGGGGGTGGTGCATAGCTCTCTATGCACATCCCCGACGCTGGCCACCCCAGCCACCTCTGCCACCTTTCCCTCTTGGGTCCTTCCCAACCATGGTACGGATGGATTTGTACAATGGGAGGCCCAACAAGCAATTGTCCTGGGCAACAGGAGTGAGGGGGCAGGGTAAGTGATGTAAAACATACTAGTGTGGTACAGCAAAGCTCAATATTACTGCTGGTGAAAAAATGTACAGGCACCCCAAATATCAAAGATGCATGTACTTTGCTGTGCTTTGGGAATTAACCTTTCCCTGTTCTGCACGCTTCCGCCTTTTGGAAGGTGGTGCAGACCCTGTATGGCTGGGACCAATCAGGGCATTAGGGGCTGGACCACTAGTGGCCTGGGCCATGCCATCACCCACTGATGTTGGGTCATTTACTGGCCCTGCAAGTCCCTCAACATGGGAGCTGGATCCAGGGCCTTTAACTTTATGTCCCTTCCCCTTGGACACACGGACATCAGCTGCCCCTGTGTGTCCATGTACCTGGGGAGAGATGACAACAGATACTGCTGTATCTCCCTGACCCTGGCGGTTGGGGGCAGCAGCTGCATCTGCAGGTGCCTCAACCTGGGTGCTTGGGAGAGCAGATAACCCTGCAGATCCCTGACCCAGGGTGCTGGGGTCAGGTGTTTTGCAGGGATGTCCCTTGCCCTTGGACACACAGACATCAGCTGCCCTTGCGTGTCCATGTACCTGGGGGAGACGACAACAGATACTGCTGTAGCTCCCTGATCCTGGTTGGGGACAGAGCTTCCGCCTTTTGGAAGGTGGTGCAGACCCTGTATGGCTGGGACCAATCAGGGCATTAGGGGCTGGACCACTAGTGGCCTGGGCCATGCCATCACCCACTGATGTTGGGTCATTTACTGGCCCTGCAAGTCCCTCAACATGGGAGCTGGATCCAGGGTCTTTAACTTTATGTCCCTTCCCCTTGGACACACGGACATCAGCTGCCCCTGTGTGTCCATGTACCTGGGGAGAGATGACAACAGATACTGCTGTATCTCCCTGACCCTGGCGGTTGGGGGCAGCAGCTGCATCTGCAGGTGCCTAAACCTGGGTGCTTGGGAGAGCAGATAACCCTGCAGATCCCTGACCCAGGGTGCTGGGGTCAGGTGTTTTGCAGGGATGTCCCTTGCCCTTGGACACAAAGACATCAGCTGCCCTTGCGTGTCCATGTACCTGGGGGAAACGACAACAGATACTGCTGTAGCTCCCTGATCCTGGTTGGGGACAGAACTGCCCCTGTAGCTCCCTTACCGTGTGTGGTGGGGAGAGCAGCATCATCTGCAGTTCCCAGAACCTGGGTGCAGGGGACAGCAGCAGCACCTGCAGCTCCCTGACCCTTTTTGGGGTGGTGCATAGATTTTTATGCACATCCCCGACCCTGGCCACCCCAGCCACCTCTGTCACCTTTCCCTCTTGGGTCCTTCCCAACCATGATACGGATGGATTTGTACAATGGGAGGACCAACAAGCAATTGTCCTGGGCAACAGGAGTGAGGGGGCAGGATAAGTGATGTAAAACATACTAGTGTGGTACAGAAAAGCTCAATATTACTGCTGGTGAAAAAATTTACAGGGTGAGTAACGCACAGGCACCCCAAATATCAAAGATGCGTGTACTTTGCTGTGCTTTGGGAATTAACCTTTCCCTGTTCTCCACGCTTCCGCCTTTTGGAAGGTGGTGCAGACCCTGTAAGGCTGGGACCAACCAGGGCATTAGGCGCTGGACCACTAGTGGCCTGGGCCATGCCATCACCCACTCGGTAGCTCCTGTGAAAAGAAAAAGCAATGCCCGATACGCTATGGCAACCAGCAACACAACAAATGCAAAAGCGAAGCCCACGAAAGCCACTGTGATGTTAATAATGGGGGTATGCGATAAACAGGGGCACCCAGAGTATGAATAATGCAAACGCCACTCACCGTTACCCTCAGAAAAAAAAATACACATGCGTGTGCACGGAGGCATACCCCCCACCAAATAAAAGGTTTGCACTTTCACAGTAGTGAACAAATTGTGTGGCACCCAAAAAATCTCCTAAATCCATATGTCTGTCCGCTCTAACTTGCATGTGCAGTGTAATGTTCTCCTACACACTCCTTTATCCCAAATCTGAATGCCAAAGGCCAGCGCGTGTCACGTAACTTACGCGATTAGGCCCTTTCCTCTGATTTCACGTGTACGCACTAATTTCACACGCGCGGAGTAACCGTCATTCTGTTTCCGACTGCCCATGCGAGAAACATGGAAGACCCATGCTCCTGCCTGCAAGCCTTTTTACCTGCCTCCTACTGCCCTGAGCTGCCTCCTATGAGCCATGTGCTGCTGTCTGTCCACTGTGTGTGCCTGCTGCCCACCTGCCCTACAATTTGAATGCCTGCTGTCAAGCCATTGCCAGTGCTTCTGTTCTTGGTCCTGTGACCACCTCAGCTGATCCCGAATACTCCCAACGTGCCATTCCATCACCACAACTCCACAGCCCAGGACCACCTTGCTCACCCACACCTGCCTCGGGGTTGCCATGACTCAACATCTTCTGGGGTAACTGGCAACCCCATGGCAGCGAGTCAGAGGGCTGTCAACTTCACAGCCAGGGAAGTTGACATCCTGGTAGAGTATGTCACGGGGCATTATGATGCCCTCTTTCACGGACAAACGCAAGTCAGCAAGAAATGACGGAAGCTGATCTGGGACCAGATCATGGGTGCCATCCACACAGAGGGGGTGGCACCCTGTGACTACCACCACATGCACAAGCGCTGGGAGGACCTTAAATCCAGGACCCACAGCAAGATCGTGTGCTTCCTCCAGGCTGGTGCCAAACAGGGGTGGGAGCAGGGGCAGGATTAACACCACCGACATGCAGGTCCTGGAGAAATTCTACACGGGGCTGCATACCCAGATCAGTGATTTGCAGCTCCGTCTGGAGTCGCCAGGTGAGTGTCCATGTGTTGCTGGCCTCCACAGTGCATGTGCATGTTGATGTATGGCGGGAGTGTGCACTTTGGCCTTACAGCAAGTATGCCTCTTGTACGGATGTCTGTGTTCATGTCCCAGACAGTGCTCTACATGTGTTATATGAACCATGTGTAATTTCAATGATCTTACTTTTGCATTGTGTGTTGTACTGCAGCATTTCACGACGTGCATGTGGTTTGTCACATGTGTCTGAGATGTGCCTGTGTGAGAGGTGTGACAGATGGGTGGTGTTGTCAACATCATGAACTTGCATGGTGTTCATGTGAATATGTCTAAGATGTGACTGCCATCACTCCTGGATGGATGTACCATGTGCATTTCATTGTGTGACCTAGTCATGTTGCGTGATTGCTGTTGAGGAGACTCTGATGTGATAGCTCAGTGCACTGCTTGAGGACTGTCAGGTGATGTGTGTGCATGACATGTGTATGGCCCATGACGCATGTGTGTGTAGCATGCACAATTGATAGTTTGTGACAGTGCCATGTCCATGGATGTGATTGTCTGTTGTGAAGGACAGATGTGCATGCATGTGTACATATGTACATTCCATGTACCTGTGTGTTGTGGAGGGTTATGATGGTTGTAACCTTTAGCAGTGTACTTCGTGTGCATATTTTTGGTGCCAAACACATATCAGTGCAGTACCCTGATGTTTGTATTCTATGTCTCCTTATGCACATCTTCGGGAAGCGAGGAAACTGGTGCTGCGTCTCAAACATTGGCCACAGCTGCTGAGGGGAGGTCCAAGAGGGCGAAGGGAGATGTGGACTCCTCTGAAGTGGGGGGGGGACAGGTTAGCACATACAGAGGTTCATCCATTGCGGAAGATGCTGGGGAGGCATTCAGGTTGGCAGGGAGGAGAAGGAGGATGGGGCCATATTAGCCCAGTCCATGGGGCCCGGCGGGGGTGGCAAGGTGGGTGTGACTGCTGCAGTCCTGACTCAGGGGCATGAGGATGTGCAGGTCACCATGGCGGTACCTGTGCAAAATCCTGTCCCTGGTACAACGCCTGCAGCATTATGCACCTGTCAGCATGCCCCAGGCTGGACCCATCCGCAGGTGTCGGTTGTTTCCACCCAGACCGACAACCCACTGCCTGCGGATGTTGCCATTCGGGACAGAGTGGTGCCCCTACTAGTCAGTATCGGGAAGCGTACGGGTGCCATTCGTGATGCTGTGCAGTCTTGCACCTGTGTGCTTTCACATCATCACAGTGATGTCTGGCGTCTCCTGAAGTGGCTAGTAGCATTCCTGGTCTCGAATTGGATGCGTGGGCTGGCCAGATATGCAACCCCCTCCTCGCTTTGCTCCTCTGTGTGCCAGTCGTCCTCCCGAGCGCCTTCTGGCCCAGATACCACCAGGGCCCCCTGTGCACCAGTCCCACCCATGTCAGCCCGTCTGGTGGAGCTAACATCCCTGCATGAGTTGGGAGTCGACAGTGGATCAGCTGAGGTGGTCACCACGCTGATCCAGTGAATGATAGGAGCAATGGCAATGGAAGGAGAGCAGGCACCCAGGAGCAGGGCACAGATGATGGATACTTTTCTTTTTATATTTTTACATGGACATATTTTAAGATTATGATTTATGGTTTTATTTATAGTATGTATGGTTCAAATTCAAGTGGTTAATATATTTATTTTTCACTCACAGTTATTTTTGCAGTGTGCCTGTTTGCTAGTCCATTTAGTAGCCCTGATCCTGCCCATTGTTAGCGATGTGTGTGGTTGCTTACTTGCATGTGTTATATCGGGGTTTATTTGCGGGGTGACTATATACCTGGGGCAGACCAGTGGTGGTGTGTGAATTGGGATGTTGTGTGTGCACTGTCAAATGGCATTTCCTTTCACATGTGCAGCATCACTGTGTATTTTCCCTCACTGTGTTTGTGAGTGGGGTGGGTGGGGTGACTGTGGGAGTGTTACATGTTTAGGACATTTGCACATGATTTGTTTGATGCTGTGCAACACACAGATGGTGCTTTCCCCTACACCAGCATGTGTTTTTACAGTTATCATCATCTCTGGTGTTGGTCAACCTCTAGCACTGGGACACACTATTGGCAGTTCTTGGTATTTACACATTGGCTGCCCATTGCAGCTGTCTTGGAGTGTGGTGCACTGTTTGATTGCCATGCCCATTACACATGGGAAAACCAGTGATGTGTTCATTAGGGATTATCTTCTACGAATGACAGCTAAATGAAGCTCAGGCTGTGGGACACCTGGACAGTTTTGTTTCATGTGGGAAACTTTGAGGGTGGTTTGGAATCTGTGTTTGGTGAAAAATGTGTCCCTGGGGATTGATGCCATGGCATTGTCACATGGCCAGCAGGCCCTCACTTTTCCATTAAATTGTTAAATGTGTATGTTGGAAGATGGTTGCGGACAGCTATTCCTTTTGCCCAGCTGCCACACTCATGGATGTATGGATGTGGCCCGGGTGAATGCATTCATTTTTGTTTGCATGATACATATTCTGGTGTATATTCAGGCTGTTGTCACTACACAGCAGTCAAGGTGCACCACACACAATCGATGGAATGATGATGTGTCAGTATGTCAGGGTTCAGCATGAAGGTGATGTCCCATGTGGAGGGGGCTGCCTGCAGGCTGGGGTCACGGGTGATGAGGGAGGGGGCGGCCTGCAGGGTGGGGTGATGGGGCTGGGGTATACCATGTGGAGGTGGCTGCCTGCAGGGTGGCATCCTAGGTGACAGGGGCTGGGGTGTCCCGCCTGGAGGGGGCTGCCTGCAGGGTGGGGTCATGGGTGATGGGGCTGGGGCATACCATGTGGCGGGGGCTGCCTGCAGGGTGGCATCCTGGGTGATGGGGCTGGGGTATCCCGTCTGGAGGGGGCTGCCTGCAAGGTGGAGTCACAGTGATGGGGGCTGGGGTGGGGGTGTCCCATGTGGAGGGGGCTGCCTGCAGGGTGGGTTCACGGGTGATGGGCGCTGGGGTGTCCCATGTGAAGGGGGATGCCTGAAGGGTGGCATTACAGGTGATGGGGCTGGGTTGTCCCATTTGGAGGGGTCTGCCTGCCGTGTGGCGTCATGGGTGATGGGGGCTGGGGTGTCCCATTTGGAGGGGGCTGCCTGCAGGGTGGCATCACAGGTGATGGGGAAAGGGGATTTCCCATGTGGAGGGGGCTGTCTGGAGGGTGGGGTCACGGGTGATGGCAGCAGGGGTGGAGGTATCCCATGTGGAGGGGGCTGCCTCCAGGGTGGGGTCACGGGTGATGGGGCCTGGGTTATCCCATGTGGAGGGGGCTGCCTCCAGGGTGGCGTCACAGGTGATGGGGCTGGGGTGTCCCATATGGAGGGGTCTGCCTGCAGGGTGGCGTCATGGGTGATGGGGGCTGGGGTGTCCCATGTGGAGGGGGCTGCCTGCAGGGTGGCATCACAGGTGATGGGGGCTGGGGATTTCCCATGTCGAGGGGGCTGCCTGCAGGGTGGGGTCATGGGTGATGGGGCTGGGGTGTCCCATGTGGAGAGGGCTGCCTGCCTGGTGGGTCACAGGGGGTGGGGGCTGGGGCGTCCCGTGTGGAGGGGGCTGCCTGCAAATTGGGGTCATGGGGGATGGGGGCTGGGGTAGGGGTATCCCATGTGGAGGGGACTGCCTGCAAGGTAGGGTCACAGGGGATGGGGGTGGGGTGTCTCATGTGGAGGGGGCTGCCTGTAGGGTGGGGTCACGGGTGATCTGGGCTAGGGTGGATGTATCCCATGTGGAAGGGACTGCCTGCAAGGTGGGGTCATGGGTGATGGGAGCTGGGGTGGGTGTATCTCATGTGTAGGGGGCTGCCTGCAGGGTGGGGTCACAGGTGATGGGCTGGGGAGTCCCATGTGGAGTGGGCTGCCTGCAGGGTGGGGTGACGGGTGATGGGGGCTGGGGTGGGGGTATCCCATGTGGAGGGGGCTGCCTGCAAGGGTGGGGTCATGGGCGATGGTGGCTGGGGTGTGCATGTGGAGGGGGCTGTCTGCAGGGTGGGGTCATGGGTGATGAGCGGTGGGGTATTCCATGTGGAGGGCACTGCCTGCAGGGTGGCGTCACAGGTGATTGAGGCTGTTGTGTCCCATGTGGAGGGGCTGGTTGCAGGGTGGCATCATGGGTGATGAGGGCTGGGGTGTCCCATGTGGAGAGGGCTGCCTGCAGGGTGTGGTCACAGGTGATGGGGGCTGAGGTATCCCATGTGGAGGGTTCTGCCTGCAGGGTGGGGTCACAGGTGATGGGTGGGGGTGTTCCATGTGGAGGGGGCTGCCTGCAGGGTGGGTCATGCGTGATGTGGCTGGAGTGTCCCACTGGAGGGGGCTGCCAGCAGGATGGGGGTCACGGGTGATGGTGGCTGGGGTGGGGTGTCCCATGTGGAGGAGGCTGCCTGCAGGGAGGGGTCACAGGTGATGGCAGCAGGGGTGGGCGTATCCCATGTGGAGGGGGCTGCCTGCAGGGTGGGGTCATGGGTGATGGGGGCTGGGGTGTCCCATGTGGAGGGGTAGCCTGCAGGGTGGGGTCATAGGTGATGGGGGCTGGGGTGTCCCATGTGGAGGGGCCGCCTGCAAATTGGGGTCATGGGTGAAGGGGGCTGAGGTAGGGGTATCCCATGTGGAGGGGACTGCCTGCAGGGTAGGGTCACAGGGGATGGGGGTGGGGTGTCCCATGTGGAGGGGGCTGCCTGTAGGGTGGGGTCACGGGTGATGGGGGCTAGGGTGGATGTATCCCATGTGGAAGGGACTGCCTGCAGGGTGGGGTCATGGGTGATGGGGTGGGGGTATCTCATGTGGAGGGAGCTGCCTGCAGGGTGAGGTCATGGGTGATGGTGGCTGGGATGGGGGTGTCCCATGTGTAGGAGGCTGCCTGCAGGGTGGGGTCACAGGTGATGGGGCTGGGGAGTCCCATGTGGAGTGGGCTGCCTGCAGGGTGGGGTGATGGTTGATGGGGTGGGGGTATCCCATGTGGAGGGGGCTACCTGCAGGGGTGGGGTCATGGGCGATAGTGGCTGGGGTGTGCATGGGGAGGGGGCTGTCTGCAGGGTGGGGTCATGGGTGATGAGCGGTGGGGTGTCCCATGTGCAGGGGGCTGTCTGCAGGGTGGGGTCATGGGTGATGAGCGGTGGGGTATTCCATGTGGAGGGCACTGCCTGCATAGTGGCGTCACAGATGATTGGGGCTGTTGTGTCCCATGTGGAGGGGCTGATTGCAGGGTGGCATCATGGGTGATGAGGGCTGGGATGTCCCATGTGGAGAGGGCTGCCTGCAGGGTGTGGTCACGGATGATGGGGGCTGAGGTATCCAATGTGGAGGGTGCTGCCTGCAGGGTGGGGTCACAGGTGATGGGGTGGGGGTGTTCCATGTGGAGGGGACTGCCTGCAGGGTGGGTCATGGGTGATGTGGCTGGAGTGTCCCATGTGGAGGGGGCTGCCGGCAGGATGGGGGTCACGGGTGATGGTGGCTGGGGTGGGGTGTCCCATGTGGAGGAGGCTGCCTGCAGGGAGGG
This sequence comes from Ambystoma mexicanum, assembly GCF_040938575.1. Classification (NCBI taxonomy): domain Eukaryota; kingdom Metazoa; phylum Chordata; class Amphibia; order Caudata; family Ambystomatidae; genus Ambystoma; species Ambystoma mexicanum. The sequence goes on from NC_090928.1 coordinate 456,706,317, forward strand.
GTCACAGGTGATGGCAGCAGGGGTGGGCGTATCCCATGTGGAGGGGGCTGCCTGCAGGGTGGGGTCATGGGTGATGTAGGTTGGGGTAACCCATGTGGAGGGGTAGCCTGCAGGGTGGGGTCATAGGTGATGGGGGCTGGGGCGTCCCATGTGGAGGGTGCTGCCTGCAAATTGGGGTCATGGGTGATGTGGGCTGGGGTAGCGGTATCCCATGTGGAGGGGACTGCCTGCAGGGTAGGGTCATGGGTGATGGGGGCTGGGGTGGGGTATCTCATGTGGAGGGGGCTGCCTGTAGGGTTATGTCATGGTTGATGGTGCTGGGATGGGGGTGTCCCATGTGTAGGGGGCTGCCTGCAGGATGGGGTCACAGGTGATGGGGCTGGGGATTCCCATGTGGAGTGGGCTGCCTGCAGGGTGGGGTGACGGGTGATGGGGGCTGGGGTGGGGGTATTCCATGTGGAGGGGGCTGCCTGCAGGGGTGGGGTCATGGGCGATGGTGGCTTGGGTGTGCATGTGGAGGGGGTTGTCTGCAGGGTGTGGTCATGGGTGATGATCGGTGGGGTGTTCCATGTGGAGGGGGCTGTCTGCAGGGTGGGGTCATGGGTGATGAGCAGTGGGGTATTCCATGTGGAGGGCACTGCCTGCAGGGTGGCATCACAAGTGATGGGGCGGGGGTGTTCCATGTGGAGGGGACTGCCTGCAGGGTGGGACATGGGTGATGTGTCTGGAGTGTCCCATGTGGAGGGGGCTGCCGGCAGGGTGGGGGTCACAGGTGATGGTTCCTGGGGTGGGGGTGTCCCATGTGGAGGAGGCTGCCTGCAGGGAGGGGGTCACAGGTGATGGCAGCAGGTGTCGGTGTATCCCATGTGGAGGGGGCTGCCTGCAGGGTGGGGTCATAGGTGATGGGGGCTGGGGCGTCCCATGTGGAGGGTGCTGCCTGCAAATTGGGGTCATGGGTGATGTGGGCTGGGGTAGCGGTATCCCATGTGGAGGGGACTGCCTGCAGGGTAGGGTCATGGGTGATGGGGGCTGGGGTGGGGTATCTCATGTGGAGGGGGCTGCCTGTAGGGTTATGTCATGGTTGATGGTGCTGGGATGGGGGTGTCCCATGTGTAGGGGGCTGCCTGCAGGATGGGGTCACAGGTGATGGGGCTGGGGATTCCCATGTGGAGTGGGCTGCCTGCAGGGTGGGGTGACGGGTGATGGGGGCTGGGGTGGGGGTATTCCATGTGGAGGGGGCTGCCTGCAGGGGTGGGGTCATGGGCGATGGTGGCTTGGGTGTGCATGTGGAGGGGGTTGTCTGCAGGGTGTGGTCATGGGTGATGATCGGTGGGGTGTTCCATGTGGAGGGGGCTGTCTGCAGGGTGGGGTCATGGGTGATGAGCAGTGGGGTATTCCATGTGGAGGGCACTGCCTGCAGGGTGGCATCACAAGTGATGGGGCGGGGGTGTTCCATGTGGAGGGGACTGCCTGCAGGGTGGGACATGGGTGATGTGTCTGGAGTGTCCCATGTGGAGGGGGCTGCCGGCAGGGTGGGGGTCACAGGTGATGGTTCCTGGGGTGGGGGTGTCCCATGTGGAGGAGGCTGCCTGCAGGGAGGGGGTCACAGGTGATGGCAGCAGGTGTCGGTGTATCCCATGTGGAGGGGGCTGCCTGCAGGGTGGGGTCATGGTTGGAAGGGCTGGGGCGTCCCATGTGGAGGGGGCTGCCTGCAAATTGGGGTCATGGGTGATGGGGGTTGGGGTAGGGGTATCCCATGTGGAGGGGACTGCCTCCAGGGTAGGGTCACAGGGGATGGGGTGGGGTGTCCCATGTTGAGGGGGCTGCCTGTAGGGTGGGGTCACGGGTGATGGGGGCTAGGGTGGATGTATCCCATGTGGAAGGGACTGCCTGCAGGGTGGGGTCATGGGTGATGGGGCTGGGGTGGGGGTATCTCATGTGGAGTGGGCTGCCTGCAGGGTGAGGTCATGGGTGGTGGTGGCTGGGTTGGTGGTGTCCCATGTGTAGGGGGCTGCCTGTAGGGAGGGGTCACAGGTGATGGGGCTGGGGAGTCCCATGTGGATTGGGCGGCTACAGGGTGGGGTGATGGGTGATGGGGGCTGGGGTGGGTGTATTCCATGTGGAGGGGGCTGCCTGCAGGGTGGGGTCATGGGTGATGAGCGGTGGGGTGTCCCTTGTGGAGGGGGCTGTCTGCAGGGTGGGGTCACAGGTGATTGGGGCTGTTGTGTCCCATGTGGAGAGGCTGGGTGGCATCATGGGTGATGAGGGCTGGGTGTCCCATGTGGAGAGGGCTGCCTGCAGGGTGTGGTCACGGGTGATGGGGGCTGAGGTATCCCATGTGGAGGGGACTGCCTGCAGGGTGGGTCATGGGTAATGTGGCTGGAGTGTCCCATGTGGAGGGGACTGCCGGCAGGGTGGGGGTCACGGGTGATGGTGGCTGGGGTGGGGGTGTCCCATGTGGAGGAGGATGCCTGCAGGGAGGGGTCACAGGTGAAGGCAGCAGGGGTGGGCGTATCCCATGTGGAGGGGGCTGCCTGCAGGGTGGGGTCATGGGTGATAGGGGCTGGGGTGTCCCATGTGGAGGGGGTAACCTGCAGGGTGGGGTCATAGGTGATGGGGCTGGGGCGTCCCATGTGGAGGGGGCTGCCTGCAAATTGGGGTCATGGGTGATGGGGGCTGGGGTAGGGGTATCCCATGTGGAGGGGACTGCCTGCAGGGTAGAGTCAAGGGGATGGGGTGGGGTGTTGCATGTGGAGGGGGCTGCCTGTAGGGTGGGGTCACGAGTGATGGGGCTAGGGTGGATGTATCCCATGTGGAAGGGACTGCCTGCAGGGTGGGGTCATGGGTGATGGGGGCTGGGGTGGGGGTATCTCATGTGAAGGGGGCTGCCTGCAGGGTGAGGTCATGGGTGATGGTGGCTGGGATGGGGGTGTCCCATGTGTAGGGGGCTGCCTGCAGGGTGGGTCACAGGTGATGGGGCTGGGGTGGGGGTATCCCATGTGGAGGGGGCTGCCTGCAGGGGTGGGGTCATGGGCAATGGTGGCTGGGGTGTGCATGTGGAGGGGGATGTCTGCAGGGTGGGGTCATGGGTGATGAGCCGTGGGGTTTCCCATGTGGAGGGGGCTGTCTGCAGGGTGGGGTCATGGGTGATGAGCGGTGGGGTATTCCATGTGGAGGGCACTGCCTGCAGGGTGGCGTCACAGGTGATTGGGGCTGTTGTGTTCCATGTGGAGGGGTTGGCTGCAGGGTGGCATCATGGGTGATGAGGGCTGGAGTGTCCCATGTGGAGAGGGCTGCCTGCAGGGTGTGGTCACGGGTGATGGGGGCTGAGGTATCCCATGTGGAGGGTGCTGCCTGCAGGGTGGGGTCAAAGGTTATGGGGTGGGGGTGTTCCATGTGGAGTGGACTGCCTGCAGGGTGGGTCATGGGTGATGTGGCTGGGGTGTCCCAGGTGGAGGGGGCTGCAGGCAGGGTGGGGGTCACGGGTGATGGTGGCTGGGGTGGGCATATCCCATGTGGAGGGGGCTGCCTGCAGGGTGGGGGCTGGGGTGTCCCATGTGGAGGGGGTAGCCTGCAGGGTAGAGTCACAGGTGATGGGGGCTGGGGCATCCCATGTGGAGGGGGCTGCCTGCAAATTGGGGTCATGGGTGATGGGGGCTGGGGTAGGGGTATCCCATGTGGAGCAGACTGCCTGCAGGATAGGGTCACAGGGGATGGGGGTGGGATGTCCCTTGTGGAGGGGGATGCCTGTAGGGTGGGGTCACAGGTGATGGGTTGGGGAGTCCCATGTGGAGTGGGCTGCCTGCAGGGTGGGGTGACGGGTGATGGGGGCTGGGGAGGGGGTATCCCATGTGGAGGGGGCTGCCTGCAGGGGGGGGTCATGGGCGATGGTGGCTGGGGTGTGCATTTGGAGGGGGCTGTCTGCAGGGTGGGGTCATGGGTGATAAGTGGTGGGGTGTCCTATGTGGAGGGGGCTGTCGGCAGGGTGGGGTCATGGGTGATGAGTGGTGGGTTGTCCCATGTGGAGGGCACTGCTTGCAGGGTGGCGTCACAGGTGATGGGGTGGGGAGTTCCATGTGGAGGGGACTGCCTGCAGGGTGGGTAATGGGTGATGTGGCTGGGGTGTCCCATGTGGAGGGGGCTGCTGGCAGGGTGGGGTTCACTGGTGATGGTGGCTGTGGTGGGGGTGGGAGTGTCCCATGTGGAGGAGGCTGCCTGCAGGGTGGGGTCATGGATAATGGGGGCTGGGGTGTCCCATGTGGAGGGGGTAGCCTGCAGGGTGGGGTCATGGTTGATGGGGGCTGGGGTGTCCCCTGTGGAGGGGGCTGCCTGCAGGGTGGGGTCACGGGTGATGGGGGCTGGAGTATCCCATGTGGAGGGGGCTGCCTGCAGGGTGGGGTCATGGGTGATGGGAGCTGGGGTATCCCATATGGAGGGGGTTGCTTGCAGGGTGTGGTCATGAGTGATGGGGGCTGGGGTGTCCCATGTGGAGGGGGTTGCCTGCAGGGTGGGGTCAATGGTGATGGGGGTTGGGGTGGGCGTATCCCATGTGGAGGGGGCTGCCTGCAGGGTGGGGTCATGGGTGATGGGAGCTGGGGTATCCCATGTAGAAGGGGCTGTCGGCAGGGTGGGGGTCACGGGTTATGGTGGCTCGGGTGGGGGTGTCCCATGTGGAGGGGGCTGTCTGTAGGGTGGGGTCATGGGTGATGGCGGTTGGGGTATACCATGTGGAGGGAGCTGCCTGCAGCGTGGGGTCATGGGTGATGGTGGCTGGGGTGGAGGTGTCCCATGAGGAGGGGGCTGCCTGCAATGGTGGGTCACGGGTGAAAGGGGCTGGGGGTGTTCCATGTGGAAGGGGCTGCCTGCAGGGTTTGTTAACAGGTGATGGGGCTGGGGTGGGGTGTCCCATGTGGAGGGGGTTGCCTGCAGTGTGGGGTCACAGCTGATGGGGTTGGGGTGGGTGTATCCCATGTGGAACGGTCTGCTTGCAGGGTGGGGTCATGGGTAATGGGGTCTGGGGTGGGGGTATCCCATGTGGAGGTTGCTGCCTGCAGGGTGGGGACATGGGTGATGGGGGTTGGGATGTCCTACATGGAGGGGGCTGCCTGCAGGGTGGGGTCATGGGTGATGGGGGCTGGGGTGGGGGTTTCCTATGTGGAAGGGGCTGCCCGCAGTGTGGGGTCACAGGTGATGGAGGCTGGGGTGCATGTATCCCATGTGGTGGGGGCTGCCTGCAAGGTAGCGTCATGGGTGATGGGGGCTGGGGTGCATGTATCCCATGTGGTGGGGGCTGCCTGCAAGGTAGCATCATGGGTGATGGGGGCTGGGATATCCCGTCTGGAGGGGGCTGCCTGCATGGTGGGCTCACGGGTGATGGGGGCTGGTGTGGGGGTGTCCCATGTGAAGGGGACTGCCTGCAGAGTGGGGTCATGGATGATGGGGGCTGGAGTGGGGGTGTCCCATGTGGAGGGGGCTGCCTGCAGGGTGGGGTCATGGGTGATGGGGGCTGGGGTGGGGGTTTCCCATGTGGAAGGGGCTGCCCGCAGGGTGGGATCATGGATGATGGGGGCTGGCTGACCCATGTGGTGGGGGCTGCCTGCAGGTTGGGGTCACAGGTGATGGGGGTTTGGGTGGGGCTTTGTCCCATCTGGAGGGGGCTGCATGCCGTGATTTGCGAGAGTGTTGGGGCGCCATGTGGTTGGTGGTGGTCCAGGTCTTGCGTGGGAGTGCACGCGTTTTCTAGGGGGTGCGCCCAGGGTTCGTGGGGTGTTTTCACGCAATTACGTTGGGGTGTGGGCAGGGATTGCGAGGGGTTTTCGCACCATTATTCTGCATTGTGGATGGGGATTGCGTGCTGTTTTCACGTGATTACACCGGGGTGTGGACAGGAATCATGCGCAAATATGCTGGGGTGTGGCCGGGGATTGCAAGGTGTTTTAGCATGATTACGATGGGGTGCGGGTGGGTATCGTGGGCTGTTTTCACACAATTGGGTTGGGGTGTGGCCAGGGAGCGTGGGGTGTTTTCACGCGATTTTGCTAGGGTGGCTGTATGCTGGCCCAGGGATGGCGCAGAGGATTGCGCTGTGCTAGGCATTTCACTTGCTTTTCACTGTGCATGGGGGCGTGTTGGGGGGCTTACTCGCGCAGCTTGCTGTTACTTGCGCCACGGCTACTGATGCCTCGAGTAATCCATGAATATGCGTGCCACGCAAAGATTTCTCTGGTGCAGACTCCTTCTAGGTACGCAGCCCTTGCATCTTTTCTGCACCAGATTCTATGAATCGGGCCCTTAGTGAGGTAGCTTAAAGGGGAATCCAATGGAAAGCTCTGTTTTACATATTCAGCATACCTCTTTTTCTCATTCAATTGTTCTATGTTTTCCGCCTTGTCATTGTATGCTGATTTCAGTTTGAACTTTGCCTTAAAATGCTGTGTCCCCTGCAGCAGCCAGAAGAATACCCAAAGCATTGAAGTGATGTTGTGCAGTGTTAGTAAGGTCGTTATATGCCAATATCCCCTTGGTCTGGCAGCTATCTGTTTCTCATGTTCTGCCAAAATATTCCTCAGTATGTGGGGTTCATCCGATTTCTGCATAGTTCTTATGTATAATAAATATCTGGCGATCTTTCAGCATGTTCTCAGTGATGTCAGGCCCAACTCGAGGTGCAAGGCCTCGACAGGCACTATCTGAGGTACTCATAACATGGTACTCACAGTAATCGCCCCAACCACAATGCATGTGTCTCTGGAAGGGTTTCCAGGGTGTATATTATCGCCGGCATGATGCTTTTCCCATAGGCCTCACGCAGAGCCTCGATACTGGCCCCACATCTTTGAATCACAAAGTTACTAATAACCTGCCACCTGCTCAGTATCTTCGTCAGTGCTATCCCCTTGTATAGATGGTTACTAGCTTGTGAAAGAATAGCACTTCCCAGATGAACATAGGAGTTCACTACATGGAGTTTAGCCCATCCAAGATACCAACTGAATTTGAGATTATATTGCTTCCCTCACAAAATCATGAAGTCTGTTTTCTTTTGCATAGCTTTCCAACCATACCATAGATCTCTGATGTCCCAGTATGGTCTGGTCCATAAGGACCGAATCATCAGCATAGCACAGATAGGACATGTATAAACCGGCTAGTTTCGCAGGAAAATTAACACAATTTTGGAAAGCGTTACGTAGGTCACCCACGTATAGATTGTATAATGTGGGAGCGAGTACACAGCCTTGTTTCAGGCCCGAATTTGTGTCTATAGATTGGGTTAGTGTACCTGCTTGAATTTTTCTTACTGTGACCTTAGTATCTGTATACAATTCGTTTATGAAATATAGGAGTGTCTGATCAATGTCCCATAACTAGCTTCTCCCATAAACGTGCTCTCTTTACGTAGCCGAATGCACTTGTATATTCCACATAGCAGACATATAAACTAGTGCCTGGCCTTTTCCTAATTTCCACCAGCATTAACTGCATGGCCCATATGCTATGGGTGGAGCTACAGCCACTGTCAAAACCCGTTTGAGTCATGTCAAGCATTCCTCTTCTCCCACACCATTTGTTGAGTTGTTTTAGAATAATTTTCGTAAAGAATTTGCCGCTGGTATATAACATTGCCAGCCGTCTAAAATTCTACGGATCAACTCTTTAATCTTTCTTATGTATTGGTATGAGAATAGAGGATCGCCAGCTTTCTGGAAGGATTCCCCTCTTTACAATAGCCTTAAAGCTCTGACAGAAGAACTTTGCCCATAACAAGGGATCCTTTTTTATTACAATATTTGGGAGGTTATCCGGCCTTGGTGCTCTAGAGGTCTTGGATTTTATAGTTATTTGATATATTTCATCCTCATCAAAGTGCATTTGACCCAGACCTCTCTCCCCTTGACCAGTTTCAGTTTTCTCGTTTTTTTCTAGGTCTTTCCAATACGTTTCTTTAATATGTTGTACCCAAGAGGCATCCGCTATGTTGGTCATTTCTCGGGGTTCCCCTTGCGCTGTGCATGAGCGATGTAGCTGCCAAAAACTGCTGGCATCGTTAGCTCTGATTAACCTGTAAGCCAACTTCCAGTTTTTTGAATTTTTATTTAACTTATGTTGTCTCAATTGTGTTATAAACTCGGCCTTCCGTTTTTTCAGGGCTATTACCCTTTCCTCACATTTTAGCGTTTTCATTTTTGTAATCGATTGGGCAGATTTGCTATTCTGCGTTTTTATTTTTTGTATCTCTGGATCGTAGAATTTATCCTTGTGGTCTATAATATGAATTGTTTTCCTGTCATGCCTTACAGCCTCCACAATCCTTTGTGCCATATCAGTCATACATTGGGTGCCTCTGAAACCGTAAACATCACCCTTTGATACCAATTCAGAGAGAATTTCATTGGCCAATTCAATGTTTGCAACCGTCCATCTTATCAGTTTTCCTTTTGTGTTTATTGTTGCCATGGCTGATAAGGTCTTTCTAACTGCGCCCGTTCGAGGTGCTAATGTAAGAGACAAGACTGCATGGTCACTTTGGTTATTAAACTTGCCTTCAATTTTGGTCTTTCTTATACTTATATTTTCAGTAGCAAAAATAGCATCTAAACAGGACGTCCGCCCTCTACCTTGCGAGGTCGTAAGACTTAGGAGCTCAGTGCTACCAGTCAGTGATATTGGGTACATATTGAAGTTGTCTTCCCCTGATGTCCCAATATCCATTTCTGCCATCAAAGACAATACGCACTGAAGTCTCCCATCAGGATCGCAGTCCTCATGCCCGTCACTTCTTCCGAGACCCATTGTGCCAATATCTTCACCACTCCGTCCAGCAAATCATTAGTAGAATTGCTATCTGGCGGATCATATAAGGTCATAACCAAAGTCTTACCCTTATGAGTAGGATAATTACTAATAATTATCAAGTTATTCATATTGATGTCACACTTGTGCAAGACAGCTTCATAGTTCTTGTCCATATACATAGTCCTCCAAACGGGTGACCTTCTTTCCCCTTGCATGCTGGTTGTGTTATCAACTTATAACCATCTGTAAGTAGATTCCCTACAGCCCATGTTTCCTGTAGTGTGAATAAATCTGCGAGGTTTAACAGACTCCTGCCCTCTGAATTTGACATGAACGAATGGAAGCCCCTTGTATTCTATGTCATTATCGTGGTTTCACTACTTGAACTGCCGGGCCAATGATTACCATCCTGCATGTATCGTATTTGCATGCTGTGGGCATAATTCGGACAGTTCTCTTGTGTGTCATATTGGGTATTGCTTTTCCATGGAGTGGGCAAAGGAGTACCATATATTTGTAAGTTAACCTGCAGCTCGAAGCCCAGCTGCAGGAACCTGTGGGATGTTTTTACCCATGCATCCAAGCCCTACAATAAAACTGTGCAGTACTGGCATGGAAAACATCATGATGGCCAGAACTCCCCAGAGAGTGCACCGGGAAAACATTAAGAATAGGCTGCCACCCATTTTTGCCTATGTTGTGAGCACAGGAGGGCACTGCCTAAAACCACCAGTGGGCTACACACACAGTAGCCTGAAACCATTGGGAATGGCAATGCTGATTGCCAAAAGAGCAACTCAGAACTGTGGGGAATTAATTTTCTTAATCCCAAAAATGGTTGCATTACCAGTACTCACCACTATCAGAAAGCCGGCATTTTAAAACCACCAGACTTTTGTGTAAAACTGAACAAATGAAACAAAACCAGACCAAGGAAAGACTTGCTAAGAGGTGGATACAATGTAAAACTATATTCTGAAATGACTTGAAGGAAGTAATTATTTAATGTATATGTAAAAATTGTCAGTTTGATTTGAATGTAGAAAACTGGGAACAAAAAGTGACATTTAGCTGAAACCTGGCTTAATGAAACTGGATTCTGCCTGACAACTACCCCGACAGGAGTTGAAACCTGCTCAGCCACTCCCCTTGCCAAAAGGAGTTGTCACCTCTCTGATTAGATTAGGGGTGGAGCAGCTGGGAACTACAGGGAGTTGAACAAAGGCCTGTCCTGGACTCAGGCAAATGTTATATTGGGGGGCCGTAAAGTGGCTTCCTCTTAGGGGAAACTGGGAGGGGCAGTGCCTCTGCTAGCAGCTGAGCTTGAGGGAAGTGGATAAACCAGTTATTCCACCCTGTGATGTGGGAAGCCACACCCCTTTTTGACCAGGGCATAATTTTAAAAAGATAGATAACTCATAGTGCGGACTTGTCAGAATTATATAAGTAATATCATTATTTTTGTGATTTTTCTGTGAACATTTTGAGAGGCGTTAGGACCCTGTGGTGTATTCTGGGGGGTTGCTAGCGGAAAATAGGGTCTCACTCCAAATGTCTGCATGTTAAAAATCTGACACTTCATCGATTAATGTCCATACTCCTTGCGCACATGTGTGTAATTTTAGGTAAATGTCCGATATTGCAAAACCAGTTAAAAAGCGCAAAATGTTGTCATTTTGGAATGCAAGCCCCCAGGAAGATCAGAGGCGGACAAGCATGGACCATAAGGAATATATAATGTGCACATGTAATTTCAACAAATTGTATATCTGGGAAGGATGTATATGAATCAAATATAGATTTGTGGGCAAACAGACCAGGGGAGGATCCTCTGACCCATAAACAGACTTCATCACTCTGACTCACACTTCCTTCCCTCAATCAAGGGAGAGAGGAGGAATTGGCCAATGATAAATGAGAGGGGCAGGTTTAGTTATGACCAACGCACACACCCACTTTCCAAAACACATAAAAAGAGACTGCTGGGACAGGTAGAGACATTCAATTCCTTTTGCTGCGGAGCATGCTGACCGACGACTTCACATCCAGAGATCCAGACTTCAAATCCATCAATCTCCAAAGACCAGAACTTTACTTCAGAACTTAAAGCAAGGGCCTAAACCCACAAACTGAGAACTCTTCTCAGCAGGCCTCAGCAACCTTAAAATCATTTGCAAAATATTCCACAGCCGGGCGAGCTGTTTGAATTCTTTTGCCAAGAACAATTGCCAGAGACCAGATCAGAGATCCAGAGTGACCCAGACCGCTGTGAGCAGAACCAGAGAGCTGACCCAGATCACCGTGAAGTGCCGAGACCAGAACCGGAGTCCAGTCCAAAACCTGACCAGATCCGTGGCGAGGCCTATTTAAAAAATATCTTGTGATTATCTAGCAGAACTGTGCAGAACTCTTAGTTAAAATAATCTAATCCAAACTATTTTAACCTAAGTAGAACAGCCTCCTAGAAATCGTGTCATCTGTCATTTGTAAAGCTGCACAACTGTCACCTGTCAATTCTGAAGCTGCAAGCTGTCACCTGTCATTTTGAGTTTACTTTAAATCCGAAAAACTACCTTTATTTAATCAACCGTATCTCTGGAACTGTTTGGGCTAGGAATCTAGGCTTTCCAACGAACCTAGAACCGACCTCCTACTCCTTATACTTTTTCCGCAATCACGATTCACACACTCGCGAATTTTGCCGTGATTTGCGATTTGGCCTAATTTCTTTACCTGTAAAAAGATAGCAGCTTTTTGCTTTCCTGTGCTAAAAATTTGTTTGTCTCTTAATAACTCATAAAGAATTGCTAAAGTGAGCCTGAAATAATACCAACACGCATCTCCCACTCACCCTGAATCTCTAGAGGGAATTAAAATCATTGGCACATTTTCCCACCCATTGCCATCACATTTAAAAAGCATTTTGGGCCTGTGTTTCAAACTCCTACCTGTTTCCTCTAAGCTTGCTGGGGGGAACTGAATTTCGTATTGTATTTGATTGCATTCCTGAGAACTGTGTGCTCCTCTTTCCATCTCCTTCCATTTCTTACATTGCATAGGGGAGGGGGTGAATTGCCAGAGAAAAAGTGATTGTCTTATCTTTTGCTAAAATCATATCAAGTATTTCTGTACTGCATTTTATTCCTCATTGCTTTCCCCTTGAAATCATAAAAGTATTTTTGCTACTTTATCCATCCTATACTAACTCCTCATTGATTGTAAAGAAGTGTGCTAGTGCCAGATTACCCATTGTTGATCAACATCATATGTCTAAGTGTACTATTAGATATTAATTTATTATAAAGTGTGATATATATATATATATATATATATATATATATTGTTTAAATTCTCAAACAAACCTTTGAAACTTGCAAACCAGAACTACTTCTTGGCTCAGTGGGGTCAGGGGGATTCTAAGAGAGGGGTGTTATATAGGGGTAGTCATCCAGAACTCATGAACTGGACATAAAGATATATCAATAAGGGTTTCCATTCAGTATCCCAGACTAGGCATTGACTTAGCTGTAGTGTTGAATTGAATCCTCTTACAAACCGTTCAAAGTATACGATCCCATATTGAACAATAATCAGTGAGACAAATGTTGCAATGACCCAGTTGCTACTACTTCCCAACTGGGGTAAATCCATCTTCTTGATATCCCCCGAGGTTGTTATTTCCAGGTCTGGTATTAGATGTATCAGATGCAGCAGATTTGATTGATTTAGAAAAGGCCTGCTACTTGATGTTGCACCTTCCGTAAATAGTATTGCATTTGGTGGTAGCCAGGAGTTTTGTTGTAAATATGCCACTTCCTTCTGTGATTTGGCCCCCATTTAGTTGTACCAACTATCGATCAGAGTGACATGTCCTTGTTGTTCTTCGTGTGGTTGTTCCACTTCTGATGCATTTCCATTCTCAATTGAGGTTTATGAACTTGAGCATTGGGTGTCTCATTTACAGAATCAGTGGATGGTATATGTGTCAACTTTTTAGCCACCTGCATTTTGGCTCTGGCTCTTGTGGTATGAGCCTTTTATCCAGACTCTGCTGGGTCTGTACTCGGCCTGATACCAATGATTTCCCTTTATTCATGCTTGTTTGTGTGAGTATGTAGCTGTCCTTTCCTTCAGTGGATATTAGTCTAGGGTCAATGCTCATTGACAAGGCCTGGGTATTTGGTCTAGCCTTTGTATTTGGGGTTTCAGTGCCTCTGCCCTTCTGACTCATTTGTAGTGGCATCTTCTTCTTTCGTCTTCTACATTTAGGGTTAGCTTTGTTGATATGCATGTTTTTTGACACCTCTGAGTTCCCATAGAGTTCTCCATTTGGGCCGATGTTTCTATTTGGTGAGCTCGTAGACAATGTTGGGTCTCAATACAAGTCTGGCAGTCCGGAAATAAGGGTGCCGGTAGCAACGTACTGGCACCCTTTCCGGACTGCAAGACTACGAGAATGCCTGCAGGGGCTGGTGCTCCCAGCAGGTCTGGCCTGCCGGGAGAACAGGCCCATGCAGGCATGGTTTTCATGGAAGCACCGGCACAGTTCGCAACAGTGCCAGTGCATCTATGACCCCATTCCCGTGGAGTCCTACCGGACTTCACGAGAATGGGAACCTAGAGTTCACGTTGCCTGACTTCCTGGGCCGCCAGGACTTGTACTATCCCAGTGGCACCGGGATATCAGGTGGTGGAAAGGGTGTTATGAGGTCAGCGGCAACCCGCCGGTAGCACTGGTCAGTTTACTGCCAACCTCGTATAGAGGCCCATTCAGCAGCGTACCGTAATCCGACAGTAGAACAAATCACACCCCTCTAGCCTTTCACTGTCCACAGCCGGAGCAGACCTCCCCTGGCTATTTGCCAATATAATATCTACCACCCTTGCCAATATGAATTTCATATTCCGCTGTTCCTGCATCAGTGTGGTACACAAGGCAAAGTTGGCATGCAGAGTAGCTATTAACACCGACCATTTAGGGATTCTCGAATCAAAACCATCCACTTGGGCTGACATTCCAGCTTCAAGCAATGTTTTCCACACCACCATTAAATTCCCACGCCGAGCGTGGCCTTGTCAGCCAAACACTACGCTCACCACGCACATGTACAGCTTGTGACTTCGTAAAGCATGAAGCAGCCTAAAATACACCTTCTACCTTCACCCCCGCGACCTAAAGCAGTTTACATTCATTAGAAGCCTTCAGATAGTTCTCCGGAATCTTCCACATTAAATAGTCGCCCACAAGTCGGCGTTTCATCCTTCAGTCTCTCACTTTTATTTGTTCGAAGAATCTATTAATGGCAACTTTGGTTAGCTGACCACTGAGTCACTAGTGCCACCTGTGGAACGTGCCTTATTCAATAGCCTTGGGTAAGCCGGAAAAGCACAGGGAAATCCCGGAGTGTGCGGTGTCATGGATAATTAAGCATCATTTCCTCCCAAAAGGCATATGGGTGCAGCCACATTTTACTTTTGCTATTAAAACAAAGTTGAAGTCAGACCCACATTATACTAAAAAAACGGCGGCTCTCTATGTTAACACGTACATAATGTGAGTGCATGCTATTTGCATTGATATATTCACGCCATGCACAACCCATAACCCTGCAATCTCATTACTGAAAAATCGTGGCACTGCAAATGCATATCCTGCATGGACAGAGTTTGCACATGCATACCTGCCTTAGCTCTGGTGAAATCAATCTGCCCTGCTTTACGCACGCACCTTTTGTGAATACGTACAATAGATTTGCCCTGGCACAAATGTTAGGTAATAAGGCCACATGGGCTCGATTACTCTACCCATGCTGTTTCCTTATACAAAAATGGGAGTTTTGCCTGCATAATTGCATTAGAGCTAGAGGAAGTAACTATACTGTTTTTGCACTAGCACAAATGCAATTGCGCATGATCAAATGAAATGTGTGGTATTCGGTCCCACTAACTGCACACTGATATGGATGAATCACAAAAAGGAGAAATAACAAAGTAAGGGTTGTGCATCTTATTCAGATCAATGCATAATTTACTCCTATTCCTTGTCATAAATATGACTGCATTTGGTATTTATCTATGCACAATAACAACAGTTGCACTGCCCTCTTTTGCCTTTCCCTGTCACACATTTGGCTATTTGTTGGTAATAAGCACGTTGGAGTAACTTTAGGCAAACACATGTGCATGTTCTACACACTTTGTTTTCTAAATCATGTTCAGCTTTCTTTGTAAATGATAAGTAACTTACACATGCTTCGGTTGTGACTTTTCTCTAGGTATAAGTCATGCTTACAAAACAAAGGGGGGTCTGGAAATCTCTCTACCAGCACGAACACAGCCCAATGACCTGTTCTTGGGTGAATACCACCTGGGAGAGACTCTACCAAGTCTTTAGCTCACTGTCCCTTTCACAGAGAAGAAATGTCCCCATATCAGCCTTTGTCCTGCCCAGGGGCAGTCCAGCACGAAATGCTAGGCAATTCTCCTCTGAACAAGAGTACCATCAGTAACCTCATACACGTGTTTCAATCTTGTTGGGCGAGCATCATGCTTACATCTGGAAAAATCTAAATGTGAAAATATTTTTTTTTTAATATCAAACACTATTTTGCCTTATTCCTAATACGGATTGTATTTTACCCTTGAAGGGCTGTCATGGGATACCTGCAATAGCTACTGTTAGTTTCTGTCTGGCCGTGGATAGTAAATTACTAATCCAATGGGTGAAGACTTTGCTAGAATACAGGCATGTGGGAGGTCAAAAGCAGATGTCTTTGATGTGATTCATGCATCTTGCTTGGGATGCCGTCCAATGGAAATTTACCCAGTGTTCCTTTCAATTTTTGCATACGTTATGTGCCACCCTATTCTTCCCAGGGTTTAGTTTTCATCAAATACTACTCTTGCAATAAAACAGATGCATAGTGCTGAGTGAATCTGGCTAATGTTACTGCACACACTTGCAGCAGCCTTGCGCCTTCCAAATCAGATGTGTCAGCGCCTCCTAATTGCCGTTGTATGAACGGGGTCACAGGATACGGTGCCAGTGCTTATGCCTAGAGAATAAGCACGTTTTCTATCCTAAAAATCTCTCCCCTACCAAAGGCAATTGCTATTGATGGAAAGTTCAATGGGAACAGATTCCAACTGGATTGACAAATTACACTTCTTGCAAAATCCCAGCAATTTGAAGGCATTGACTGCCTTTTGCTTGCATGCAAGATGTATACTGATTTATGATTGAGGCACACATTTTATTAGTACCCCAGTTATCTTTGTATCTCTTACACTGCCAAAAAAACGATCAAGGTTTACAGAATAATCTGACTGCTAAATTCAGGGCACACTGAACTGTTTATGTAATTAATGGGCTGATTCATGGAATTATTTGCGCCGAAAAACGGGGATTTGTGCACCAATCTGCCCGCAAATCCCTGTTTAACAAATGGGGATTGGCGGGCAGAATGGCGCACAAATCCCGTTTTTTTGGTGCAAATAATCCATGAATCAGGTTTTAAATCTGGCAAACCACCACTGATTTTATTACAGTAGTGAAGTAAATATGAAATTGGTTTATTAATGTTTATAATCTGGGAGGGGGTGGGAGGTGGGTAAAGGATCCGTAAAAATATGTCAACCGAAAGGGTTAATGCTTCATCAGAATGTCTTTGCCCCCAGGGTTCATAGTGACCAGAAATCCAGAAATTCATGAAACATAAGACTTTCTGTACCTATTAGAACCTTTTTCAACATGTATGTCAGGACAGTTTGAGCACATGCATGTATTGAGTGCCTGCATTTATCTGCTGCATCCTTCCTTTCTTCACCCGGATGAATGAGGATCTTATCATCACATGCATTGCTTTTTTCATTATGGCTATAAGGGCCCACACCAATTGATAATGGTCTCTCTTTGTTTGGGTCATTACCTTAGGATCTCGGGCCTTAAACAGTCGTGACAACCGTACGAGTTTCAAGACTATTTTAGCATCCAATTGATATGGCAGAGCCAATCAGATTGCTCAAAATGCATTAGTTAACTGGCGGTATTGACCCATATTGCAAGACCTCTTAGCAGCTCTGAAAACCTCACTTACTATCCCTAGGCTACCCCACATGAGCGCCTGGAGACTGCCCTTGGGTGGTAGCAGTGTGTGGTATAAATCAGCATAACATAACCTCTTCACTGTGCCTGCCACCACGGAAATGGAAAAGTGGCTGAGTTTTCCCTTTTCTGTGGTGGTACCTACAGCTGACATTTCTTTTATATGGTGTGGAACCTTTCTATATTTACTATTTAGCACTTTACACCGCTTACTCTGCTGTCGATAGCGTTATAGTCTCCACCTGCAGACTAAACCATCATGTAAAGGCGGTGGCTTCACTCGAGACATTTACTGAAGCTTCTGATGCTTTCATTGCATGTGCAAGCTACAAGGCTATAGTCAATATTTGAATTCCTTGTTTTAAAACCTGACTATCCCTTTTCTGCAGAGGGTCGGTGCCATTTTGTTGTCTGCTTTTGAGATATTCGTATCCCACATGCCTCTTGAGAACCAAGCTTAAGATGGCTTAACAGCACCACCCCCAAAGCCCCCAGGCTGAATCCTTGCATAGTGGACCTCATGATGACCACCGCCTACTTCTAGTGTGAAAGTTTTATGAGCAGCGTATTTGCACATGCCCTTTTTTGCAATGCGGGTTACCATGCGGGTTACCATGAGGACTGATCTCACGTACCAATTTTTCTATGGTCATTTGCTAGTTTGCCATGCTTGCATTGTCTGACCAGGTTGTTCATGAGTGTCCTCTACTAATGGTGCCAGTCAATGCTTCTCCCATATGGGTATTCTAAGGGCAATGTGTGCACAGCTTAGAGTGAGGGTATTAGAAGTAGTGAATGAGGCTTGATTATCACAGTGCAGTAAGAAAGTCTTGGTAACAGAATTACAGCCACTTTTATCAAACTGCCATAATACAGATTTGCCAATAAAATTGAGGAGATACCACCAGCATTTGGCTGGATTTATTTGCTCCACATCAGTTTCAAAAACTGGAGCAATTATTTTAAAATCCACATTGAGTTCTGTGGACTCCGAAAAGGGACACCAACTGCACATTTAGCTACTGGTAATGGGGGGGGGGGGGCGGTAATTTTGGCCTGTTACAAGTTTCACTAACAGTAATTGAGCTTGGCGGTAATTCCTCTGAAATTACCGCCCACCGCGTAAAGAGTCTGCTGTATCAAGCTCTCTCTCTCTCCCAATCTGGTATTCCCTCTTACAAAGCGGCGCCCTCGCTGTCAGGCTCTTTTTATGCGATAGCACAGACAACATAATAATTACCAGCGAGCGGACATATATTCTTTTTTTTTAATTCAGTGGAACATTTGGCAGGATTGGTTCCTTTTCCCGATGTGATTTATTTGTCTTAAACTTCAATGCGGACCGTAGCCCGGGTCTCCTGTGCAGTATCATTGCTCGGTTTCTATATGCATCAGTGTTTCAGTCCATTATGTTGACTTTAATGAAATAATGCTGGGGTGCAGTGTATACATTTTCTTGGAAATGACTGCTTGGTATGGATGTTGGACGCACACGCTACCTTTTAAAATGAGAGAGAATGTGTTGTTAACCTTTGTAACAGTACATCGTATCTGGATTATATTAGAAGATTTTTCACATCGCATTGCCGGCTTTCACATTATATTAGTGCAAATGAATGCCAGTATGATGCGCATTTACATACATATGAGAAGAGACTCTGAAGTACAAGCTGACGTTGAATTACTATGTGCGTGGCCGACGCCCGAGTGAAGGAGCTACGACATTTGAAGCACTTGAAATGTTTAACCCTCCACATGGCGGCCATTTTCTTTTCGGTGTCGAATATTTGAGGAGATAGAGAAGGGTGCTTTTTAAACAATAGTCACACGGTTGAAAAGGCGGCCATGAAAGGATAGAGGGATTCTTAGAGACCTTAACCCCCCCCCCCTCCCACCCCCAATATAGTTGTGCGTGTGGCTGCACTGGCAGGAATCCTGAGGGGCCACAAAGGAGTTGGTGAAAAGCAGTAATTGCAATCTGCCCTAATAAATGATGCATGTCGAGTAAAGCTCACCAGGCTCCCATTAAACATTCTCTGTGCTACAGGGCAGAGCGTTTGAAAATAACAGGTTTTTTTTTTATAAAGAATGCACTCCCCTTAAGGACCCCCGTCCACCTAGTTGAGGTGGTGCTTGAACCTTGAAGCATCATGGTTGCAGCATTTCTAACCGATAGGTGAGGTCGTACTGGAACAATACATCGTTCCACTCACCACAAACATTGGCCCACGTTCATGTTTGTGATTTTGCAGGACAAACCCTTTAAGGAGTATCACCGGGGAAAACATTTAAATGAAAATGGTGCCTTTTAACGCAAAATGGTCAGAGTTGTGCAGTGTACTAAATAATTGACGTGGACCACATTGGCACACAAAACTGCTCTGTCAGTGTGGCCTTTGGGCGCTGCCCAATTGGCCAGCCTGAGTCTGCCTGCAGGGTTCTATTTTATCAACTCTCACCCCAGTGTCATTTATGTGAGAGACGTCCAGTCTCTCTTTAGGCAGCTTGGCACATTTTATATTCTGTGGGCCACTAATGCAGAGGTGCACCCAAGGCCTAAAGGAATTGACAGATTAAATCATAAGCGTTAGAACCACCCACCTCTCTTACTAAAACTTTCAACTTCCTGAGAAAGCCATGGCTGTATTTTCCATCTTTGGAGTTAAACTTAGATATCACTAAATTAAGACATGCTCTGCTCTTTGTCATGTTATTGCAGAAGGAGCATTTCATTTCATTCAAAGAGTAGCTAAAAACAATGACTTTGATTCACCATAACCTACTGTGATTGGATCGACATGCACCCAATCTTTCACAAGCCCTCTCCTTCTTCCTTCATCCTGCCCTGTCCCTGCTTGAGCAGCCTGTTTGCTTTATCTATGTGCTCTATCCCCCACTGCTTCACCCATTCTCTTCCTCTACAAACATTTTCCATAAATCAAGTGTGCTCTACCCATTGTTGAACTGTTTTCCTTTATATGTTAATAAAATATGTGCATATGTTCTAATACTTTTTTTATACATGCTCTCTTTGGGCCATGGTTTGCCACTGTCCCCTGAACCCACTCTTTGTGCTACTTTAACATATTTTCCGTATATTGCAGAGGTTCTTTACACATATACTTCAATGGAGTTTCCATAATAACATGAGGTTCCAACCTCTCTCAAAATAA
The DNA here is from genome assembly GCF_040938575.1 of Ambystoma mexicanum. Taxonomy (NCBI): domain Eukaryota; kingdom Metazoa; phylum Chordata; class Amphibia; order Caudata; family Ambystomatidae; genus Ambystoma; species Ambystoma mexicanum. The sequence continues at coordinate 456,726,390 of NC_090928.1, forward strand.
ACAAAATTCTCAAACACCGTACCAGTGGCTTCTTATTTCCAAAACCCACAGCACCCCAATATACCAAAACACCAAAACCTAAAACACCTTCATTTGTTCTATTGCCAAACAACTCCCTACCCATAGGTATCTCCACATGCACACTGTACTAACAATGCTTCACAACAAATACCTCTATTTATGCAACTACTAACAATGTCTGCAATACATTTCTTTACACAATACTGTAGATCCTTCTTCTGCCTCTTTGGCTTTTGCCGGACTCGTAATGAGGCCCATTGTCTTTCCTCTTTTGGCGGAGTTTTCTCCCGCTATTTCATCAACTCATAACCAATAGCAATTCACAAGCAATACAAAGACAAAAGAGAAAACATGTCAAGAACACTGTGTTTTACACAAAATTGCACTCACTTACCATGTGTTCTCCAAGTCCCTCTGATGCCATGCCCCGCTTTAACTGCCTGCAAAGACCTGGTACAACACCCCCAATCCAGAGACCAGACAGACTTTTAGAGAACACAATGTCTGCTCACCTACTCCGTTTGTGTGCACAAAAACTGCTTTCTTTCGGGCAGGTGCCTGCAGCCGAGGTTGTGCAGCGGGGGCCCCTGGCCTCTTCGGTGGGGCACTGGAGATCACATTGGCAGGTCACCAGCTGTTTGACTCCAAATAAATCCAGAAACCAACAACGAGGTGCACAAATAACAGAAAGACAGCACTGAAATGCATGCAATTAACGACCGGAGTCCAATCAGTCTCAAGTGACCAAACAGATGAGACCTTTCAACCCGCCCACATCGGCTTACAGTTTTTATAGACAGAAACAACACAATGACAATAATATTCCAGACATTAAGTGAATGCAAATCCCCAATGTCCTACTGGCTCTCACCCTTTCCAAGCTGAAAGATCGACCATTGTCCTACTCAATTGGTTAGTACATTACTCGTGACATTTCCAAATCCATCCCCCTGCAGATCAACTAATCAGCAATTAGCAAAAGAGAAATCAACACCTTGTGGCAACAATATTAGATACACTAGCATCCTTTCCCCTGACACCAGAGAGCGGGTCTGTAGCTTCCACACTGTGAAACATATCTTTTGCAACTGCCACATTCATACATGTTATGATTCCCATTGCTTAGCTAGACTAGGTACAAAAACTGTTAGTTTGCAGATCGTTCATCTTGCCTGGGAAAAAAGAGAGAGAGAGAGAGAGAGAGAGAGAGAGAGAGAGAGAGAGAGCGAGAGAGAGCTCATAGAAAAACCATGCAACAGAAAGCCCACTTTTGAGAAGTTATTTCTTGTATTGTTTGTACTACCAGACCACTCTGTCACAAACGCGACAGTCCTAAGAACTAGAGGGCAATAGAACCAAAGGTCGATGCAGTATTTTGGCAGTGCCTCAGCCTGAGGCCTAATTCACACCAGGACACATCTTTTGCAACTATTGTATTTCCATTTGGTTAATGCTAAAAAGTTAAGTTGTTATTATTCTCTATGTTTGGCTTCTCAGGGGAAAACTTCATTAAAGAGGAAGACAGGATCTTTTGTGCTGCCTTTTTCAGCCAGCCATTTGCTTGGCAACTTTACAAGCTCTCTCGGATGCAGCAGAAACTAGGCTTAATCGAAAAAGTTCGATAACTAAAACAAAATGGAACCCTCATTTTGTCGCAGTCTGAATTTCCCTTTGCATTTAGGACGTTACATTTGCATATGAACAGTCTCACCAGCTGCTTTCCTTTTTTTGTGGCAAAACCTCTTTAACGTGTGCATGCCAGCAGTGAAAACCAAAGGGAAAAGCCTATGCCAACTAGTCTATGAACCTGGAGTGGGCATTCTCACATACCATGCAGACTTGTGACTCTTTCCAGAGGTGTAATTATATGTCCAGTCCACTCTCGTGGCACCAGATGAACAAGCAATTGCCTTTGCATGCTATACAATGTCAGACTTCGATCTGCTTCCCTTTGTATGCAATGGGGCCTTTTACAAACCCCACAATGTCTATGGGACGAAACACCCAAGCTGTTGCTTTCATGTTGCTCACCTGTAATACATACTCCCCACCCAGCCACAGGTCTTGTTACTCTGTGACAGATATTAGGGTGCATCAGGATCTGGAATCTACAAGCATGGGTACAGTGTCTCCTGTAAACTCTATATCAAATGTTGGCGGCCTATACTCACCTTCTTCCTCTGTGTCTATGCTGCTTCTGCAGATGACCTTTTTTTCAGAACTGGATTCCCACCTCAATCTTGTATTCAAATCTTTTTATTGAGGATATATCAACATAGTACAACACATCTCAGGTCAGAAACTTACCATACAAAGAAATTGGAAACAGCACATAGAGCACAGCTCATCATATTAACTTCAATAACTGCCAAGGCCCATTATTCCATAACTGTGTGTACCCTCCCCCGCCACCCACAAAAACCCACAACCCAATCCCCCATCCACCTATTCACAACTCATTACCCTCTTCCTCCAGCTCAGACATTACCCTTCACATTTGTCTTCCTCTACAATGCACGCGTTTTACGACAAGGTGCATAATCCCTGAGCTCTGAGCCTCGAAGGGCAGGAGCAATCCCTGTTTGTTGATTTAATAAACTGCAGGATTCCTTCCCATTTTCTGAAGAAGCAGAGTAGTTTGTTAAATAGGGAATATGTTACTTTCTCACAAATAAGAAGCCTCCACATCCCACCTAACCAGTCATCAACAGAGGGGAGCCGGGTTGAGTTCTAGAGCACTGTAACGCCATTCCGTGCCACTATCAACATCAGCCCGAGTAGCCGTGTCAACTGCATTGAGCTTCCCTCCCTTTGCCATTTACTTGGGGCCCACAATCCCAACAGACACACCTCTGGAGAACAAAGGATAACTGAACCCGTTATCTGCTTTAAGGTGCACACCAATGTCTCCTAATAGGGTTGTAGCTTAGGGAAGCTCCACCAAATATGCAGGTATGTGCCCGCCGCTCCACATCCTCTCCAGCATAGCCCAGTAGCGTCCTTCCCCCTTATGAGCCTCCCTTTCCAGAAAATATACCATCTCGCAGTCATCTAATAGTTTTGTTCTGCATACTGGCCATTCACTGTCGCCTTCAAGGCTCCCTTACAGATCTCGGTCCACTGGTTCCCATCCAGCTCCTTGCCTACCTCCCTGTGCCACCCTTTTGCATAGGTAGGAAGCCCCTCGTTGAATGGGGAGTTGAGGCACCTGTATAGCTGCAAGATCAATCTTGCTGATACTACCAGCGATAATATTAGCTTTTCAAATGGTGTTAGTTACCTCACAACCCCCTCTTTTTTATTGCCCCTCTGGAGGAGCCAATGTCTGAGCACTAGATAAGTAAAATGGTCCATTTTCCCCACACCGAACCTGGTCTTACAGGACTCAAATGATCTGATTTCCCCAACCTCAAACATGTGTGAGATAAACTCACACCCTCCTTACTGTCAGTGCCGAAAAGCCCTGTTCTCATATGCTGGGGCAAAGTTCCCATTATGGTGAATCGGGGGTGCTGGGCCTGCGAATGTAGTTAGTTCCAAACCGTCTGCAATCCCGTCCCATACCCGAAGTGTGGCTGCAGAGGATGGCAGCTCAGAAATACACATAACATGGTCAGGTCGAGGGATCCATGGCATATACCTAAGGGGCCTACCAACCACCTGTTCTTCTAATTGTCTCCAACCTTTCCTCGAGCCCGGTTCTACCCACTGCTGCAATATCCTTAGTTGTGCCACCTGATAGTGTTTCCATAGGTGGGGTATGGCCAGACCTCCCCACTCCCTGGGACTATATAACGTTGCAGCGCTACTCTGGCAGGGTGACTGCTCCAGATAAGCCTGCCAAGCTCTTTTTGGAGATTCTCTAGTGCATGTTTGGGAAGCATTACTGGGAGCACTTGAAATAATTGCTACAGCTTTGGTAGGATGCTCATTTCTATCGCAACTATTCTGTCCATCAGTGACAGTTCCTGTGCACTCCACTTAATCAGGTCTATCTGGATTGCCCTTAGTACCCTGGGGTAGTTACCGTCATAAAGTCCCTCATACCTAGCCATTAACTGGATGCAAAGGTGGCAAATGATCTTCGCAGCCCATCTAAAGGGGGAGATAGTCTGCAAGCCTAGCACTATTTCCGTTGTCAGGGACAGATTTAAGGCCTCACATTGGTCCAGATTTATTTGAACTCTGATACTTCCCAGTATTAATCGAGTACTGCTAATGTAGGGGGAAGCGAGGACTCTGGCTCTGAGATTGCCAACTGGATATCACCCATGTCTAACGCTATTTTATGAGAAACCACCTCATAACTGATGGCCATTATGTCTGGGTTAGCCCTTATGCGCTCAGCCAGGGGTTCTACATACAATTCAAAAAGTAGAGACGATAGGGGACAGTCTTGTCTCGTCCCAATGAACAGGCAGAAGCCCTGCGATAGCTGGCCATTCACTGTCACTCTACCTGTGGGGGCTCTATATAGGGCAAACACCCCCATATGAAGTTTTCACCTAGGCTGAACTTGCCCAACATCTCCTTTTGGTAGACCCATTCGACAGGGTAAAAGTTTTTTCAGCGGCCAAGGCCACCAACATCGCAGGCACTTTCCTTTTATGTGCAATATCAATGAGGTCTACCATTAGCCTAGTGTTTTCTGATGCCTGCCTCCCGGCCACAAACCATGATTGGTTTTCTGTCACCAACTCTGACAGTATCTTGTCCAGGCATTCTGCTAGGCATTTCGCATACAGCTTCCTGTTTTTATTCAGTACTGCGATGGTGCGGAACGATGAGCATAGCCCCAGGTCCTTGCCCTCTTTATGTATGAATGACACCCTTGCTTCCTCCATTTAGCTTGGGACAACTCCCTCCCATCAAATTGAATGAAATAATGTGTGGAGCAGGCCCAACAGTGTTCCTTGCAAAGTGGTTATGGAATTCTGGAGCAAAACCGTCTAGGCCAGGGGCTTTATTCACTTTTAGGGATGCAATGGCTCTCAGGATTTTATCTTTTGTTATATCAACCCCTAGTGCTTGTCTCTAAAACTCTGTTGCAGTCAGTAATATACAGGCCTCAAGAAAGGCGCCAACTTCTGCCTGGGAGGGGGGTCGGATGTGTATAGGTCTCTATAGTACCCTTGAAATGCCTCCTGTTTCCCTGATTAGCCAGACCCACCGAGGGTGTCCATAGCTCCCCAATGGCCCTTCTATTTGCTCTCACCTTGAGCTTCCATGTCAATAATCTGCATGCCATGTTTGCCTGTTTGTAATAACGCAGCTTGACTTTCATCAGGGTATACTCCACTCTGTTCCCTTATATCGTGTTTATCTAACTCCTCGTCGCCTTAAGCGATCTATAGACCTTCTGTGAGATGGAAACCCAGTACTGTTCTTCTAAATCCTTCAACTGGGCAAGCAGTTGCTCCAGCTCTAACTTTAGCACACAGCGTAGCCCCGTCGTTTTTGAAATGATCACCCCCTGTATGTGAGCTTTAAATGCGTCCCATCTTGTCCCTGGGCTCGTCACCCACTGAAAGTTCTCTTTGAAATATTGCTTGATGTTCTCACCAATCTCCTTTCGACAAATAGGGTCATGCAGAAGGGATGGGTTTAACCTCCAATAGTTGGGACTATGTTCCCTGAGACGTAATTCCCATGTAATATGTACAGGTGCATGATCCGACATAGTAATTGTGCCAATCGTTGCAGACTCTAGCTTCGACAGAATTCAATTCCCCACCAAGATATAGTCTAGTCTTGAGTATATTTTGTGTACCTCAGTGTAGAATGAAAAGTCCTTCATACCCGAGTTGACATGCTATATGAATCTACTAGCCCTGCTTCCTCAAGAACCTTAAACAGATGATTTGAGGGCTGTGTCATGCCCGTGTAAGTAACATCAAAGCTGGGATTGAATGTCATATTAATGTCTCCTGTAAACAGCATGTCCCAACCAGCAAATTCTAAAAACTCTTTACCGCACAGCAATATTCCTTCTGTCCACCATTCATGGTATGTGTTGATGCCGCCGATAACAATGCCCCATGAAACCATCCTCAACAAACAGATATCTAGCCTCTTTATCTGCTTTAGTCTTCAGCAAGGCCAATTGTATGTTTTTGCTTACCAGAATGCCTGACCCTTGCTCGTGTTCTTAGCTGTCGAAAAGAATTGATGCAGGTATTGCTTTGACCTCAATCTGTATGTGTCTTTCTTTATGAGGTTTGTCTCTGGGAGGCATGCCATGCCCACCTGCAGTCGTTTAAGCTCAGCCAGCAGCTTCCTCCTCTTCTGCTGTGTATTAGGACCCTTACATTATATGTAAGAGTACTGAATGCGGTCGCAGAGTGAGCAGTGAGTACTGTCTGTGTATGCCGCTAGCGACTACCCTTCCATCCATCTCAAGTTGAGAGTGAACATTGTGACTGTGATCCCTTCCCCAATGAAGCCCCAAACCCGCCCCCCAGTTTATCCTAACTCCCCCCCTTCCTCTTAACCTTAGGCAAAACATTGAAGTGTTCATCGATCCTTGCCATTACCACACACATCATGATCTGCAATGTCTCAGTGATTCGTCAAAACGCCTGTCTTTCTTGTAGGGTGAGTGCTGCTATGTCTTGAAATATCAGAAGAAACTGTCCTTGGAATGTGATTGTTCCCAACTTTCTCGAGACTCACAATATCTATTCTTTAGTGCCATATCAGAGGAATTTCCTAATAATGTCTCTTGGTTGGGCTCAAGGCGTTCTTCTGAGTGGACCCACTCTGTGAACTTGATCTATGGTGCCTGTCACCACGCCTGATTTTCCCATGGGCTTTGTGGCACCCTCCTTCATACTAAGGATTATTGTGCATCTCCAATGTTCTTCAATGTGTGGGCCTTATCCTCCACGCATGGAAGCCCCTTCTTGCTCCACGCAGTTCCAGAGAACTTGTTTTTTTGGAAGGTTGAGCTGGCTTACCACCAACCGTGCTGTCCGCCCCTTCATTGCCTGTTTTCCCTCTGCTGTGCACACCTCTCCCCTGCCTCCTCAGCCTCGGTACACCCGTCTTCCGGGTGGTGGTGTTTCAGTTCGGGACCTGCTACAAATGGCTGGTCCGTCGCTTCTTGGCAGCTCTGCACTGCAGCACTTTTGAGTCTGGGGTCTCAGGCAGTCTCTGAATAGCCGCGCCTCCTGTGCCACGTTCTCTGCTGCGTCGCTGGGGCCGCAACTTCTGGGGAACTTGATGTCACGGATGTAAGAGGCGTGCCGCGGACCTTGAACCGTGCATGCTGTTCACTCCAGCATCTCGCTCTGGCTTTACCATGCAGACTGGGATGTCATAGGTGCCCGGCACGCAGGTGAAGCCCTCCGTGGTTGAGGAAACCAGCACTGCGAATGCTACCTCCACTCAGCCAGCTATGCTCCTCATCTTGAGCTTCTTCGGTTCCCAGAGCCACCTCTTTTCCGCCACAGCTCCCAGTGTGATCGGAGTGACCAATTTAGGTGGCCATGTTGGGTGCTGCTGATTCCGCATCCCTCCACCTCATTATTGATCACATAGCTCACAGTTGTAGTGTTTTCAAGCCTGCTGAACTGGCAATTTATGCATCGTTTCATAGTGTTCCTTTTCCTTCCATCTATGATACACCGTCTTAAGATCAGGACACTTTTCAGCATTCACAAGATGACCAGTAAAACTACACCAGAAAGACGTTCTGCTGGCGTTTTTGGCAACCAGCCCCTCATTCCTGCTAACACCTTCACCATTATTTATTGCACAAATGCCTTGTCCTTCCTGCCATTCAGACAGCCCGGCGAGTTTCCTTCCACCCGCTGATGCTGAGAAGGAACTGACGTATACGAGACAGAGCATTTTCAGATTTCGGGGCTACATCTCTTTCATTCAAGCCAATACCGCCCATGCGGACAAGAAATACGTGAAAACGCCTCAGCCGAGTATGCGCTATCAGTTACAACGCGGCACGACCACAGTTGTGGAGATTAACCACATATGGCACTATGGATACATGTTACCATTGCAACATTGTGTAGCCCACAGAGCTCATGAAATTGAAGACCTAAAGTCTCCGACATACAGAACCTACCAAGATTGAGTGGAACACAAATGTGCACGCATTGTGCAAAATGTTGAACATCATCATGTACCGAAAACAACAAGAGTGCCCCAAGGACAGCACCAATGGGGGATGCTTATTGTATTTGTTTGATGGCATCTTGACCACTATATTTTGGTTCTAGAAACACACACAGAGTGTTGGCACACTGTTTCTCCCTAGAAAGAGATAGCCACAAAGGCACATGATTGACCAATTGTTTTCTAATTTTGACAAATAATGAATTGGGTTTTTGTCATGCACAGATACTAGAATTAAATGATGTGTTAGGTTCTAGACAATCCATTCAGATGAATGAATCAAGCTTGATTTACAAGCAGTTATTGTATGTTGGTGTTTTATGAATATCAAATTATGTATATTTTTTCAAAATCCATGCACTCGTACTTATATCTATGTTGAATAAGTGTGTGTAAAAGTGTCAGGGGGATACTGGTAACTTCTAGCTGGATGGGAGGAAGTTGTGTTGTGGGATATTGCATACATTCTATACTTCCTGCCATTCCTCAATGTTTAGCATCTGGTGCAAATATCCTGCCCCTGGTTTTGCATTTACTTGTTTTAAATATTTGGGGGTCAGTTTCTTCCTAACATACTATGGTCAGCGCCTCCTTCAAGGACAGGTTATTCGATTGCCACAATCTTGCCTGAAATGTGTGGTTTGGCGTGCACATCATCATTAGTTGGTCCCTGATGTACTCATCTTCCACACTAGTGAACTTGTAGGGTATTCACTTTCACAGGCAGATGCTGCTTTCTTGGTCATTGCTTTCAAGTACTTAGGACATTAATATGCCTGAAGGTTGCAGAAACAAAGCTGCATCTTAGTTGATGATTTTTTTTCATTCCAACAGCACGCTTAATTGAAATCCTATTATAGCCAGCTATACCGATGACCAAGGTGTTAACTTAAAATGCACTAAACTTCATGAATTCTGTATGGAAACGTGCTCACTAGGCAGACTATGGAATTGGCAGGCGTCGTTATGCTTATGGGTTCTTCCACAAGCACGGCCCTGGGAAAAGAATGTCTCTTTCCTTATTTGGTTGATTTAGAGCCGTACATTCATTCACAGAACTGCATAGTTTTAGGAAACTAGTTCTGAAAAAGTTGGCAGTATTGTTCAGTTTATTTTCTAGTTTTTACTCAGCCTTATCTAACAGCATCAACCTGGTGTTGTAGCAGTATTTAGTCATTAATTCGTGAATTAATTAATTAATAATATTTAATAAAATACTTGGTCGCCCAAAGGTCAGTGGAGTGATATACGTTATGCACTGATGTTATCGAATAGATAACAAAGAATGCAATTTTAGACGAACACAAAACATCAGAAATAAATAACAAATTATAGAAGACGAATTAAGTGTGGCTCAGATTGCGAAAAGTGGTTTAAGTAGTGGGGAAAGGGTATTAAAAAAAGGGGTGGGGGTTGGGGGCAAAAACAATCAAATCTTTTTTTTTATTTTAGATGTTTTTTGTTCATTCAAAATTAATTCTTCGTTTTCTCATTCGATAAAATCACATGTAACCTGATGTCCAATATGAATTACTAATACCAGACCTAAAAACCGAAATTTGCACAAGGTAAGGGAATCAAATGTAACCAAAGTAATTAAGGCAATGAAAGGAAAAACACACATTTAATACAATTCGAATCATACAGAAAACTATTAATCATGCATTGACCTTATGAATAAAAAAGATCTAAGGCTGAGCAAGTGAACATTTAAATGGCCTTAAGGAGCACAATACATGAGTGCAGGACAGATGGAGGTGATCCCGGTACTCCTTACACCCCCTATGGGACAGGGCAAGCGGGAGCCCACTGGGGGTGATTCCCGTTAGGGGAAAAGAAATCCCTAGAAAGATTTTGTAATCTTCCTGCCTTAGATACAGAGTCCCATTTGTTTGCTGGCTATATGGGGGTTGATCAAGGCAATTGAGTACAAGGCACAAGCAGCACGCGAGAGAGACATTCATGCAGAGCCAGTCACAGGGAGAGACACTCCTGCGGAGCCACTCACAGAAAGAGGAAGTCATGTGGAGTCAGCCGTGAAAGGAGACCTTCTCCTGGTGGGCACAGAAAGGAAGCAGCCTGATTCAGAAGGTATGTTGAGCGGAGAAGCTGAGAAGCCCGTTGAACGCTGCTCTCTGCTGGACAGTCCAGAAACAGCCTGCCTCGACCACCACACACAGAAGTGGTTGACTGCTACCCAGAGTCCACAAAACCAAGGACATGACGAACATCGGCTGGAAGAAGCCGATCCAAACAACCAATGAATAGAACTGAGAACGAAGTCGAGTAGGGGTTCTGCACCAGCCAAAGACACCAACCCTCCAGAGTGTCAGGGGTATTGACCCACGTTTGAATCATTAAGCTGCAACATTTGGTGCTGTGGGCTTAGGAAATCCAAGATGGCAGAAAAGCCCACAATTGCGCCAGAATCCAGGAGAACCGCGCAGTTTTGCGCAAACCAAAATGGTCGCCTAACCTGCCACCCACAGTGCGAGCGTGATGGACCAGAAACGCCATGGGTAAAAGGTGGTGCCAAAGGAAAAACACCAATGCCATGTTAAGCAAGGATCATATACTATCAAGTAAAATCCTTTCTTTTTGGAAATGTATTAATTCAAGACAGATCCCAAAATTAGGTGCAGTACCGGCATTGGACACAAACCAGCGCTAGCGGTCTAAACTCTGACAGGAGTTGCAAAAGGATCCTGAGCCAGCTGGAAACTTCAAAGCCTTTTGGTTAATTAAAATTCTTAAACACCTGCTGTTCCCAGAAGACAGGCTGATTCAATTAACTGTCCAAGAGGCTGGGAAACCTTCTCACCTCAGAACTCCACCCAAGAAGGCAGGATATCACATGGCCCTGTTGATTGAGAGGGAGGAGTCTCTCCTCCAGCCTGCAGGACACAACACAAAAGTCTCTTTCAATTGAATGGGATATGCTGATTGGGGTGTGGACTGTAAACAGAGCTCTGCCTGGAAGAAGAGACATGTGATCCCTGACTCACCCAGTTCCTAGGGGCGGGCCAGACACGTTTTGTGAATTGAATTGAAGGCAAATATATGTTTTATAAAAACACTGATAACTTATTGTAACCAGATGACAGGAATGTACAATTTGGAGATCCTTAAAATGGAAATTTGTACCTACAATTTGAGTCTAAACTCAATTCCGTACAATGTTCTGGGACCGAACCCCGCAATTTATTCATGTTGCAGACACTGGGTTTAAGCTAGAGACATGGACATTTACTGGAATATGTGTAGAGAGACAGGGTACCTCTGTGTAAATTTGGGTAAAAGTTCAATATTGGGAAACCAACCAAAAAGCGCAAAATGTTGTCATTTCTTAATCCAAGCTCTTAGAAACATCAGAGTTGGAACAGAGACTACATTATGTGATATATGATGTGTTTATGTAATTTCAACAAATTGTGTATCTGGGAAATATGTGTTTGGATCAGAAATAAATTTGTGTGCAATTTGACAAGGGGAGGATCCTCTGACCATAAACCTACCTCATCACTCTGACTCACAACTCAGTTCCCCCAATCAAGGGAGAGAAGAGAACTGGGCCAATGATGAGTTGAGAGGGGCAGGCTTAGTTATGCCTACGCACACACCCATTTTCGAAAGACATTAAAGGAACACCAAAACCCAGGTAGGGACATTCACTTTCCACTTTCTTGCCAGAACCCATCTCTTAGCTTAAAATAATCTGATTCAAAACATTTGAACCTGTCCAGAACTGCATCAAAATCATTTTTAGCATATTTTTCCCTTGTTTGCATACCACATTTAAAGTACTTTGCCTGCGTTTAAAATCATCCCTGTTTCTCTAAGCTTGCTGGGGGGGATTTGCAACTTTGTATTGCATTTTTGTTGGTATTCTTGAAGACTGTGTGCTCTCCTTCCATTTCCTTATATTGCATAAAGGGGGGGGGAGTGAATTGTCAAAAGGAAAAGTGATCACATTATCTCTTGTTGAAATCATATCAAATTATTTCTGTGTTACATTCTGTCCCACCCTGCATTTCCTTGAACCATATGAAGCATTCTCTGCTACCTTAGTCCTCTGTTCTTATTCATAAGTAACCAATAACTGTGCTACTGTAGGATTACCTATTGCTGATTACTGCTCATATTCACAAGTGTGCTATCAATTATCAATTTATTTATAAAATTGTGATATATATCTATTGTTTAATTTTTCAAATAAACCTTTTTAATTTGCAAAACAAACCTACTTCTTGGCTCAGTGGGGTCAGGGGGATTCTAAGAGAGGGGCGTTATACAAGGGTTCATCATCCAGATTCTAACTTGTCATAAAAATATATAAATAAGGGCTTCCCTTCCCAATCCCAGACAAGGCACTGACTTAGTAGGAATGCTTGATTGGAGTCATTAACAAGAGGAATGCTGCTACGATGAACGAGGTCCAGGGAATAGGGAGGAGGGATAAGAGACTCAGTCACACCCCATGATGGGGTGAGAAAGCAGGACCAAGGTGGGGTTCCAGACAAGAAACCCCAGGGTTGAGTCTGAGCAAAGATACCCCAAAGCAGGGTGGGTGACTATATTCCCTAAGGCAGAGTGAGGGAGTAGAGACCCCAAGATGCGGTGGAAGAAGTAACCCAAGGCATGGTGGAAAACCCCAGATGTCAAGCCAGCGCAAGAGCTCTACTATGCAAGGGAAGGGTCGACATGGCAGGACCCCAAGGCGGGTTGAGGAAACAAAACACTCTGGCAGCTTGAGAGCTACAATACCGGACAGGGCAAAGGAAGCAATATCACACAGCATGGTGAGAAAAACAATACCCAATATGGGAAGAAAGATACACAAAGCCCTATAAGAGACACTAATCTTTTGGGGCTGAGTGTCCACAGCCCGAGTACAGGAATCAGAGACTATCAATACGGAAGAAAAGGAAGAATAAAGAGACATTTTTCACTGCTAAAATGTGAACTGTATAACCAGGTACAGGGCCTGGGAGAAGACAGGGACACATTTGGGTGAGGGTTAGAACCCAGTGACAGCTTCGTGGTGAGAAGACAGCCCTTTCCAGACACTTTTGGTTGAGTTTCGTTGGTCCCTTTGTTTTAGTGGTAGGGAAAGCAATTAGGTTAGAAAAGGTTTGGATGGTGGACTGAGCTACTTTTGTAAGACATCCTGATCAGCGCCCTTTATTATTTTTTTCTATAGATAGGGCAGAGAACACCTAAGGTGTAGGGATAGAACGGGCCGTATCATCTTTTGGTTTAAAAAAAGTTTGAACTAAACATGACCTCTTGTCTGTCTCCTGAGTCGAACCACAATACCAGTAGTGGGTAATAATGATGATGCCAATTATTTATTTATTGGTTGCTTGTTAGGCACTTATACAGCAAGTGAAATACCATTTCAAAGCGCCCACAGGTCGAGGGCAGGGAACAAGGGAGTGAAATACAATACAATACAAAACACAATATTTAATAAGAACAGTGGGGAAACGGATGAAAGGACAAACCTACTGTGTCTTGTGAGTATTCAGAAGCTTAGAACATGGGAGAATGCGCTATGAAGCACTACATAAACCATCAAATTATTATGGTTTATCATTATGGATAGCAGCACTGGAAGGGGTTATCTGGGTTTACCCTGGCACTTGCGGGATCTGAATGACACCTGGCCTAGTAGGATCGTTGTCTGTCTTTCCACTGTTTTCCCTGCCTTGCCTCGTCGCGCCTTAAAACACCTGTGTATAGGCGCGTTATAAATGCCATATGATATCAAGACAGTAGCTGCAATGTAGCAGCTGATGCCTTAAGCTCTCCCTAAGTAAATATAGAAAGGAGACCAGTAGACAGAAATAAGATGGGTAATACGGGGAAATTGGTCACAGCCATGAATGAAGTGAGGGGCTCTATGAAGAAATGGTCTGAGAGGGATCAACGATGAATCGGGGATACCACTGAAAATACTGCTACCATCCCCAAGTCTCACGACGACTACAGACTCCATGGAGAACTACAAATCTGAGGCAGGGATTTCACAATTAGGCCCTGATTCAGAAATACTTTCTTGCTGCATCCTAGGCCAGGCATGCTTTCTTCTCAAACAGTATTCGAAGCAGGCACATATGCATGCCCGCAAGTGGATGGCTTCGTTGCTAGGCTTCTACTGCCACTCATAGCCCACGAAGGACCTCTCACATGCTGCATGCCTTTGTCAGGTTTTACCATGGAAAAATAATGGAAATCCTGCTGTTAAGCACTAGGATTCCATGTCAGGCAATTCATGCATGCATTCGGTTGAAAAGACCCTTGTCTGAATTGGGGCAGGCTAGCCGCAGGGAAAGATGCAGCAGAGATGGCGCACCCCTCAGTGTTTACCCTTGAAAATAAGGGATGCAGTCTAGCATGTACCTACGCCGCCCCTTGCTTGCCCCCACTTTGCACCTTTTTATGTGAGCAAGAGCTGCTTGTGTAAAGGGATGTATTCACTAGAGTATGGCGGGGTAGACAAGGGTCCCTTCGAGCTCTCAGACTGTCCCTGCTCCTGTCCATAGATTTCCTTTGTGAATCAGGCATGTTTAATGGAGTTTTCTACTAAGATTCAGGACACAGATTTTTAAAAGTTAAGATTGGCTTCCCCTAAATAAGACAATAAAATATATAAAGGTGCCATGGTGGAGTTATACCGAGGGCACATTGGGATTAAAGCCATCCCTAGCTGTGCTACCAGATGAGGCAGGCACATAAAGAAATCAGCTTTATGTAGGAGACGTTTTAAAGAGCGGTGGGACATCCATGCTTCGACAGTCCTATAGGTGGAATACATCATTTGAGATAAATACTCATGTATAGTAATAGGCAAGCTCCAGTACTACAGGTGTTTTGGCCTACAACTCCTATCACCCCCCCTACCCACTATAGCCAATGGTGAGGGAACATGTGAGTCATAGGCCAAATCAACTGGAGAACCGTAGTCGGTCTGCCCCTATCCTAAATTATAACTGTGTGTGAATGGAATACTCATGCATTGTGAGGCCTACCCCCACATCCAGCCTGCCCAATTGCTCTGTCTACTGCAGATGACAAATAACACATGAAGAAGAATTGAATGCTGCAGTACACCATTCGGCCTGAGAGATGGCTGTGACCTCCATGATCCCACGTTTTGAACCCGTACTGAGAGATACGATGCCCTCCAGTGTAAATCCTCACAGATGGCATTCAGGCAGATACATGTTAATCATAAATTCTGGGATGATCAAATCCCTGATAAAGTATTTATTTATTTATTTATTTACATTTATAAAGCGTGCAGCTGCCCTTTGAGCAGTACATAATACAAAACGTGGGTACATGACATTACATAAAAAACATACTTAGTAACAAGGGGTGCCTGAGGGAGGGGAGGGGGTGTAGTGGAAGAGTGTATTTATTTGAGTAAGGAGTATAGGTGTTCAGATCCCCTCATGAACAGGAATACGCATGGCATGGCCCACCACTGAAGACTAGCTAGACGGTGGTGGACGCATATTGGTGATTTCGAAGTCGATTGTACTTGGTGAGATGGGATAGAAAGCTGATTTGCTGTGCATCTCTCAAAGGAGATTCCCAAGGAATGAGAGCACAGTGGTGGGTAGAAAATGGTGAGGTCTGGGATGCCTATACTGATTTTTCTCAATAAAGTCTCAAACCTAACCACTTTGCAAAGATAATTGAGTGATGACCTGAGCAAAATAAGCATTAGATTTGTTGCGTAAATAACATAGACGTGGCTGCTCTTTGTACACTGCCCCCCCTCCCTCCCACTGGAATTGAAATGACCACAAAGTCAACAGAAGAAGCTGTCATGAAAGGGAGTACCCAGTGCAACAGACTAAGACTAGTTATAAAAGCAATGGGCTATTGGTTTATTATGTTCTCATTAATATAATCTTGAACAGAAATAATCTTCTGTGAAAAGCAATTTTTAAGGTAAGTAACTCGTAGTAAAGACGCTGGCGATCATTACTGGTTTTGTTGCACTGAACACTCAGGTGGGCAATTCCTTTGGTTGGTTAAGATCACCAAAAAGTGGTTCAGCATATGTGTGCCTTTGGCTTCAAAGAATATGTTTTTTGCTGCAAGCTCTCAGACAGGGGAGCTCAGACTGAATAAAAGGCTGGAACAACTTTCTCACGCAGGTGTGTCCTGCTGCAGGGAAAGACAAGACTGTGCAGGATGACTTCTCATATGAATGAGGCGCAAACGTGCAATTGCATCAGCAAATTGGAGTGCCAGATTTTTATAGACATTTTCCAGTAGAGTGATACCACCAGATGGAAGGAAAGTGTCACACTCGAGATGTTCCTAAAGCTTAGGCGAAGTAGATTCATGAGGCACAAGTTTAAAAAAAGCAAGATGAAAAGCTGTACAGGAAATCTATGATTATTAGGGGCACAATCGCTTTCCCTGAAATATGGGGCATGTGAGTCGTCACTTCTGATGTAGCCTTTTATGTCCTCCCTCCCCTTTCATCCTGCTTTTTCCTAGTCACAGAATTCATGATGAATGGGAGTGATAACACTGTTTACATGGATTAGTAATCGTAGGTGTAAGGGTATGTGTCTGGGTTTGGGTGAACAGTGATTGGTGATATATATTTAGACCGCTCTTTAAAACTTCCATCAATAAAAATTGAAAAAATGGGACATCCTTAGAATGATGCCAGTTAAAGAAGAAATGAGAATTACCATCAGTGGCGAACACTAAATCAACGATTTTACCACGCAGATGTGCTGAAGAAGTAACCGCTTGACGTGTAACAAGAATGTGGATGACATCAAAAAGGATTCAGGACCATCTATCATCTAAACTGTTGCAATGAGCATTAAAATCCGCTAAAATGATATTAAGTGAGTGAGATGAGCCATTATGAGTCATAAATTCACAGAGCAAAGCAAGGGACGTGCATATACCAAAGGGCGGATTGTAAATTAAGCGAAAGGAGGCTTAGTATGTAGCAAAAGCCGCAAAGAGCAGTTTCATATATTTAAACGAGGATGTGCCATTGAAATTGACAACCTTGAATTTTAAATGTTTGCTTTTTTTTTTAGAAATGTATGCCAGGCTGCCTTTAGGTGTGGTTACGTCACCAGCTTCCAAAACAGAGTCAACATCTAGAGCAAGTTGGTTGAGTAGGATTTCAGAAGTTCATTTCAGCCTGCGTTCAGTGAAAAGTCCTAGATCCAAAGAATTGCAATAATAAAAAAATGTAGGGAAATAAAAATGGCAGCAACAGGAGCACAGTGTGGCTGTATACCACTCAAGATGCAGGGAGCTATGTGCAGAGGAGGTAAGGGATGCAGAGGAGGTAAGGGAGAACGTAGAACATTAATCAATGAACAAGGATGCACTTTCTCTTTCTTGCATCCACAGTATGATAAGTAACCCAAACATAAATGTAGTTGGCATGTAAACACACATTGTCCAAACTAGTTTCTCCCTGATGCTAATTATTGATATGGTACATTGGAATGATACCTCACTAGGTCCTAAACTGTCTGAAATTAGCTGATGAGTGCAGGCCTGTACTGAGATTCCATTATGGGTGTTGCCCTTATAAGAGGTCACCCACTAGAGAGATATCCAGGAGGCAGCAAGAAAACTGATTTGCCTTTCTCACATATAACCGCTCACGTGTTCTCAAAAAAAACATTCCGGCTCTAGATAACAGCTGCTGAAGCAGGAGGATCGAATATGGCACCCAACCCCTTCTGGCACTTGAGTTAGAGAATAGGTGAGCTAAAATAAAGTGGTCAGACAAGGTTTAAACAGCAGTTCCCCAGCACAATAAGCTCTAATCAGAAACAGAAAGTATGTTGACGGAGAAGACAAGTTTGTCTCCATAACAGTGATCCTGAGAGACCCAATGCTGTGGACATCAAACACACATATGCTTTAGCTAACGGACGTCAGAGCATCCAAAATGGTGACCAGACCCTGCCAACATCAGAGGTAAAGAGGTGAGGTACACACATGGAGCTCTGGTAATATTGTCAACTCACATCTGGAAAGGGCTCTGACTGTACATCTGAGTCAGTGGCTATAATGATGGCACAGGAGCACGTGACCAATAAAGTGGTCCCCAAAAGCCAAGCATTAGGAACAATAGATAAACCTCATAGACGCAGGCATGGTTTCTTTTTCAGTTATACCAAATATTTTATAAATTTCACCACACTGTCCCCTGAACTGGCACAGGCCCCTGACTGCCCCAGAATTGCCATTTACCACGTTCACCTTCCCCCCAGAAGTGCCCCATGCCACTTTTTCATTTTGCACAGAATTGGCCTACACTACTTCAACGTTTCTCCTAGAAGGACAAATTATCCTCTGCTCAGAATTGTCATCCACGACCGGTCCATGCACTTTCACTTTGTCACCCAAGCTGCCCCACAAAACAGATTGTCTTCGGAATTGTCTGCTGCCATATTCAAAATTGGTTCATATGCAGGTAGCCTGTATTCGGACAGACTTACCCCCACACATCGAAATACACACACAGACACAAACACACGCACACACACGAGAGATACAGACATCATAGTTACCTCCAGGTTTGGCATTGGTTGAATGTTCCTTACTTTGGCCCTTGCTATCAAATTGCACAGGTGTGCATGAGCTGTACTGTGTGTCATGCAGTTTGGGTAACTCATCCTGTGCCGAGAGCTGAATGGCCAGTCTAGTGCAGCAGGGGAGTTACTCACTACTGAGTGCCTTCCATGAACACACACTGTGGCTTAGTTGTGTCCTACACATGGGTGCAGACAGTATGCTGACACCAACACAGGTCAGGACAGGGTGGGGCGAGATAGTCTCTTTGCCTGCCCAGGGAGCAGATGGTATGTTAAGGGCAGTGTTATGATCTGCAGGCAGAATACTCTCTGGCGGGGCTGCTCTTCAGTGGACCACAAACTCCTGACCCATGTGGAGACTGCACACTTTGCTGAGGAAATACAATGCTTTGCATTCACAAAAAGCCTAAATGAATATAGTTTTATTACAAGTGCAACACAAACCCACTGCCCTGCAAGTTGCAATACAGAGCAAGTGCCGTAAAGACACTTGCTATGTGATGCTCAAGTTGCGGTGTATATTGACCTTTTAGGGTTCTGACAATTTCAAAATGGGGGGCACAGCCCTTGCTCCCCAAGGTCATCAACAGCCACTGTCGAAAGCTACTATTACCACATCTAATGCTGCATTATGAAGTTACCTCAGAATTGTAAAAGGCAACTTTTCTGCTGGGATTGAAACTTCTTAGTTACAGAAGTGCACCAGGGGACCTCTGGTAAAAGTAATCACAGGAGCAAAAACACAATCCGAAAAAGGAGGGTTCACCAAGCAAGAAGTAACCCAAATGTATTGGACCCAAAACAGCTGGGTAGCATGGTTCAGACAGCCCCGTGTTACTGAACTGAATGAAATGAACTGTCAACACTGCCCACATTTTATGCAAATTTGTCAAATTACCATACAACATTTTAGATACATTTTTAAGGCAAGTCACTGGAGCTGATTGGTGGGACTATGTCAGTTCCCTATATACAAATTTATGTTAAGTGACTCTGATTGGGTAGAATGTTTCTATGGCAAAAAATCACATTAACACCCCTGGTGATGTCACAAACCCTCCCCCACCGCCCCTCAATTACGTGATTGTGCAGATCAGTGAAAAACACTTGTTTTCCATTGGTTGGCCTTGTCTAATGTACAACATGGCTTCAGATGGCAAGGGGCAAGGCATTCACACCGAGTCTGACCAATAATGTGGCCCATGGACATTAGCAAGGACATTCTAAAATTGTGCACTCCAGGGACATCAAAACTTCTCCCTGTTAATTGGCTCCCCGTGCTGCACCCCATGGCCCTTTCCCCAATGCTCTGGTGCCCCAGCTCCCTTCTCACGCCTTGCTGCTAAGTGTACTCTGAAAAAAACGATACTACACTGTGGCTGGAGTTTAATTAACCGTATTTAGTTTCTATTTCTCTGCCAATTCTCCTCATGCAACCAGGTGCCTAGCTCAATGGCCTCAAAAAGTTTCCCCTTAGAGTGACTTCGCTGTGGCTGTGATCTCCCAAGAAATTTCAGCCGTGCAACATTTAAGCACATTGTTTCTGCTGAATGCTCAAAAAAAGACATACTGCTTGTCACACAGAGCCTGCAGCTCTATTATGAGCTGCCTGCGAGAAATGCTTTCTTAACGTTGGCCTAAAAACAAAACAAAATGGCTTCTCTACTGTTCACATATTGGTCAAAAAGCCCCCTACGACATCTGCCCGCTATATACAGCTACTCCACACCGTTCCCAAAGCACCCATCCCTCATTGTGGTCCACCATGGGACTTCTTGCACTGCGCCTGTTTTGGTGTTACCTTAGCAAGCAGCACCACCTTCAATGACGTCCCCACCCCGATGTCACAACCCACATCACTCTTGACGTCAACACGTTACTTGCGCAACTGGTACATGCGCCCCCCTTGGCAGCTTTGAATATGGACCTTTACCACAGAAGCAAGGACACATCTTTGCCATGCATCTGTTAACTCCCTGAACCAGTTCACCTGTTGCCTGAATTTCCTGTAAATGTGTATTGCTTGGGAAAATTAGGCCTTCATAAAATCATTTATTAAAATCCTGTTATCATTATTGACTTCTTCGGTACAGCATTATTGCACATTGGTATTCTCCGGCACCTGAAACACCTCCTCAGGTATCCTGATTTGGTCACAGGGCAAGGATCCTTTTTCAGTAATATTGTAGTCAAATATCACACCATGTGTTTTGAGCCACGTTTTAGGGCATTACATTTATGGTTGTAGATCTTCTCAAAATACTGCAGAGGTTCCATTTTTCTAGAAGTGGACAAACCCAAACAGCATGGCAGAGAAATATATCTTTGAAGGTTGAGATGAATAGTTGGGGCAATATTGGAAGAGGTTTTGATGACTGCCTATCATTTCATGCTCCCTTAAATCAACAATTTACCTTGTTCAGAGAGAAAGATTGTCACCAGTTGATCTATGTCAAGCAAAGCTCTTGTAGTTTGATACATTGCAGAACTGCGTTCATGGTGTATGGAAATGAGTTATAAGCTGAATTCAACTAAACGCTATCGGAAATAGGTGCTGAAGAATTCCAGCCAACTATGACCTCACAGAATTGTCCTTCTAAAGGAATTATAATTATAGTTGTTCATGTGTAACGTGCTTAATACCAATGAATGGTTGCTGCACTGTCTTGCTTCCAAAACAAAGGCATTGCCCCTGAGCTATGCTTCTTCCCCTGGCTTCCAGGTCGTCTCCTAGCAGCTGTCCTTCAGGCACTGAACATTTTTGGGAGCTCAGTGCCACTTACATGTTCACGTCTATGGAACCCAAAGGACTGCATCTAAGAAGCCTTTCATTTGATAGATGGTAAATGACCTTTTCTAGGTGGAGCCACAAAGGTAATGAATCCCGTCATGATGGTTTGGGTTATGGGCTTATGCCTTATAGGTTTCATGACTGATCCTCATTACAGGCCCTGTCAGTATGTTGCTCAGAAACGTCACTAAGAGACTGTACACTTGAGGAGAGAGACAATATCGCCAGTCACCACATACACATTCAATGGATGCAATCTTGGCAGCCTGAAAAGCCGTGAAGCCACCCCTTTGTTTTGCTCAAAGTGAGACAGCATCAAATGCCCACCTACTCTTTCTTCTGAAAATGGTGTGAATGGCCTCTGTTCTTACTGAACATACCTCTGTGAGTTTTGCCCTACAACTCACTCATGTATCTCAAGCCCCTCCACTTCCCGGAATGGCTCCTCCTTAACACCAAGGTCCACACCCCACCCCCTGCCCGCCTAACCTGCGACCTGGAGATCTGCTCCCCCGGTTTGCTCGCTGTTTGCTTGTAGATAGCTTGGTGTGGTCAGTTTAGATCACTGTTCTTTGCCAGGTTTCAGAGCTTCTTGCCAGACCTGTTCTGGGATAGGTTGATTTCGGGTTATGAAACAGCACTGACAATAGCGGTGGTCCAGGTATTGACAAGGTGTGATATTTTCATCAGAACATTATTATGTTTTGTTGGTGTGATCATTCCTTCTTTTTATTTCGTATGGTTTTATTTTAAGGTTCTTAAAAACAGTAATACTTTTTTTTTAGCTTATCCAATGTACGTCTAATGGAATTTTCTTATGTAGTATTGGTTGTTGCTTTATTGCTGAAAAAAACTGCTCCTTTTTGTAAAAGGTTCTTGTAACCAAACACAAATTAAAATTTAAATTTTTTCTTTTTTGAAGTAGATCGCTTGGTGCCTAACTGCCCACCTCCCCCCACTCCGGTTGTTAGCGCCCCTCTTCTTTCTATTGATCCCTTGTGATTTGCTTCCTTGGCTGTGCTCTTTCCCCTGTAACCTATACAGTGGTCTGCTGCTTCGTCATCCCTCACCGAGGACACCTGCACTGATGCAATCACGCCTCCCTTTACCAATGACCACTTAAATCCCTCTGTGATAGCTCCTTTCACAGTGTAACAAGTGATGTGTTGTCAATAGCAGCAATCCAGACCATAAGCTTGATGAATATGACAATGCTGTCCCCTGCTCACACTTTCTGAGTGAAAGGCAAAGAGTTTCAGAGATTTTTTCCAAGGTGCGACAGTTTCCAGGCCTATTTCTCTCTAGATATATTATTTGATGGCCAACAATGAAAAGTGCAATGTGCTTTTTCATTGGCCGAACCTGGAGCCAGCTTCTTTCTGACACCAGTTTTCATACTAAGCATTAGCCTCAGATTAACAATTGCACCAGTGCCAAGAATTGTGTAAATATACTTGCCGGCTTTTGTAATAGGCACCAGTTTTGCTGCGTGTGTAAAACTAGGGCAAACAAAGTTTGCTGCACTCTATATCACGTACAGATGATTTCACTATGGAAAGAAAAGGAGCCGTCTGATTGTTGTGCCATTCTCGCTGTGGCATGCAAATAAACAGATATTTCCTCAAAGAAAGTGCACTCTTTCACGATGGCAAAGTGGAGCCACATTATTTTTTGTTCCTAACCGAATAATCAGAAAAAAGTAAAAAATCACAATGTGAGCACAGTTGTTATGCTCCATCTTTTTTCCTGGCTCCAATGTCCTACACACTGTGGTGCCTTCCAAATTTGGAGCACGCCCCTTTTTGCTCTATTTTCTATCATGCTGACAGAAAAAAATAGCAGTACTGTATCAGTCCATTGTTATGGAGTATGAATTGGGGCACAGCTTATGTGATCCAATGCACAACCAGCAAAACGGGTGTTTAATTCATTTGCTCAGTTTTTAGGACTGTTTGAAAATGTTATAAAATCTGGCATAACATAAGCGGTGTATTTGTAGCGCACGTTCACCACCAGAGGGGCATCTTGGCACTATTAACAGATGCCTATTGTTACCCAACTTAATGGTAATCCTTTTATCAACTTGAAAAAAGTAGACCTTCCAGGATTCGCACCTGTGACCATGAGGTCAAACACAGGTCCATGCAGTGGGTGTATTAGTCCTCTGCGCCACAGCCTTGGGTTAGCAGCATTGACGTCTTTATGGGAGGGCAAAAGGGGCACTTGCCCCAGGCCCCCACCTTGGAGGG
Source organism: Ambystoma mexicanum (assembly GCF_040938575.1). NCBI lineage: Eukaryota > Metazoa > Chordata > Amphibia > Caudata > Ambystomatidae > Ambystoma > Ambystoma mexicanum. The sequence goes on from NC_090928.1 coordinate 456,750,188, forward strand.
GGCCCCCACAAGGGTGTCTTATCTAAAGATGTTAGTTACCATTGTTTACAAAACTTAAATAGCACACATCAAAATATGTTATGGCATATGCTGAGGCTCTGAACCTATTGCCTGTCTGTTGCAACACATACTTTCTGCTCTGATCAATTCATCCTGTAATGCTTTGTGTGTTCACTGTCACACACATAGTTTGTGTGTTCACTACAACTCCTGTAGCAATGTCACCTTTCTATGGGAATAATATTGATCATGTGCAATAGCCAACGTTGAAATGAGTACTGATAAATGTGAGTGCTGTGTTTGTCCAGACGATAGCTCAGTGTGTTAAGCACTAGTTGCAGAGATTTGTGTTCATATGCAAGATTATAATACTGAATTCCAGCAGGGCCAACTCAGCCTATGTTTGAAGTTGATACATCTGCAGGTATGTGTACTTTGTTTTGTAGTGCAACAGGTGCTATTTTCAGCAGTGTACCTGTAACTGTGGTTGCTATAAAAAATAAAAACGAATATAGCATCAGTATGGTGAAGGTCTAGAAATTGGTTTCTGCAGATGGAGGCTTGTAAAACCTAGGCAGCTACCTCAAATAAAGACTATGGGCCTCATTACAAGTCCGGTGGCAACTGTACCAGTAAAACCGGTAGGTTGCCACCGGACTTGCAAACTTTTCTGGTGCCTGACTTCACAGAAACACCAGGGCATTATAGCCCCGGCGGTCCGTGAAGTCAGGCGCCGGAAAATGTATAACCCCATTCCCATTTGAGTGTGCAACAGTACTGGTGCTTCCATGAAAGTCTGCTGGCGGGTGCCGTTATGCCTGCCAGGTCTGACCCTGGCAGGCGGGACAGCACCCGCCTGCAGACTCGTAATGTGCAGGTCCGTTAACAACGGTGCCAGAAAGCCTACCGGCACCGTTGTTACTGGACCGGTACACTTATAATGAGGCGCAATAAAGTGTTAGTCAGAGAAGTGATTAGGTATGCAAATTCAAGACTGTGGAACCAAAGTGTTCATGCTTCTATCCTGGCATCCCCAGCAGACAATACAGTGATCCTGGATGAATCAACTTATTTCACTGACATTACTGTACTGTCTTCCTTGAAAAGGTTGCCTTTTCACATGTTGGGGGGATTGTTTAGCCCATTAATTACCTGATCTTACTTTTTATGTAGGTCCTTTCAGCGGAAAAGGTCCTAGACAGAAGAGAGTGGATCAGATATTGCAAGCCTCTGGCAAGCATATTTTAAGGTCTACTCATTTGGCACAACAAAAAAAACAGTTTGCTTTTTTGTACAACCGAAAGGTTTTTGTGTATGTTTATAAATAATAATTTCACAAGCCTGTGTTTTGGGCCAATTTAAAGCATTAAAATACAACAGAGAAACCCAGGTGTAATATTTTAGGATCACATCAAATAGTATGTTGGCACCTATATAATTCCCTTGATGATCCAGACTATGAAGCTAGAATCATTCCCATTTTGCATAAGGAGCTTCTATAACATTTTGCTTTTAAAATTGTCATCTTAGGTTATGTGGTTGGTCTACTTTCTAAGTCAGATCTCTTGCGGTGGGTGCAAATCCCAGCTTCACCTTTTAACCACTGTGTAATCCTGGGCATCTCATTTAATCTTGCACTACCTAATATGTCACAATTGTCAGTCCCTAAACCATTCACAATAGTCACCCTTCTGAGTGATTTTGTTCTCAGGGTATGGGCTTCACAACAGTTTCACGCATGGTTTAACAGGCTACAGTGTTGCTTCCTCTATACTAATAGTGAGCATTGATATATTGCACACCACAGCAAGTTGTTTCTTTGCTCTGTAATGGCAACCCTACTTGAAAACCATGATCCTCTTCTAATCTCAATCTGTCTGGATGCGTGTACCTTCCTCGTAGCTTCTAATCTTCATCCACCATCTATTCTATGGTAGGTGTATCTTTCTCCTTGCTTCTAGCTGGTCTTCTGTATCCATGCTCGAGCATTTTTGCATTCTGTGAGGGAGCTCATCTGAGTCTGTATATTCTGGATTATGTGTGCCTTTTACATATGATCTGTGTCCTGAATCATGTATACTATGACTGGTGTACCTTCCTCATTACTGCCAATGATGGAAAATGGCCTGTACCTATGTTAGAATGCAAGTAGCCGTGTCGTGGACTGCTAATGTTGGCCTTGAAATGCTACTTCTTTATCTTTCTCATTACAGCAAGAAAGAAGAGAGTAAGGGGACTGAAAGGGAATACCGTTGGCTATTTTTATAGCTGCGAGGTAACATGCCAAGCTATGTGTTGTGATTGTGATGATGGGGGCATGACCAGATATTCTGGATGCCTTAATTCATTTGGCTTGATGGAGGGGGGCCCCCAAAGGTGTCCATGCCCCGGGCCCCCAAAGTGCTTAAGATGGCCCTGGTTAGCAGCGTTGCTTTGCTTCTTCGCTTAAACCTCTCTCCCTGTCTCTATATATATCGCTCTCATCTCTAACACCCGTTCCTTGTTCCCGTGTAGGCGGCTCTGTTGCTGAGTCATTCATTATTAGGTAGTGATGAGATTAGTGGATGTGACAGTCCACTCGATTTCCCCATCCTTTCACCACAATGACATTTGAAAAAGTGATATTCCACGACCAGAGACGTTTTTAAGGGAGGGCAAAAGGGGCACTTGCCCAGGGCCCCTACCTTGGAGGGGGGCCCCACAAGGCTGCCTGATCTGAAGAAGTAATATTACATTGTTCACCAGTCTTAAATAGCACACGTCAGGATATATTATGGGGTTCTGCTGAGGCTCTAACCCCATTGCCTTTCTGTTTTGACAAGTACATTCTGCCTTGATCAATGCATCATGTATTTCTTTCTGTGTTCACTGTGGTATACATAGTTTGTGTGTTCCTTACGGCACATCTCTGTAGCATTATTTCATTCCTGTTGGAATTATGTTGATCATGTGCAATAGGCAACAGTGAAATGCATATTGATAAATTGAATGCTACAATGGTTCAGAAGTTAGCTCAGTGCGTGAAGCACCATTTGCTGAGATATGTGTTCATATGCAAAATTAGAATATCACATTCCAGTAAGGCTGGCTGAGCCTTTCCTTTGTCTGAAGTTTATAGACCTGCCTGCATATGTACTTGGTTCTGCAGAACAACATCTGCTGGCATCAGCGATGTACCTGCACCAGATAAGGAATACTTTAAAAACTACAATATCATCCGTATGGAGAAGGTCTAGAAATTGGTCTATCCAGATGGGATGTTGTAAAACCTAGGCAATCACCTCCAACGATGGCATAAACTGTTAGTCCAAGAGGTGAATAAGTATCCAAATTCAAGACTATGGAACGAAAGCGTTCATGCTTGTATCCTAGATTTGCCAGCAGACCATACATACGGTATGTGTAGCTTTCTCCTTCCTTTCAATTGGTCTCCTCTATCCATGCATGAGCACTTTTGCATTCTGTGAGGCAGCTAATGTGAGTTCTCTGTCTATTATGGGTTACATGTACCTTTTACATACGGTCCTGCATTAATACTACATGCTGCATACCTTCCTGGATGTTATTAATAAAATGTATCCTTTATGGACTAGAACAGTAACCTCTTCATAGACTGCTAATGTTGGTCTTCAAATGCTACTTGTTTATCATTCTGATTAGAGCAAAAATGATGAAGGTAAGGGGACTTAAAGGGAGAAAACATGCTTATTATGCTGGGAGACAGCATATCAACCTATAGGTTGTGAGCGCAACGGGTGGCTGTTCGGGGGCGCGACCAGTATTCTTGATCCCTTAATTCCTTTGGCTTGGTGGGGGGCCCCAAAGATGTCCGTGCCCAGGGCCCCTAAAGTGCTTAAGATGGCCCTGTCCACGACCTTTGACTGACATATCTTCAGAATATGTCACATCAAATTGCTATTTACTCTGATAAAATCGGAGAAACTCGACTAGGATCATGTAAAAGTGATACGGGTTCAAAGAAAAAACTCTTGCACTTGAGGCGCAGGAATGAGTAGAGAATAATGATCTGAGTGGATGAAAACTAAATGCCAGCCCTCACATCAGTCCGTTGCTTGTGTGACAGGGAAGTCTGGTGCATGTGCTGCTGTGTGACTCAGTTTAGCATTAGTGTTTCAGGAGCATTTGGATTCATTGTTTAGATTTCTACCTTTGAAGTGTAGATGGCAGTGTAGAAATAGCATTTGCCAAGATGGGTCTTTCAGTGCCTTTCACTGCTTACTGAGCTTAATGATTCCCTGTCGGTAGAGCGCTGACACCAGCTCACCACCGGGACCACTCAGCCCATGCCTGGCCAGGTGTACACATCACATTCTACTTAGCTATGTATGGATAAACTGGCTGTGAGTCCATTAGGACCGCAGCCTGTTCCTACCTCCGCGTCCACATCCCTGCAGAGATTCAGGAATTTAGATGCAGGGAACAGGATGTGAGGCAGAAAATGCATAACTCATCCTGCACCCGAGCAACCTTGTGAAATGGCCCGACTCAACCCCATTGAAACGCAGTAACCTTAATCATTTGATTACTTACTCATTAAATCAGACATAAGCAACCGGACTCCCTTCAGGTGTCTGTACCTTCAGCTTCAATGATCCTTCATCGCTGTCTGTGCTGGCTGAGGTAGATGGGAGTTGTAGGTCACAACATCCGGTGGGTGACCCGTAGTCTACCCTTGCACTAGACCAATGGGTTCAATAAAACTGAATGGCATTGCCAACAGTTTTAGCTTGTGTATAAGCACCGGATTGGCATTACCATAATGGTACTTTCTGGCCATAAAATGGCAACAACTGGAACATTTTGCAATTACCTGGGCATATGATAGCGGTACCTAGAAAATACATATCTAGCACCTAGACACAAGCCAAAACATTTGGCTTTGCTTTGTCATTGCTTGTTTTAACAGGACGTCTGAGGAAGGAACAGATATATATGCAGTTTTCCTTGTATCTGTGATTTATGCTCATGCTTGCACACTGGTTTCGCCAGCCTTATTTCGTAGTCTATTTACGTGGGTTCATTTGGGGCCTTTCATCTGAAAATAGCTGCTTGTCCTTGGACATTTTTGTTAATGGTATTGGACCATTGAACATGTTAGCTCGCTGCTTTCGCACTTGCACTTTAGTACAGCCTCATTATTTTGAGGCTGGATAGACACACTGCTGTCTGGCTGCTATCTATGCACTTTAGCTGGGTAACTCCTCTGCACTTGCACTTTTGGACATGTAGTGTCTTATTAGCCGTTTTTATTGACCACCACGGATGAAACTCTGGCTGGCTTCTCCGTGTTGCATGAATGGGAATAGTTCAACTGGGGATTAATAAGATGAGGTTTTATTATTATCTCTGCGGTTTTAATATCTATATTGTGGCTCAGATCTTATCAATTATATGTTTGGATGGTTTTAACTTTGAATAATTGTGATTCTTACACCATTGAATCATTAATATGGGGGAGTGGGTTGTTTTATATGTATGTATATTCTCATGGATGCAAATTTTGCTACTTCTGTGATCACTTTTGTTTGATTCATCAATTATATATACTTATTTGTTTTGTATTTGATTTAACATATCTACTGACCATCTTTGCATTGAACAGCTTTTCTCCTTCTGTCCTGTCACGGGCGTGTTTTAGTGCTTATATTCATCTGCACTATATCTTTCCATGTATTCTACTCCTTTATATAATGGCCGCCTTCTTTTCCTCCTATATCCTTTACTTTGCAATGTCACAGACATAGTTGTAGGACTGCTTTTCCATTGTTTATATGTACCGGTTAATACCTTCTCCCCTTACGTGATCAAGCGCTGAGTTAGCGCGAAACGCGTTGTTTTGCAGGCTGCGTACCATGGCGTCCTGCTTTTGTCTGTCTACCTGTTGCTGTCTATGTGTTGTCAATTATTTTATACAATGCAATTTTTATCTTTTATAAAAAAACATTAAAGACATCTGTTTTCCAGGCAGTGTCTTTGTAAGTTTTGTCCGGTATTTTGGAGTGTGTTTTTAACGCCTTATCGGGGGGAAAATTCTCCCGGGGGTCGGCTGGGCGGCCCGCGGACCTCCGGGCAGGGAGGCCCCAACTCCTGCGTATCCCAAAAATGAGTATGAGGCACACACAAGAAGCAAGGTGGTTCTGCTGTTTATTGAACAACGGCAGGGATGGGTCTAGGATCGTACACGTCCGTCCTGACTCTCGGAATTTGTGGGGCTCGCAGGCCCCTTTTTGCTTCAGTATGACGCGCTACTTGCGTCACCTGGGAAAGTTAGCAAAAAACCTATCGCCACTCTGGATTGGTTCCTCGAGTGGTAGGGTTAGTATAGCATACGTATAGAGGAGATTGTTAGTGGTTAAGGGTCAGTCAGGTGGTATACTTGGGTTGTCCCTTGTATTAGATACATGAAAATTGTTACACAAAGACCCCTAATGATTGGCTAATGTTAATGGCGTCAGTGATGAGTGCCCTATGTTCTGATTGGTCCACTCGCGAGCCCCCCAGCCTGGGACCATCGTTGTACAGACAATACGTGGATTTGATCATATATATATATATATATATCGAGTGCTTGAATGCCCACTTGGTAAAGATATTTTTATTATGCCAGTGAGACATTTACAACTGCAACTAAGCCATTAAGTCTGAACAGACTGCTTAGAAATAACACTTGCAGGTTAAAGTTTGATATTACTCCTTGATAGAGCTAGCTTAAAGGGACCCTAGGAGGATGTGTTTTGAGTGGGGGTGGGGCAGCAAGTGGGTGGGAATGGCAATGGGATTAGCATGACCATGGGCATTCAATGGTTGAATGAACAAACCACACCCACAAACTGTGTTCCCCTCCTCGCATGTCAGCTCCCTCCTAGCACCACCAGTGCAACAGTTATGGTTTATCGCTGGCTCTTAGGCACCACCTAACAGCCCAAAATATAAAAGCAGTGGAACTCCTGTTATTAAATTCGAACATTGTAAGAGCCTTGTTCTCACCAATAAAGGTTTGAGGCTCAGGCCCTGAAATGTATATCCCATTTCTGTCCAATACAACGAATTTAGAGCTGATTCCATAGCAGGATAAATATAATGCACTCTCCGCGTTCCTTCAGTGACGGACAGCATATTTAAACACGGATGATCCAAAATGATATTTCAAGCATCTTCCACGTGCTCATTTCTGCCTCACAAAGGGCCTGCTCAGTGGGTAGCAGTGAACAGACAGCCTGGCAGCTGTGCAGGAATGAGATTCAATTTCATGGAGAAAAGACACAGAGAATTTGGTTAGCAGAAAAATTGACCTGGTAGGAATAAATGAAAGGACAGCTCGCTGTATCATCAGCTGGCCTTGCTAAATTAATAAAGCAAGGGGCCCATCGTGTGCCCTGTGGAGCCTCCTCTGTTTTGCATTGTAGCACAGATGAACACCTGCCCGGCTGCCCAGTGGAGCCCCAAGGGCACTTGACAGAGCCTGCCTCTCTGGTGCCTGAACAGTGTAAAGACCTTCACCTTCCAATTGTTGAGAGGCAGATTATTACACCATCCATATCTTCTGCACCTCGACCAGTTCAATATTGCGCATGTGAGAAACGTTACTCACTAAGACAACCATAGCGCACTTATCCCAAGCAGGTACAGCAACGGAGGGACACAATTTAAAGGTGAAGATGGCGAGAATAAACAAATTGACAATGAAACAATGCATGTGCATGCATTAGACATGAAGCAAATGTGCACTCAACATGAAGAATGCCAACACCAAGTAACACATGCATTTACACATGAAGTATATTAACATGGCATCCATAAAACATGACGAATACTAACATAAGCAGTGTATAAACTGAATGCAACATGAACAACATTGGAATATAGCTCACTTACATAGAAAGGGAAAAGTAATGGGCAGCCATCTTTTCCAAAATTGAAGCAAAAACATGCTTCTAAGTAAACTAAAGGCATCAAGGCTTCACAACGACTCAAAATGCTGAAATAGCAAAATATAGATCCATGCAGAGCTCAGACAGTAGCTAGCAGTCCAAGCAAAGGCTACTGTGAATTAAGAGAGGGTCAGAATGTTGCAGTTAAACAACAAGATAACAAGAATATACACAAGAATATACACAAGAAGTATACTTCTGGATTAATTTCAGGTTTTTATAAAAGTACAACCAGCCTTTGAAAGCCAGTTGCAGGATAACCATGAGCCAAAAGCTCCCATGAAGAATCACTCCAGAGTGTCCCAAGTGGTAAAGGAAACCACAGAATTTCTATTAGCTAAAATCTCAATAAATGCAGGGTGAGATCATTCCAAACATGGTCCCATCACACGTGACCTATAATTCAAGAACACTGTCTATTCATTAGCAACGAACAAAGATAGGAAGCCTGCCTCACTCCTCAAGTGTACCCCCAGACACGAGACGCCACACAAGGCTAGATACAAAGTGATCATCCTGGATCATGGCCTAGAAATGAGGGATTGTATCTTCTTTAATTGAATGGAAAACAGTCCATGGACCTCTCTCTCCTGTCTGGCTCATGTCTTGACGACCTGTCAGTTGTCCAAGGTTGGTCGGTAGAAGCCAACTAATGAAAACCCCTGATGTTAGGCCGCCCATTACGAATTATGCCAACCAATAGCTTATTGTAGAGGTGTTGTCTTTTTACTCTTGTCAATTCTGGTGTGGTCTCAGAGAAGCCACAGATTATCATAACCAAATGAAATATTTTACACTTATAGAGTCTATATGTAGCCAATCCCCTTAACCAATCCCTATTCCATTTAGGTTTTGTATCAGATATTACAGTACAATGTCAGTTATGACAAATATTGAGTGTATAACCTGTTGTTTTTGATAAGCATGTTGAGAGTGTCAAGGATTTTTATGCTTGTATGCTGTCCCCGCTTTATTTGGATGTTAATAAAGCTGGGTTTTGCCTTTCACTTTTTCTATTTCTGTTATTAAGTCAGTCTAGTTTGATCTGGCTCCAGAACCTCTGTGTACATCTAGGGACTTCCCGGGTGATCTTAACAGATGGTAGTAGAGGTGATGGTGTGTTAGGCACCATCTGAATGTCGGGGGATCCCTGCTGTGGCCCTGAAGGTTGAGGAGGTGACGTGTGGAACAAATAAGAGAGAGGTTGACAGGAGCCCCTTTTGTAGATAGTCTTGTCCCGTCACCGCAGGCTGCCACATAGGGTGCAAAAGATTGTGAAGCTGATACAGGAGGCCCAACGCCAAAGACCCTCAATGGATCCATCGATGTAAGTATGAAAATGGCCTGGCAAAATGGAGGGGAGGGGATTGTTTGTATATTGAGAGATTGTGATGAAATAACGAGATAAGAGATAAAAGAGATAGCTTCTGACAAGGGTCAGGAAAGATCATGTGGTAGACTTTGTTACAGGCTAATAATAAGAGATGGATACCTCACCAGGAGTTTGGAGGGCGGCAGTAATGTATTTATGTGTGTAGTAATTGTTGATGCCATTCGCATGTTGTAAAATAGCTTAGACTTTGTGAAAAGTGGACTTTTGTGTATTGGTATATATTGTGGAGGACGTGAAGTTGTCGTGAGGACCAAAGAGTGGGGTCCAGAATGGGTGCAGAGAAGTGGAGCTGCTCAGAGAGTGAGTTATGGTTGTTTTGTCACTCAGGAGATTTGGAGGGAACAGCGGGTTGGCACTGTTTAGAGAATGAGTGGCGTTTGTGGCGCTGCTCTTAAGCATTAGGTGACATAGGAGGCGTGGTCTCATAGAGAGACGCAGAAGTATTAAAGGTCAGAGAAGTATTGTAGGAGAAGGTGTGAAAGGGAGGTAAAAGAGGGTGAGCGAGAATTTCAATAAAATTTGGTAAGCAGTGGTAAGTTAAAACTGATGTATTACCATGGGGGGGGCTGCCATCATTCACTTGTGTAAAGTATTACCCTGGTATAAGGACAAAATCCTTAAGTAGTACACTGAGTGGGTGCGGGACAATGTGGGCAAAATGTCCTGGCAGCAGGAAGGCATTAATTTGAGGTCAGTGCGGCAGCACATGTGCACATATTTTCATGTCGCGTATAAGGGAAAAAAGTTGCAGAATCAACTTGGTACTCTGGAACTGTGGAACATGTATAGGGAAGAGATAGAGGAACCACCCACGAAAGAATGGATGCTTAGTCAGCATGATGAAGGGGTCATAGCACCAGCAGCTCCTCCTCCAACCCAGAGCAGTGATCTATCTCCAGAAACACAGGGATTATATCCATTATGAGAATTAAAAGCAGCAGCGGGTACACTAGTCCCACATATTCACCCCCTGCGTACAATATTGAAGACATTATAAGTGGAGTAAAAATAAGCAAGCAAAGATGAATGTCCACACATATGGAATATGATGAGCACCGCCATCTATAGGCAAAATTAACACAAGCCGAGGAGGAAGGCCAGAGAGAGAGAGAGGGTGGCATGGCAATAGGGATGAGACCCCAATCATATTGAATGTACGGACAGGAGGACAGATAATGAGATTGTTAAAAAACATACTCTTCCAAAGGAAGGATAAGAAGGGGCTATACAAAAACGAATCGGTCATTTGAACAGGAGAAGGAGGGATGGCGGCAGTAGCATGACGAGAAGTTGAGGAGGGTCACCACAGGATGGAGGAAGGAATGTATTGGAGGACGTGATGAGTGGAACGTATAGAAGGAGTGCCCTAAGGAGACCAGATTTTGAAGACAGAAAAGATGATAAAGGACAGTGGTGATACTATGTTAGAAGATGAAGGGAGAGAGGAAAGTGCAGTGGAGGAAGCCACACAATCCCCTTCTATAAACATGGGGGTAGGTTAAATTTGGAAGAACTGGTGGGACGTCAGATCCTGTTGAATATCCCAGATGGCCAAAGATGCGATCAAACAGTTTAGAAGAGAGAAACCATATGTGAATAGAGTAAGGAATTTAACAGGACGAAAGAGAATGTGTATGACAGATGTGGTGACAAAGACAAAGGGTGAAGTCAGGGACGTCATTTCACCAAAATGCCAGGGGTAGCGGAAGTGACATCACATGACCCTTGACCCCCTGATGACATCACAGGAAGTGATGTCATTTGACTCCACCCCAAAGTAATATCGCGGGAAGCGATGGAACACGACCTTTCACCTGTTGACAAAATAGGAAATGGCATCACATAGCATTGTAAACTACGAAAAATATGGTTACGATATCACTATAATGTGATGTACATTTCATACAAGAATGGATCGCCATATGTATCGTTAAGATCAGTGTATGTAGGCCCATATTACCAAATTACTGTGAATTCAAACAGACGTCCATGACAAAATGATAATGATGTGTTATTATAAAGCACTTACGCTTAAGCGCTTCATGTAGAAAAAAATACACCCAATATCACCCAACATGTGTTGGTACTCATTTATCGACCTCAGAAGGATGAAAGGCTGAGTTCAGGTGTTTAAGAATAGACTAAATCAGTGACTCACCCTCTGAAGTGTGCCTGAAATAAACCTCTAATGAGTCTAGCAATTATTGTATAGAATTCCCGAAAGACACATTATTTGGTATTCCTATTCTATCTTATTTAGGGTCACTGCTGAAAGTGTTACACTTGTGGCACTCCTGTTCTTCTTTTTCTTCTTTTTAAAGGGGCCGAACAAGAAAGCCAGCCATGAGCCACATGGCGCTGGTCACAGCCCAAGAGGTTGAATTACAAAAAAAAAAAATAATGATAATCTTTTTTGTTTCTTCTTTTTTTTTTTTTAGAGGTGGCAAGGGAGACCACAGAGGTCACAAGGGAGACCTCGGAGGTCACAGTTACAACCTCTGGCAACCCATAAATGACATCCCTGGGTGCAGTTGCACTCGGCCGGGGTTCTGGGTTCACAGAGTTCCCCTTATTAGAGAAAGGGAAGGAACTGCCGCAATACATCCTGTGGCCACAAATGGACAAACAGGATTTAATTTGTAACTTTCCATCACTCATATCAGGGGTGGGTACATTGATATATGAACTTGAAAGGATGACAGCTGTAATGACCTTAACAGAAGGTGATATAACAAGCCTGCCTACTGCCATTTTAGGGGAGGAATCAGATGACATTTGGAAGAGGGCGGATACTAACTGTGAAGGGGCACCTCTTAATAACTGTCAAGCTGATGTATGAATAGCATTTAGGGTTCAGTACCCAGATACGTCAGACATGAGCGCAAGTATGACTTGTAAAATGAGAGTACATGAAAATCTGACAGCTTTTATTCAGAACATAAAATGATGGTTGGAAACTAGAGAACCATGGGACAAAAATGTAACTTTTCTTTATTACATTTTATCTCAGGGACATCCCGAGGATGTGCAAAGACCATTGAGAGAAATTGTGGGAATGGAAGCAAAATCATGGGCAAAAATTAAACTGACCATTGTTAGTTAAAACAAGAGAAAGACAGAAAGAAAGTTGAGGACAGGAAGATTGGCAAAGAAAGGTTAGTTCAGAAGAAATTGTCTAAACCGTCAAAGAATGGCACAGTATTGACAAGTGCAGGGAAAGGTTTTAATGTTCAAGGAACACAGCAAGTACAGCCAAGAGTGAGCAGAAACTTTGCATGGAGGGGAGTGTATAATTATTTCCCACAAAGGTGAGTATTTGCACCCAGAGGCAGAGGGTTTGGATTTCAGGCTCCACAAGCAGGAGGGTTCAATAGGGATCAACCTAGATTTGAGGGACAGCCACAGCAGTGTTGGACGTGTGGTACAAGGGGACACATTTCACACATATGCAGAAACAGGGGAGGGATGCAACAGAACTGGCAAGCAGCATTCCCTTCACCATATAGCGCAGAGCCACCTGAATATTATGCCCAAGATCATGCATGGTATCAGGCCCAAGCACCACAAATACAACAGATGGAACAAAGGATGCCAGCCCAAACACATCAAGCACTGATGCAAACACAGCATGCTCCAATACAGATACATCAAACACCCATGCAGGCACAGGCACCAGCACAACAGAATGCAATGACACCATGGAACATGAACATATTTCCACAGGCAGCAACACCTAGAATATGGGGTGTGACAGTAGTGGGAGGATACCCGGGAACTGGACATGTTTCTGCAATAATACAGCCCACAGAAAAACTTGATGTGTTCCATCCTATCGATTACACTAGACCCACAAGAGGAACAGATGGTTGGGGTGACCATAGGTGACAAACACTTTTCCTTCCTACTAGATATAGGGGGGACTCTATCTTGTGTAAAAGAGGGAAGGTGCCCAATGCCAGGCATTGGCATAAATGCACAAGGATGTTCTGGGGCGACAACTACGGTGCACTTCACAAACACTTTATCCATCACCATAGGAGAACACAACATGTCTGTGCCATAATTATAGTCTCGCAAGACACAAGTTAACATATTGGGGCGAGATTTTATGAGCAAATTACACATGATCACATCAATTACTGACCAGGTGATAATGTATTCTGCCTTAGGGATTAAATATGTGAACACACAGGATTTACTGAACAGCATTTTATGGTCTGGAAGAGCAAAGAGTAATGCCACTAAACCCGGAAGTATTCCTTTACGCGATACACATATTGTTTGCATGGCCTCCAAGAATACTGGACAGACTATTGCAGTTACATCCAGAATTTCTTTTCTGACCAGAAATAGCCATGAGCGTGGAGGAACAGTAGATCATTACAATTGAGTTAGATGCAGAAATTGCGAGAGAAGACTGGGTAATTTTACATGGATTTGATGAGGAAGGGGTAAACTGGAGAACAGCTAAAGCCCTTGACGAAAGACATTGATTGCCTGACTTAACAGGTAAAAGCTTGTTTACAGATGACAACTCAGATGACAAAGTAATGTTTAATATAAGTCTCACATATCAATTAAAAATTGAAAATAGGGAGATACCTCAGAGAATGTCACTAATAAAGTGCTATCCATTCTCCAGGAAGACCTGGCATATGTGCCAAGCACATTGTGGACCAGCAGTCCATATGACGTTGGGCTACTGAAAGGAGTGGGGGCAGTCATAATTGAAATAAAGCAGGGAGCTATTTTACCTTGAGTAAGACAATACCCCATGTCAAAAGAAGCTGATTAAGGTATCTATGACATCATTGCCACCTTAATCCAACAAGGGATAGTAGTGCCTTCAGAATCCCCATGCAACACGGCTGTGGACCCAGTAACAACGGCAACAGTGGGGTCGTGGAGATTTATTTATGACTTATGCCTCTTGAACAATATTGTTGAGGCAGAGTTTCCATTGGTCCCAAACCCAGCCAAAATATTATGTAACATCCCATCCAAAACTAAATATTTTACAGTCATTTATTGAAATTATGTTTTCTTTCCATCCCCTTGCATGAAGAATCCCAGTATTTGACCTCGTTGACTTACTGTGGGATTGAACTAAAACATACTCAGTTACCCCAGGGGTACTGTGAATCCACCTCTGTCTTTAATCAAGTGCTGCAGATGGACATGAGAAACATAAACCTTGATAGCACAGTAATACAATATGCAGATGACATTTTAATATGCAGCAACACGTAGGAAGAGTGCAGGAGGGACTCAGTAAAGGTGATGACAGTACTGGCTGAGTAGGGGTACCAAGTCCTATATATATATATATATATATATATATATATATATATATATATTATATATGTCAGCTAATTTCAAAAGAAGGAAGATGAAGGTATCTATGACATCATTGCCACCTTAATCCAACAAGGGATAGTAGTGCCTTCAGAATCCCCATGAAACACGGCTGTGGACCCAGTAACAAAGGCAACAGTGGGGTCGTGGAGATTTATTTATGACTTATGCCTCTTGAACAATATTGTTGAGGCAGAGTTTCCATTGGTCCCAAACCCAGCCACAATATTATGTAACATCCCATCCAAAGCTAAATATTTTACAGTCATTTATTGAAATTATGTTTTCTTTCCATCCCCTTGCATGAAGAATCCCAGTATTTGACCTCGTTGATTTACTGTGGGATTGAACTAAAACATACTCAGTTACCCCAGGGGTACTGTGAATCCACCTCTGTCTTTAATCAAGTGCTGCAGATGGACATGAGAAACATAAACCTTGATAGCACAGTAATACAATATGCAGATGACATTTTAATATGCAGCAACACGTAGGAAGAGTGCAGGAGGGACTCAGTAAAGGTGATGACAGTACTGGCTGAGTAGGGGTACCAAGTCCTATATATATATATATATATATATATATATATATATATATTATATTACATGGCCACGGTAGTGGCCATGTAGTTATGGTTAAGTTGCTGTTTCCATAGGAAGAGCACTTTTTGGGTGGCTTATAACTTCGCTCTCCCTGGACGGATCCTCACCAAACTTTGCAAAAAAAGTATTTGGGTTACTCTGGATTTGTTTGCAAAGTTTGGTGAGGATTCATCCAGGGGGGGCAAAGTTATAGGGGGGGTCCCAAAACATTTTTTTTTCCCATAGCCTGAATGGGAACATTTTTTTGCTCGCGCCTACAGCCCAAACCGCTGGACGGATTTCCACCAAATTTAGACCAGGGGCAGTGGCTTGGTCCCAAAAGCGTGCTTTTGCAAATTTGGTGAAAATCCATCCAGTATTTTTTTTTAAAATGACCAAAAAGTAGGTCAAAAAAAAGTTAGTGATATCTGTGTTCGGTTCGCGGACACACTTCCCTGTTCGCTCCGCGGACAGTGTCCTGATTGGCCAATCGTCTTGCGTGATGTTCGCAGACATGCAACGTGTTCGCTGATTGGACGGCGTGGAGCGTGAAGCGCGTCAGATTTTTCGGTAGCGCCCGCCATCTTGGATTCGCGGATGTCCGCGGACAGCGCGGTGAAACTTTGTTCAAAATGTGTATTTTGTAGAGTGTGTTGGTGTGTAGGAGTATTTGGGGAGGGTGGGAGTGTATGAGATAGGATGAAAGTTGTGTTCTTTATGTGTTAGACGTTCTTTTTGTGTTTGATTTGTTTGCGGACATCACGGGTATTCTGAAATGTTCTAAATAAACTGACTAAGGGGTGTTCTAAGGACCCAATATGTGTCCGTTTTGTTCGCAAGCAAAGTGAAACTGTTCTAAGAACACTTGCGGTGTCCGGGGAGTGTTCGAAGGGGGTGTCCTGAGGACGCTGTCCGTATTGTTCTCTGTCAAGTTGAATGTGTTCAAAGAACACCCGCGGTGTCCTGAAATGTTCGCAAATAAACAAAATGGGGGTGTTCTGAAGACGTTTTTGAGAACACTCCCGGTGTCCTGAAATGTTCGTAGGGGGTGTCCTGAGGACGCTGTCCGTATTGTTCTCTGTCAAGTTGAATGTGTTCTAAGAACACCCGCGGTGTCCTGAAATGTTCGCAAATAAACAAAATGGGGGTGTTCTGAAGACGCTTCTAAGAACACTCGCGGTGTCCGGGGAGTGTTCGTAGGGGGTGTCCTGAGGACGCTGTCCGTATTGTTCTCTGTCAAGTTGAATGTGTCCTAAGAACACTCGCGGTGTCCTGAAATGTTCACAGATAAACAAGATGGTGGTGTTCTGAAGACGCTTCTAAGAACACTCCCGGTGTCCTGGAATGTTCGTAGGGGGTGTCCTGAGGACGCTGTCCGTATTGTTCTCTGTCAAGTTGAATGTGCTCTAAGAACACCCGCGGTGTCCTGAAATGTTCTCTAATAAACAAAATGGGGGTGTTCTGAAGACGTTTTTGAGAACACTCCCGGTGTCCTGGAACGTTCGTAGGGGGTGTCCTTAGGACGCTGTCAGTATTGTTCGTTGTTAAGTTGAAAGTGTTCTAAGAACTATCGCGTTGTTCTGAAATGTTTGCAGGGGGTGTCCTGAAAACGGTGTCCGTATTGTTCGCTGGCAAGTTCAAAGTGTTCTAAGAACACTCACATTGTTCGCGGACATTAAAAGTTTCCCATAGATCATAGTTGAAATGTTTGACTCTATGGATGTGATATGCTTCAGTGGTTGTTGCCAGGGCATAGAGTCTTGGGTGCATGGCCATTTGGCCATGCACCGAAGACTCTATGCCCTGGCAACAACCACCGCAGCATATCACATTCATATTTGCTTATAACTTTGGTGAAAAACAAATGTATAAGGAACAAAGGTATTAGATACTATGGATGTGATATGCTGCTATGGTTGTCCTTATTATTGTATACTTACTGTTTGGTCTAGTAATGGGAGTCCATGTTTTTCTTCTTCATTTCTGTGATAAAAGAAAATAGCATGTTAGTATTAGTATTTTGTAATGACTTATTACATTGTATAAGCAATATACTTTATTTTTTTTCGACCCTCATATTTAGTAGAGTACAAATCAGAGTACTGTGCAATTTGCTCAGTTTCTGTATTTGTTGCTAAAATCATTGGGTTTGTGGGAGAAAAAGAAATGCATGTTGGATTAAAAAAAAAACCTTTTTCTGTTATGCTACAGTTTATTTGTTTGTTTGTTTTCAGTGTTCACTTGTTGTTTCTGGCTAATGCTTTATACTTTGCTTTGTTGTATTTTTTTTGGAGCAGTAACAGATTCTTCATTTGTTTTGATATTATAAAATTTTGGAGCAGTTAGATACCAATTGGCGTATTCTAACTGTCTATTATTTTAATATATTTTAGTGGTTTTGATTTATCTATTTGGATATTGTTAAATTTTGGGACAGTTAGATACCAATTGGCGTATTCTAACTGTGTATTTTTTGGCCTAATTTAGTGGTATTCATTTATCTGATTAGTTGTTGTAGAATCTTTGAGCTGTTAGATAGCTTTTGGAGTATTCTAACAGTTTATATTATTTTAACACAAATTTATAATTTTGGGACAGTTAGATACCAATTGGCATATTCTAACTGTGTATTTTTTGGCCTAATTTAGTGGTATTCATTTATCTGATTAGTTGTTGTAGAATCTTTGAGCAGTTAGATAGCTTTTGGAGTATTCTAACAGTTTATATTTTTTGTAACACAAATTTACTTAAAGGTTTAAATACAGTTTATTTATCATTTTGGTTTTAAGAACATCAAAAGAGCGTTTGTAAGATTTGCTGGTAATCTCTGCTTTAGAGTAATGGTACTATCATTACATTCAAACCATCCAAATTTCTTTTTTATATATGCAGCGTAGTGCCCTGAATTGGTTGTGGCCCCTGCGTGGTAGATTATACCTATTGTTGTGAAGGTTTTCTTACCAAGTGATATTTGACCATGTGTGAATCCAGTCAGCTTGCAGTTGTTTTTGGTACCATCTGCATTGTAACGTAGAAGCATTAGTATTACGTATTTACTATGTGTTTGTATTACTAACGTGGAGCGATTATCTGAATTTCAGGTAGAGCATAATCTACCATGGTTTGCATTTTGTACAAGTTGCTGAAATGGAATGGATTCACAATTTGGTATTGATATATATATGAAGCGTTCATTGGGGATTTCTTCTTGTGTCACATTGTTGCAGAGAGTGCATGATTGTTTCCACATGTATGAAATCTGAAAGATTTCATTTATAGGTATGTTTTTATTTTCCAGTACTTGTAGTAAGTACATTAGAAATTCTTGTGGATCTTCCTGTGAGTTTATAGTGAATTTCACTATTCCAGCACAGTAGTCCAATTGTCGTCTTATTCCAAAAACACTATATGTGTTGTCAGGATTGTTTGCTGCATTTCTGTGAAGTACTAACATTTGCAAACACAATGGGTCTGTACTGTGTAAGTAAATGTTGTCAACAATTGGTGGTAATTGAAATAGAATATTCATGGCTACATTTGCATAGCAACTTACACCAACTATATTTGAGAATTTAAATGGTCCAGGTAGTTCTGTATCTAACTGCTTTTTTTGGAGTTTGTCTTCCTTCTTTAAAGAAGTACCTGGTTTTCTTTCTCTAATTGATTCTTTTTTGTTTGTGGTACTTGATGAAGTATTAGTTTCTTTTACTCTCTTTGGAGGATTTGCAGTGACGTCCTGTTGCATTTCTGTTTGATTTAGTTTTCTTTTACAACGTTTTAGTTTTTGTGGAACAGAATATGTGTTTAGATGGGGAGTGTATAGTGAGCGAAGTCTATTATATTCTAAAATGCAAGGAATATCAGCGTTTACTTTACTTGCATCAAAGTTGATTAGAAATAGACCGTCAAGTGTACGTAAGCGTGATAGTGCTACGTAGCTCATGCCTTCTTTAAAGACTGTGTTACCAATATCTATCATTGCTTTGTCTAGGGTAAGACCTTGTGATTTATGAATCGTGACTGCGTATGCAAGAGTTAGAGAAAATTGTTCTCTGCGTACATACATATCTTTGAAGAGAAAGAATCTAGCTGTTGAGCGTCCTATCCGTTTTACTTCTGAAAGTTTGTCAAAGAGTATATTGACAAACTGAATTTTGTTGTCACGTGGGTATGTTTGAAAGCCAACAACTGTACCCAGTGCTCCATTAACTAGTCCTTGGTCCACGTCAAGGTTACGTTTAAGCATTACTCTGCAATTTAAGGATAATTTTAACATCTTTTCTAAGCCTGCTGTGTTTGAGATTGATTTTTCTAAATTATTTAGTCTTGTTGTGGCTTGGTCACACATGGGTAGTGTCATACAATGTACATCTAGTTTGTCTGTGGCGCTAATTTCCATTATTGGTTGCATTTCTTTACTTAACATTATTTCATTGAATTTGAGACAGCTTGCAAGAGTTGGCATTAAGGCCATACAATTGACATTTTTGTGGGCTAATTGTTCCATAACATCTGTAGCACATGCATTATCACCATAAAGTGCATTAATGTGCCGGGTTTTCAATGTTGTTTCTGCTTCTTTAGAAAGTATACCAACTCTCAAACCTTTTAAAATGTTGGCATAAGTTAGATCTGCAGATTGGCGCATGTTTTCTGTTAATTCTCTGTATTGGAAATGTAGCCAAAGGTTGAAATTTCCAATGCTGCCAACAGTTTTACGGCAGAGTTTGTGCCCTAATGTTTTAAAAATAGGTTCACCTTTTACTGGTGTTAATTGAAGCAGATCTCCAAAAACAATAATGTGTTTTCCTGCAAAGAGCTCTTCATAGTCTGTTTTGAGTACTTCTTGTAATCTGAGGTGAATCAAAGCTAACATCAGGTTGGAGACCATGCTCACTTCATCTATTAGTAGCATTTTCATTTGTTTCAATACTCTGCGTAATTCCATTGCAGCTTCTGCAGAAAGTTTGTAATAGTCTAATTTGTTCTGGTGTTCTACTGGTAATAGTAGTAATCGGTGTAATGTAACACCACCTATGTTGTAGGCAGCTAAACCTGTGGGGGCAGTGACAACAGCTGACAGTTTGTTGTTTGTCAATTGTTAAAGGAACTTACTAATGATTTTGATTAGGAATGTTTTGCCAGAACCAGCTTCACCACTGACGTACAGTAGTATAGGTTTATAATTATGGCAGGAACATTCTTTATTTTCATGTTTTACACCATATGCAATTTGTTTTGTTACTTCTTGAAAAATGCTACTTTGCTCATTGTTTAGTTTTGATTGTAGTATAGTTAAGTCTTCCTTATCTTCATAGTGACACATGGTGTTTTCAACTTCTATCATAGGTAATTCTGCCTCATTTGTTATTAGTGGTTCTCCCAGTGGTTCTTGGCTTCCTGTTACAGAAGGTTGACTACTGTCAGGAGTATCCTTATCTAGTTGGGCTTGGAGTTCTTCTTCATGTTGCTGTTCATTGTGCAACATTGTTTTGTACTGTGTAAAGTTTACATCAGTTATAGTGCTTTCATTTGCTTTGAAAGCATCCTCATATGAGTCATAGTTATCTAGTAATTGTTCTTCTTTTCTCCATGGTTTGAAGAGTTGTAGCAGGGACATGTAATATACTTCTTTATGTTGAGGAGTCTTCAATGACAATTTGATATGATTAATTAAATTTGGTTTAGTGAGTTTAACTAAGCTGCCTTCACAGTCTGTCACTCTATATTTACCCTTTCTTTCATCAGGTTTCATATTATTTTTGTATGTGTAGTTTTGGGCTATTTGGTATAGACACATGTTTTCCAAAGTATTACTTCTGTTTGGGTAGTATGTGTCCAATAAATTGTTTTTTAAAATGTCTTGGCTGTTGTGATCATGTTTGGCTATTGTTTCTATATCTTCATATGATTTTAGAACTCTTTTTCTAGATTTAGATGGACCAAGACTTAGCCATACTATATTTTCAGATTTACCATACAATGAAGTACCAGTTAAACGATCAGCTGCTTCATAAGATCCACATTCTCTATGGGTGAGCATTTTTATGCCCAAGCTGTATAATTTCTGAGATACTTTTTTATCTGATGACAGGTCATTCCAGAGGTCTTGGAGCTCTGTCTTTTCTGCTTTAGTTAAGTATGCTGTGACATATCGTGCAACTGCAGTAGAATTGTCTGCTATGTACTGCACATCTATGTTTGCATTCCATAAGTTGGCAATGATTGCATTATAATCATTGATATATTTTTCTTCTTCTTTTCTTTTTATGTAATATGTACTTTTAGGTGACTTACCTTTAACACTATGTCTAACTGAAGACATGAGGTTGTTTACTTGACCTGTATTTGTAACTGGTCTAGGGAAACCAAATTGGCATTTGGTATAGTATTTGCCTTTCTTTTTGTATTTGCGACGACAATATTTTCCACATTTGTGTCTTTGAAATTGTAAAATTTGTGCAAGAAGATCACTATTTGTGGCTTCTGATGGAATTTCACAAGTGACATATTTTTCAATAAACTGTAAAACAGTGGCATCACTGTCTTGACCAAATTTAGGAGCATCTTTAATCCATAAAAGCATGTGGCTATGTGGTACTCCTCTGGCTTGGTATTCTTTTCTCCAAAAGAAGTGTTGCACTTCTCCAACGGGAGGAACAGTTTTATTACAAATAAAATATAGCATAGCAATGAAGCGATGGTGAAAATATCTTGAAACATTAACAGGATCCAAAGAACAAAGTTCTCCAGGTGTTAGAATATCTATGTTTGTTTTGTTTTTATTTGATATGCGTAGGAAATCATGTAAATCTTCCCATGCATATTCTGCACAACTTAATGTAACAAACCAAGTGGGTGGGCCAAGGTTTCTGATCATACAACGTACATCTCCATGACGTCGAAACCAGTACTCTTTAGTACCACGCATATTTGCTAATAGATTTTGATTGTAAAACCTCATCCTTTTGTTGCACTTTCTCTAATAATTGTGTAGCTGTCATATTTTGAAAGTGTGATCCTGATTTTAATATGTGTGCAACTCCGTAACATAAAGTTGCTAGTTCACTTTCAAAGAGTAGGTGGAATATGTATTCCACATTTTGTCTAAATCTGGGATCTTCAGAATACATCCGTAATGAGCGGTATTCTGAAGCTGATATTTGAATAGGTCTATCATCATACCTTCCTCCTTTGCCAGTAGGAAAGAGCAGAGGAAAAGCAGGTGCTTCTATACTTTTTTCCCATATACTGATTGGCGATCCTTTTGTTTGACGCATTTGATAAGTTTCCAGTACATCTTGTACGGTGTCATTACAGTGCAAAGGATGAATTTTATAATGGTCTAAAGTATTTGATATTGTAGCAGGATCTAGTAGCTCAAATTGACCAGCTTCTTGTGTTTCTTGAATTATTTCATTTGTATCTTTCAAGTGTTCTTCAATATTAATTTCTTTGTAATATTCATTATTCTCTTTAAGATATTGGAAGGCGTGTCTAACTTTATATAAATCTACCAGCTGTTGCCATATTTTTTTGTCTTTTGTAGGTACTCCATTTACTAATATAATTAAAGATTGCTGCATTGGACGTTGCACTCCTAGAGTATGCACATTTTCTTTTAGATTTAATGGTAAATAAACTACTTTTCCACGAATGCCTTTTACCAATTCAGAGGGAGGTAATTTTGCTATTTTTGGTTGAAGCCGTATTATTGCTTGAAATGGGTGTACTGTTTGAATTATGATGCTCTCATATAAATTAAGTTGTTGTAGAGGTTTTGGTACTGGGTATAATTCCAAATTATTTGTGATAGAACGTGAAGGAGTTTGGTTGTTGTCAAGTTTTGTAGTGCAATAACTGCAAAGTATTAAGGGCTCAGTTATTTCATATTTGTTTTCTGCTACAAGGTAGAGAGCTAATTCAAACCATTTAGAATCTTCATTGTCTTCTATTTTGTATGATAGGTCCACAGTTTTTGTGTTACTTTTATAAAAAATTCTACGGCAACATACACATACATGGTTGTGTATACATGGTGATGTACTTTTAAATTTTAGTATTTCTTTTTTGTATGTGTTTAGCAAAAGGTTGCCATGTGTAGAATTGTTGCTTAATTGGTTTTAAGCTATTTCATTCTGTAAATGGCTTTCACTTCCAAAATATTTTTTCTGGATATAGTGAATTTCTTCAAGTAGGTCTTTTGCTGTACCATGTACAAGGATGTTATTTAACTTTGCTAGTGCTAAAGCAGGACTTTTAGCATAGTACAGTTTATAGACTAGATTTCTTATAGTTGAATGATGTGTTGATATCCTTTTGATATCATGGAAAGTGGTTTTACAAGTAGGTCCTGTAATGCAGGCCAATGAATGTCCTTGTAGTCCTGTGTACTTGCGCACTGGACAGGTATCTATATTTTGCAGTAATTTAATTTTGATTTTGTCTTTGATTTTTACATATTTATTGAGGAATTGGCGTAAAGATTTGAAACATTGCTTGGGAATGTTACACATTGACGTGCATGGCCATTTGTACACTAGACGTTCTGATTCAGTTGAATGGAGGGGTAATTCTAAGTTTTCAGGGCATATTTTTGTAAGAAGTACTTCTTGTTCCATTATGGTATTATTCACTTTTTCATAACCTCAACCACTGCTATCTATGGCAATTGTATTAGTTTGCTTTTGTTTGTACGCTTCTTTATTAAAATATGGTTCTGTGCTTGTAGTGTGATTCCATTCACCTCCGCTGATACTTAAGAAGTTCTTTCTGTTGATATTTCGCTTATTGAGAAGTCTTTTTTGTAATTTAGTTATTAGTTTTGTTAGTGGTTTCATTTTGTTTAACAGTAAAATAAATACATTTCTTGCACTGTCCATTAATGCTTCTAAGATTAATTTCCTACAATAGGTTTTAAGCTTTGAACCTGATTTCTCTCCTGTTTTTATAAGATTTTGAAGGACTTTGTGACGGTATATTTTGGCTAAAATACTTTTCTTGGTATGCTTACTCTGCACTATATTAAAATTTGAAGAAGTAGTTTTATCTGTACTGATAGCTGATTTTCTGTTAATTGTTTATTGGTTTGTTTTACATTTTGATAGAGGAAGCGAAGTTGTTGTACTTGAAACTTCTTGTGTTTCACTAAATGATTGTATTAGCTGTTTTGTTTCAACTTTTTTTACAAATTCTGCTAGAGATGGATGCTTATGTTGGACACCTTTATTTTCATTTGCTCTACTTTTGCGTTGCTTTCTACGGACTTGACTTTTGGTAGGCATTCTTTAGGGTCTGTTGAAAAAAATAAAGAAGATATGGGTTGGGGTGTTCTGGAATGTATGTGTGCTGTGTGCATGAGTGTTTGAGTAAGATGATAAAGATGTATGTAATGGTGTGTGATTGTGCATTGGGAACTAAAACTAGTAGGGATAGGTATTCTTGAATTTATTTGTTACTAAACTGGGGTTCAGATGACAAAAAAAAGTAAGCTAGTGGTGTGGAAAAGTACAAATAGTAAATCTAATGTATACAATTAAAAAAGTTGTTTGTTCTATAATATGAAAATTGTAGTGGTTCAGTTGGGTAATTTGTGTGTCCAAAAATAGAAATTTGTGGGCCATTCTGGCTGTGAATCGCTGTTTAAGACATGGACATTTTTGGACAAAATGGTACAAAATCTCTATTTTTAGAAACCGAAATAGCTCGTATTAATGTTATAGTATATTTGATTAATAATACAAATATTATGGTGATATTTTACTTACTTTTTTTTAAAATTAACAGGTAACTTCTTGGTTTTTCTTTTTTCTTCGAATTCGGCTGCTTCTTTTCAGGAAACTGGTCTTCACTGCAATTGTAAAAGCTTCAAATTAGTAACTTTGTTTGTATATAGCACTGTTTTTAATTTAGATATTGATTTTTTTAATTGAAATCCTCAGTGCCTTCTGTAAAACCATTAAACTAATTTATTTACATAAGATACATTGCATCAGTTCAGTACATATGATATGTTCTTAATGAACAAATTGTATTGAATGACTAACTGTAGCCAAAAAAAAATATCTTTACTATGTCTTGTGAAATTTATAATATATTAGTGAATACCACTATTTCTGTAAGTAAACTGTTCTAGGTAATAGCGCCTCAATGTCATGTCTAATTTAAAGTAATTAAGTAAATAAATAAATAAAAACAAAAAATATGAAATTGTATAAGTATTTTTATAAAGGTTTAAACATAGATTGTGTTTGCATGCAATTTTGTTTGAATATATGTAGTCTATATATTTCATTTAAAAAATGTTAGTTTAACATGATTTGAGTGTGTGTGTATAAAGAAAGTAAAAAGTATAAAGATTTATAAGTGATAGTTGATTTTAGGAAATTGAAAAAAGTACAGTAATTTCATTTTACAGATTTTACAAGGTAAAAGTCTGTTTGAAAATGTGTTCATCTACTATACAGAAAATATGCATACCTGAAGTTTGTGTTCATGCATATGGATATGCATGGAGCTGCAAGTAGAAATCTTGAAGACTTGTACAGTATTTCTGGTAGATGCTGCTTGCCAATGATATGACACTTGTACTCAGAGAGATTCAGAGTACATTTACAGTGATGATCTATGATGATGCAGTTAGATGTAGAGGTCTTGAATGTGATTGGTGCATGGTCATGTGATTTTTGAGGTACATCCAATGAGGGAATGGCAGAGAGGGTGTAGTGGAAATGGTAGAAGGGTTGTTCATGTTACGATATGTCTGCGGACATGGCGGTAGTTCGCGGACATCGGGAGTTACATCCGGGGATTTTTGGGTTCAGAAGTCATGCAAATGAGAATAATCACTGAAAGGGATTGGTCAGGAAAGTTTGGTGGGTGTGTTGTGCCAGGAGAGATTTTTTCAGATACTCTTTTTGCTGAGAGAACAAAAGATAGCTATGGCTGTGTGTTTCAGGAAACAGATTGTTTGGATTTTAGGAGATTCATGGATACATTGGTTGAAGGTGCATGCAGAAAGCTGTGGAGTAGCTGTAGATCTTGGATTCCCACATGTGGAAGTACACTGGCATCGAGTACATGTAATGAAGTGGTTGGACTTGCTAACTCTCTGTGCTACTTTGGAGACAGAGCAACATCCAGACATAATTGTAATTCATTGTGGAGGGAACAGTTTACGGCATGTGACTGGATCAGAAACAGAGGATGAAGTAGAGGAAATCAACCTGCTACGTTCTTCGCAAGGTACAACCCTGCGAATAGCCCCAGAGTGAAATGACCTCAGGTGTCGCTTCATAGTAGTGGTCCCAAAGCTGTAGTTACTGTGCTTCCCGCGACTGAGTATCATTTTGCACTCATTGCAGGTAACACGGTTCGCACAAGCCTTAGGAACATTACCATGAATGGTAACTATCCGCCACACCCAAGACTCACGCCTAGTGCGGGTAGTAGGGATTTCCTCTACCTCATTCTCATCATCCTCCTCCGCATCCTCACTCCTGTTCCCCTCTTCAGGCCCTTGGGGAGGTGGTGGTGGTGGAGGGGGTGGGGGTGGTGCTGAAGCAGGTGCAGCACCAAGTGGCAGTTCAGCAGCCAAGGATGCCATCTGGATGATGGTGTAGTCTGCAGGTGGCAGCACAAATCACTGTGTTCTGAAGAATAGCCAGAAACACAATGGGAATAAGCTCTTGGGCGTGGTCTTTTATAGGGGTGCTTGTGCGCTGTCCGCGGACATGCGCACTGTCCGCGGACAGATCGAACACAAAAAAAGGATCGGAAAGTTTCAAAAGGTATATAGAAACTCAAGATTGCTATGTGGGACTTGTGCCATGGTGAGATTTTATTGAAAAATATTATGGATTAACTGAAAATGTACTTTTAAATTGTTCGGGGACACGAACAGTGTCCGCATTTCAGGACACACAATGAGCGTGGGCGCGGTCATATGATCCGTTTGTGAACTAGTCCACGAAGGAAGCGCCTGTCCGCAGGACACCAAGTGCACGGAGATTGGTTAGCACATGCGCATTGATATCCTACGGACACTGTTCGGGTTCTGAAGTAATTAAAAGTGCGTCACACGTGAAACGAACATTTCAGGACACCGCGTGTGTTCTTAGAACAGTTTAAACTTGGTAGCGAACAGTAAGGACAGATATAGTGTTCTTCAGGACACGTGTAATTTAGTTTATGTACGAACATTTCAGGACACCAATTGTGTTCTTAGAACAGTTTCAATTGGGTAGCGAACACTACGAACAGGTATAGTGTTCTTCAGGACACGTGTAATTTAGTTTATGTACGAACATTTCAGGACACCAATAGCGTTCTTAGAACAGTTTGAACTTGCTAGCGAACAGTACCGGACAGGTATAGTGTTCTTTAGGACACTTTAATTTTTGTTTGTTTACGAACAATTCAGGACACCGCCTGTGTTCTTAGTACAGTTTCATGTTGCTAGCGAACACTACGAACAGTTGTACTGTTGTTCAGGACACATCATTTTCGTTTATTTACGAACATTTCAGGACACCAATTGTGTTCTTAGGACAGTTTTAAGTTGATAGCGAACATTACGGACAGATATAGTGTTCTTTAGAACACTTTAATTTTTGTTTCTTTACGAACATTTCAGGACACCACGTGTGTTCTTAGAACAGTTTCAACTTGCTAGCGAACAGTACAAACAGGTGTGGTGTTCTTCAGGACACCTCCATTTTCGTTTATGTATGAACATTTCAGAACACTCGCACTGACCGCGGACACTTTTATTGTTTTTTAAAAAAAAAACGGAAACTATTCACAATACAATATAAAAATTAAACTTTATTTAACATATATTAATAATTTATGACAGAGAAGGTGAGGCAGAAACAAAAACAAAAACAGGAGAATTTGGGGTTTCAACATGATTGGTATTAGGTGAAGAAGGGATGGAAATCTCATCAAAACGTTTTGGATTATGGAGAGGGTTTGGGGATAATTGACTGGGATATGGTGAGGAGGGACAAGTACATGTGGGGCAATGGTACGAGGTTTTTGGTTTGAAATGATTTTCTACAAAAGTTTTTAAATTATTGAAATTAGCCAAGAATACATCCATTTTTTCTTCTATATTGTGAAGACTGTTATCCATAACAGGGTTTTCTGAAGTTTTTTCTATTCTGGTATGCTCTTTACAAAAAAATAATATATATGTTAAATGTATATAAAAAAAATAATAAATAAATGGTTTATATTATAAAGTGTTTACCATTAGTTTCACTATCTTGTGACATTTCTTCATGTGGGAAATTGTCCTCTAGCCATTCCAGAGTACTAGACATTTCTGTGAGAAAAAAAAAAAAAGATAATATATTTTTTAATCTAATACAGAAAGTTTATAAATATATGAGTAAAATGAAGTACACTTACTATTTCTGGTAAGATAAGTCCTATGTATTCAGTGGGTCTGGTCTTGTTCTCAGTTCTGTTGTGTCTGTGAGGTAATTATGTTGGAAGCCAATTTATCTTCTTGTGGTATATTACATTTCAGAACATATTGTATTTAAATGGATGGTTAGTGTGTTACATATATGGGTTACATTTCTTATGTATTACTATATATAATGTGTTTGTGTGCTGCTTTTTGAATTTGTTAAATGTTCCTATATTATGATATAACAATCAAACATACCCCCCCACAACCCCCCCACAGTTTGTAGGTAGTGGTACTGTTCTCCGAAGATGTCCGCGAACATTAAGTAAGTTCGCGGACATCAAGTTCATAAGAAGAGATCTAGTCAGTTCCATATGACATGTATATAAAGTCAAAGTCAAAGTCATTATTGTTAAGTTGTGCTACTAAAAAACTATGAAATTCAGTGAAAAAACTTTGTTAAAGGGACGTTATGGTTAAGTTGCGCTACTAAAAACCTATGAAATTCAGTGAAAAAAACTTTGTTAGAGGGACGTTATGGTTAAGTTGCGCTACTAAAAACCTATGAAATTCAGTGAAAAAACTTTGTTAAAGGGACGTTATTGTTCCAAGTAAAACCGAAAAACCCTTGAAATTCGCCAGTTATGGTAAGCTAAGCAACCATAACTCGCGCCACCACCGTGCACTGCTAAGACTAACACCCAGGACATCAAAGATGACATCATAAATGTCATTGATGACATCACTGATGACATCACATGTGTATGTACTTCTCATGAAATATGTGTAGAAGGGATTCTTATTATGTTGCGATAAAAGTGTTAAGAATCATTGCAAGAAATATACCCTAATAAGTGCATTGAACGATGCATTGATATAAATAGCATCCTATTATGGGGTTCTATCTAGTATACTAAGCTACTCATACAGAAACATAACATTGTGTGCAGCGTACAAGATGAAGGTATGATATTCGTAATGTTAATATGTTGAATAATGAAATGATAATTGTTTTCTTAATAGATTTTTGTGTACTGTGAAATATGTAATAAGTAGCTAATGAAACCCATGTATTACATAATTGCATTACTATAGACAAAACACAAAGACACAAGAACACATACCAATATGGGTATATACAGGGAAAGTGAAGTTAGCAAAAAAGCACAAGTAGTAGCAGAAACAATTCATAACTTAACTGATTAGTTTCATGCAAATAAATGATTGCTCTGTTTCAAAGCTGCTATTTACCCTATGTATATGTATCACTTGATGTGATTGGACCCTAAGGAAAGTAGTGTGAGTACAATGTATACAAATATGACCATATACAGGGAAAGTACAGCCATAAAAAAAACAACAGAACTATCAGAAAGTGCTCATAAGTCTAGTGATTATCTTTATGCACAAAAAGGATTGCTGTCTTTCAAGCTTGTGTTTTCCCATATGTATATGTTTCATATGATGTGACTGTACTCTAAGGGAATTACTGTAAGAACCTACTAGAAGGATATGTCTACAAATAAAATAAAATTCTTAGTTTCTGACTGTTACTGAAGAAAACCATGTGGCCTAGATATGTCAGCAAAAGAAAAAATAGTGAGCCAGACTGTGATGTCATCAGTGATGTCATCAATGACATTTGTGATGTCATCTTTGATGTACTGGGTGTTAGTCTTAGCAGTGCACAGTGGTGGCGCGAGTTATGGTTGCTTAGCTTACCATAACTGGTGAATTTCAAGGGTTTTTCGGTTTAATTGGAACCATAACGTCCCTTTAACAAAGTTTTTTCACTGAATTTCATAGGTTTTTAGTAGCGCAACTTAACCATAACGTCCCTTTAACAAAGTTTTTTTACTGATATATATATATATATATATATATATATATATATATATATATATATATAATATATATGTCAGCTAATTTCAAAAGAAGGAAGATGAAGGTATCTATGACATCATTGCCACCTTAATACAACAAGGGATAGTAGTGCCTTCAAAATCCCCATGCAACACGGCTGTGGACCCAGTAACAAAGGCAACAGTGGGGTCGTGGAGATTTATTTATGACTTATGCCTCTTGAACAATATTGTTGAGGCAGAGTTTCCATTGGTCCCAAACTCAGCCACAATAATATGTAACATCCCATCCAAAGCTAAATATTTTACAGTCATTTATTGAAATTATGTTTTCTTTCCATCCCCTTGCATGAAGAATCCCAGTATTTGACCTCGTTGACTTACTGTGGGATTGAACTAAAACATACTCAGTTACCCCAGGGGTACTGTGAATCCACCTCTGTCTTTAATCAAGTGCTGCAGATGGACATGAGAAACATAAACCTTGATAGCACAGTAATACAATATGCAGATGACATTTTAATATGCAGCAACACGTAGGAAGAGTGCAGGAGGGACTCAGTAAAGGTGATGACAGTACTGGCTGAGCAGGGGTGCCAAGTCCTATATATATATATATACATATATATATATATATATATCAGTGAAAAAAACTTTGTTAAAGGGACGTTATGGTTAAGTTGTGCTACTAAAAACCTATGAAATTCAGTGAAAAAAACTTTGTTAAAGGGACGTTATGGTTAAGTTGCGCTACTAAAAACCTATGAAATTCAGTGAAAAAACTTTGTTAAAGGGACGTTATTGTTCCAAGTAAAACCGAAAAACCCTTGAAATTCGCCAGTTATGGTAAGCTAAGCAACCATAACTCGCGCCACCACCGTGCTCTGCTAAGACTAACACCCAGGACATCAAAGATGACATCACAAATGTCATTGATGACATCACTGATGACATCACATGTCTGGTTCCGCCATTTTTCCTTTACTGAGATATCTAGGCCACATGGTTTTCTTCAGAAATAGTCAGGAATTAAAAGTGGAAATGGTAGTATATTTGTAGACTTATCCTTCAAGTATGTTCTTACAATAATTCCCTTAGGATCCAGTCATATCATATGAAACATATACATAGGGGAAGACACAAGCTGGAAAGACAGCAATCCTTTCTGTGCATTAAAATAATCAGTAGAGTTGTCAGCACTTTCTGATAGTTCTGTTGTTTTTTTATTACTGTACTTTCCCTGTATATGCTCATATTTTTATATCTTGTATTCACACTACTTTCCTTAGAGACCAGGCACATCATGTGATATATATATATATAGGGTAAGTAGCAGCTTTGAAACAGAGCAATCATTTCTCTGCATAAAGGTAATCAGTTAGGTTATGAACACTTTTTGCTACTACTTCAATTTCCTTGTATATACTCATATTTGTATGTGGTGTTGTCTCTTTGTGTTTTATTATCTACTTATCACATGTTTCACAGTATGCAAAAGTCTAATAAGAAAACAGTTATAATTTCTCTATTCAACATGGCAAGTTTATGAATATTGCACCTCCATCATATATGCTGCACACAATGCCTATGTTTCTACATGAGCACCTTAGTATACTGGATGGACTAAATAGCCCTTGATATTTATTCCAATGATCATTGACACTTTTTTAAAATTAACATTACAATAAGAAACCCTTGTACAGACTTTTCATGAAAGGTAAATGCACATGTGATGTCATCAGTGATGTCATCATGGACATTTGTGATGTCATCTTTGATGTCCTGGGTGTTAGTCTTAGCAGAGCACGGTGGTGGCGCGAGTTATGGTTGCTTAGCTTACCATAACTGGCAAATTTCAAGGGTTTTTCGGTTTTACTTGGAACCATAACGTCCCTTTAACAAAGTTTTTTCACTGAATTTCATAGGTTTTTAGTAGCACAACTTAACCATAACGTCCCTTTACCAATGTTTTTTTCACTGAATTTCATCGGTTTTTAGTAGCGCAACTTAACCATAACGTCCCTTTAACAAAGTTTTTTTCACTGAATTTCATAGGTTTTTAGTAGCGCAAGTTAACCATAACGTCCCTTTAACACATTTTTTTCACTGAATTTCATAGGTTTTTAGTAGCAAAACTTAGCAATAATGACTTTCACTTTATATACATGTCATATGGAACTGACTAGATCTCTTCTTATGAACTTGATGTCCGCGAAATTATTTAATGTTCGCGGACATGTTCGGAAAACAGTACCACTACCTAAAAACTTTGGGGGGGTTTTGTTTGATTGTTATATCATAATATAAGAACATTTAACAAATTCAAAAAGTAGCACACAAACACATTATATATAGTAATACATAAGAAATGTAACCCATATATGTAACACACTAACCATTCATTTAAATACAATATGTTCTGAAATGGAATATACCACAAGAACATAAATTG
Source organism: Ambystoma mexicanum (assembly GCF_040938575.1). NCBI lineage: Eukaryota > Metazoa > Chordata > Amphibia > Caudata > Ambystomatidae > Ambystoma > Ambystoma mexicanum. The sequence continues at coordinate 456,783,200 of NC_090928.1, forward strand.
GCTTCCAACATAATTACCTCACAGACACAACAGAACTGAGAACAAGACCAGACCCACTGAATACATAGGACTTATCTTACCAGAAATAGTAAGTGTACTTCATTTTACTCATATATTTATAAACTTTCTGTATTAGATTAAAAAATATATTATCTTTTCTTTTTTTTCTCACATAAATGTCTAGTACTCTGGAATGGCTAGAGGACAATTTCCCACATGAAGAAATGTCACAAGATAGTGAAACTAATGGTAAACACTTTATAATATAAACCATTTAAATATTATTATTTTGTATACATTTAACATATATATATTTTTTTTATACAGAGCATAACAAAATAGAAACTACCTCTGAAGAAGCTGTTATGGAAAACACGCTTGACAACATTAAAGAAAAAATTGATTTACTGTTGACCAATTTTAATGATTTAAAAACTTTTGTTGAAGATAATTTTAAAACAAAAACATCATAGCATTGCCCCACATGTACTTGTCCCTCCTCACCATATCCCAGTCAATTATCCCCAAACCCTCTCCATAATCCAAAACGTTTTGATGAGATTTCCATCCCTTCCTCACCTAATACCAATCATGTTGAAACCCCAAATTCTCCTGTTTTTGTTTCTGTTTCTGCCTCACCTTCTCTGTCATAAATTATTAATATATGTTAAATAAAGTTTAATTTTTATATTGTATTGTGAACAGTTTCCGTTTTTTTTTAAAAAAACAATAAAAGTGTCCGCGGACAGTGCGAGTGTTCTGAAATGTTCGTACATAAACGAAAATGGAGGTGTCCTAAAGAACACCACACCTGTTCGTACTGTTCGCTATCAACTTAAAACTGTCCTAAGAACACAATTGCTGTTCTGAAATGTTCCTAAATACACGAAAATGATGTGTCATGAACAACAGTACAACTGTTCGTAGTGTTCGCTACCCAATTGAAAGTGTTCTAAGAACACAATTGGTGTCCTGAAATGTTCCTACATAAACTAAATTACACGTGTCCTGAAGAACACTATATCTGTCCTTGCTGTTCGCTACCAAGTTTAAACTGTTCTAAGAACACACGCGGTGTCCTGAAATATTCGTTTCACGTGTGACGCACTTTTAATTACTTCAGAACCCGAACAGTGTCCGTAGGACATCAATGCGCATGCGCTAACCAATCTCCGTGCACTTGGTGTCCTGCGGACAGGCGCTTCCTTCGCAGACTAGTTCGCAAACAGATCATCTGACCGCGCCCACGCTCATCGTGTGTCCTGAAATGCCGACACTGTTCGTGTCCCCGAACAATTTAAAAGTACATTTTCAGTTAATCCATAATATTTTTCAATAAAATCTCACCATGCCACAAGTCCCACATAGCAATCTTGACTTTCTATATACGTTTTGAAACTTTCCGCTCCTTTTTTTGTGTTCGATCCGTCCGCACACAGTGCGCATGTCCGCGGACCACGCACAAGCGCTTATTCCCATTGTGTTTCTGGCTATTCTTCAGAACACAGTGATTTTTTCTGCCACCTGCAGACTACACCATCATCCAGATGGCATCCTTGGCTGCTGAACTGCCACTTGGTGCTGCACCTGCTTCAGCACCACCACCACCCCCTCCACCACCACCACCTCCCCAAGGGCCTGAAGAGGGGAACAGGAGTGAGGATGCGGAGGAGGAAGAAGAGGATGATGAGAATGAGGTAGAGGAAATCCATACTACCCGCACTAGGCGTGAGTCTTGGGTGTGGCAGTTATTTACCATTCATGGGAATGGTCCTAAGGCTCGTGCGAACCATGTTACCTGCAATGAGTGCAAAATGATACTCAGTCGCGGGAAGCACGGTAACTACAGCTTTGGGACCACTACTATGGAGCGACACCTGAGGTCATTTCACTCTGGGGCTATTCGCAGGGTTGTACCTTGCGAAGAACGTAGCAGGTTGATTTCCTCTACTTCATCCTCTGTTTCTGATCCTGTCACCACAAGGACCACCTCTGTGGGACAGCGTCTTTCTGAAGTTGCCTCACAGGCCATACAGAATGCTGATGACCCTTACCTTTCGAGGGTCACAGTTGTATGTATGTACTGTGACACAGTACTCTGCAGGGGGGGAGCGACTTCGGAGTGCTTTTGAGACTATCGTCTCAGAGCACGAGAAGACCTGCTCACTACCCAAATAAAACCCACTCTACATCTTCCTCTCTCAGCTCGCCCTTTCTTATCCCTGTGGTTGGTGTCCCCCCCTTTACCCTGCTTTACCCTCCTCTCCTACTGTGTCGTGTCTGAAAAACCAAAATAAATACAAAATTACAAAAATCAAAAAAAAATAAGGCTCTTTTCAGAGCTGCCTTTCCCAGTTAAAAAAAATAGAAGTGAAAATAAATGAAGCAGGGCTCTTTGTATTTTTTAGAAGTCCGCGAACAGTTCGCAGACATTAAAAAAATTGGGTTACTACTCCATCACAAACATTGTAATTTTCTCTGGAAAGAAGTGGTGGCTCTGAAAAGAGCCTTTGAGTGGTGTTTGTAAGTCAAAAATTGTAAATGCTTAACATCTACTTCAAAATCGTTGTTGTAATTCCAAAAACGGTCGCAATGCATTTTGTACATTTCTCAGAAAAATCTGATTGCCAGCATAAGTAAGATGGACTCCATCTCTGCGAAAAATGTATGTACTACAAAACATAATATTTTCATTGTGAAAAGAAGACATGCCAAAATCTCTTAGAAAGCCACAAACAGCCTTATTAACATTGCGCCTTGCTTTTTCCATTTGTGGACCAAATGAAGAAGAACGAAGCCACATTTGTCTCTGCGCAATCCGTGAAAATATCACTTGCGAATTAGGAAACATGTCCATAACCTTCCTCAGTCCTTCTTTCATAGCAAATTGCAAAAAAATTCCATTCACATGCCCTAAACTGTTCCCTCCACAATGAATTACAATTATGTCTGGATGTTGCTCTGTCTCCAAAGTAGCACAGAGAGGTAGCAAATCCAACCACTTCATTCCACGTACTCCATGCCAGTGTACTTCCACATGTGGGAATCCAAGATCTACAGCTACTCCACAGCTTTCTGCATGCACCTTCAACCAATGTATCCACAAATCTCCTAAAATCCAAACAATCTGTTTTCTGAAACACACAGCCATAGCTATCTTTTGTTCTCTCAGCAAAAAGAGTATCTCAAAAAATCTCTCCTGGCACAACACACCCACCAAACTTTCCTGACCAATCCCTTTCAGTGCTTATTCTCATTTGCATGACTTCTGAACCCAAAAATCCCCGGATGTAACTCCCGATGTCCTGGAACTAGAGCCATGTCCGCGGACATATCGTAACATGAACAGCCCTTCTACCATTTCCACTACACTCTCTCTGCCATTCCCTCATTGGATGTACCTCAAAAATCACATGACCATGCACCAATCACATTCAAGACCTCTACATCAAACTGCATCATCATAGATCAGCACTGCAAATGTACTCTGAATCTCTCTGAGTACAAGTGTCATATCATTGGCAAGCAGCATCCACCACAAATACTGTACAAGTCTTCAAGATTTCTACTTGCAGCTCCACGCATATCCATATGCATGAACACAAACTTCAGGTATGCATATTTTCTTTATAGTACATGACATAGCTCTCAACCATTTTTGTTTTACAGGTGGGTGAAATCACCCGATTTTGTTTTTAGCGGGTGAGACGCCCATTGGAATGAATGGGCGTGCAGGAGGCTTGGCGGGTGAGTCTGCCCTTTACAAGGCGTGTGACACCCGCCAAAAGCATGTGACTTGAGAGCTATGGTAGATGAACACATTTTCAAACAGACTTTTACCTTGTAAAATCTGTTAAATTAATTTACTGTACTTTTTTCAATTTCCTAAAATCAACTACCACTTATACACCTTTATACTTTTTACTTTCTTTAAACACACACACTCAAATCATGTTAAACTAACATTTTTTAAATGAAATATATAGACTACATATATTCAAACAAAATTGCATGCAAACACAATCTATGTTTAAACCTTTATAAAAATACTTATACAATTTCATATTTTTTGTTTTTATTTATTTATTTACTTAATTACTTTAAATTAGACATGACATTGAGGCGCTATTACCTAGAACAGTTTACTTACAGAAATAGTGGTATTCACTAATATATTATAAATTTCACAAGACATAGTAAAGATATTTTATCATTGCTACAGTTAGTCATTCAATACAATTTGTTCATTAAGAACATATCATATACACTGAACTGATGCAATGTATCTTATGTAAATACATTAGTTTAATAGTTTTACAGAAGGCACTGAGGATTTCAATTAAAAAAATCAATATCTAAATTAAAAACAGTGCTATATACAAACAAAGTTACTAATTTGAAGCTTTCACAGTTGCAGTGAAGACCAGTTTCCTGAAAAGAAGCAGCCAAATTCTAAGAAGAAAGAAAAACTAAGAAGTTACCTGTTAATTTAAAAAAAAAGTAAGTAAAATATCACCATATTATTTATATTATTAATCAAATATACTATAACATTAATACCAGCTATTTTGGTTTCTTAAAATTGAGATTTTGTACCATTTTGTCCAAAAATTTCCATGTCGTAAACAGCGATTTACAACCAGAATGGCCCACAAATTTCTATTTTTGGACACACAAATTAGCCAACTGAACCACTACAATTTTCATATTATAGAACAAACAACTGTTTTAATTGTATACATTACATTTACTATTTGTACTTTTCCACACCACTAGCTTACTTTTTTTTGTCATCTGAATCCCAGTTTAGTGACACATAAATTCAAGAATACCTAACCCTACTAGTTTTAGTTCCCAATGCACAATCACACACCATTACATACATCTTTATCATCTTACTCAAACGCTCATGCACACAGCACACATACATTCAGAACACCCCAACCCATATCTTCTTTATTTTTTTCAACAGACCCTAAAGAATGCCTACCAAAAGACAACTCCGTACAAAGCAACGCAAAATTAGAGCAAATGAAAATAAAGATGTCCAACATAAGCACCCATCTCTAGCAGAATTTGTAAAAAAAGTTGAAACAAAACAGCTAATACAATCATTTAGTGAAACACAAAAAGTTTCAAGTACAACAACTTTGCTTCCTCTATCAAAATCTAAAACAAAACAAAAAACAATTAACAGAAAATCACCTTTCAGTACAGATAAAACTACTTCTTCAAATTTTAATATAGTGCAAAGTAAGCATACCAAGAAAAGTATTTTAGCCAAAATATACCGTCACAAAGTCCTTCAAAATCTTATAAAAACAGGAGAGAAATCAGGTTCAAAGCTTAAAACCTATCGTCGGAAATTAATCTTAGAAGCATTGATGGACAGCGCAATTCTTCTCAAATGAAAGTTAGTTATTTTACTGTTAAACAAAATGAAACCACTAACAAAACTAATAACTAAATTACAAAAATGACTTCTCAATAAGCGAAATGTCAACAGAAAGAACTTCTTAAGTATCTGCGAAGGTGAATGGAATCACACTACGAGCACAGAACCATATTTTAATGAAGAAGCGTACAAACAAAAGCAAACGAATACAATTGCCATAAATAGCAGTGGTCGAGGTTATGAAAAAGTGAATAATACCATAATGGAACAAGAAGTACTCCTTACAAAAATATGCCCTGAAAACTTAGAATTACCCCTCTATTCAACTGAATCAGAACGTCTAGTGTACAAAATGGCCATGCACGTCAATGTGTAACATTCCCAAACAATGTTTCAAATCTTTACACCAATTCCTCAATAAATATGTAAAAAGCAAATACAAAATCAAAATTAAATTACTGCAAAATATAGATACCTGTCCAGTGCGCAAGTACACAGGACTACAAGGACATTCATTGGCCTGCATTACAGGACCTACTTGTAAAACCACTTTCCATGATATCAAAAGGATATCAACACATCATTCAACTATAAGAAATCTAGTCTATAAACTGTACTATGCTAAAAGTCCTGCTTTAGCACTGGCAAAGTTAAATAACATCCTTCAACATGGTACAGCAAAAGACCTACTTGAAGAAATTCACTATATCCAGAAAAAATATTTTGGAAGTGAAAGCCATTTACAGAATGAAATAGCTTTAAACCAATTAAGCAACAATTCTGCACATGGCAACCTTTTGCTAAACACATACAAAAAAGAAATACTAAAATTTAAAAATACATCAGCTGAAGTACCAAACCATATATGTGTATGTTGCCGTAGAATTTTTTATAAAAGTAACACAAAGACTGTGGACCTATCATACAAAATAGAAGACAATGAAGATTCTAAATGGTTTGAATTAGCTCTCTACCTTCTAGCAGAAAACAAATATGAAATAACTGAGCCCTTAATACTTTGCAGTTATTGCACAACAAAACTTGACAACAACCAAACTCCTTCACGTTCTATCACAAATAATTTGGAATTATACCCAGTACCAAAACCTCTACAACAACTTAATTTATATGAGAGCATCATAATTCAAACAGTACACCCATTTCAAGCAATAATACGCCTTCAACCAAAAACAGCAAAATTACCTCCCTCTGAATTGGTAAAAGGCATTTGTGGAAAAGTAGTTTATTTACCATTAAATCTAAAAGAAAATGTGCATACTCTAGGAGTGCAACGTCCAATGCACCAATCTTTAATTATATTAGTAAATGGAGTACCTACAAAAGACAAAAAAATATGACAACAGCTGGTAGATTTATATAAAGTTAGACAAGCCTTCCAATATCTTAAAGAGAATAATGAATATTACAAAGAAATTAATATTGAAGAAAACTTGAAATATACAACTGAAATAATTCAAGAAACACAAGAAGCTGGTCAATTTGAGCTACTAGATCCTGCTACAATATCAAATACTTTAGACCAGTATGCAATTCATCCTTTGCACTGTAATGACACCGTACAAGATGTACGGGAAACTTAACAAATGCGTCAAACAAAAGGATCGCCAATCAGTATATGGGAAAAAAGTATAGAAGCACGTGGTTTTCCTCTACTCTTTCCAACTGGCAAAGGAGGAAGATATGATGATAGACCTATTCAAATATCAGCTTCAGAATACCGCTCATTACGGATGTATTCTGAAGATCCCAGATTTAGACAAAATGTGGAATACATATTCCACCTACTCTTTGAAAGTGAACTAGCAACTTTATGTTACGGAGTTGCACACATATTAAAATCAGGATCACACTTTCAAAATATGACAGCTACACAATTATTAGAGAAAGTGCAACAAAAGGATGAGATTTTACAATCAAATATTACAAATCTATTAGCAAATATCCATGGTACTAAAGAGTACTGGTTTCGACGTCATGGAGATGTACGTTGTATGATCAGAAACCTTGGCCCACCCACTTGGTTTGTTACATTAAGTTGTGCAGAATATGCATGGGAAGATTTACATGATTTCCTACGCATATCAAATAAAAACAAAACAAACATAGATATTCTAACACCTGGAGAACTTTGTTCTTTGGATCCTGTTAATGTTTCAAGATATTTTCACCTTCGCTTCATTGCTATGCTACATTTTATTTGTAATAAAACTGTTCCTCCCCTTGGAGAAGTGCAACACTTCTTTTGGAGAACAGAATACCAAGCCAGAGGAGCACCACATATCCACATGCCTTTATGGATTAAAGATGCTCCTAAATTTGGTCAAGACAGTGATGACACTGTTTTACAGTTTATTGAAAAATATGTCACTTGTCAAATTCTATCAGAAGCAACAAATAGTGATCTTTGTGCAAAAATTTTACAATTTCAAAGACACAAATGTGGAAAATATTGTTGTCGCAAATACAAAAACAAAGGCAAATACCACACCAAATGCCGATTTGGTTTCCCTAGACCAGTTACAAATACAGGTCAAGTAAACAACCTCATGTCTTCAGTTAGACATACTGTTAAAGGAAAGTCACCTAAAAATACATATTACATAAAAAGAAAAGAAGAAGAAAAATATATCAATGATTATAATGTAATCATTGCCCACTTATGGAATGCAAACATAGATGTGCAGTACATTTCAGACAATTCTACTGCAGTTGCACGATATGTCACAGCATACTTAACTAAAGCAGAAAGGACAGAGCTCCAAGACCTCTGGAATGACCTGTCATCAGATAAAACAGTATCTCAGAAATTATACAGCTTGGGCATAAAAATGCTCACCTATAGAGAATGTGGATCTTATGAAGCAGCTGATCGTTTAACTGGTACTTCATTGTATGGTAAATCTGAAAATATAGTATGGCTAAGTCTTGGTCCAGCTAAATCTAGAAAAAGAGTTCTAAAATCATATGAAGATATAGAAACAATAGCCAAACATGATCCCAACAGCCAAGACATTTTAAAAAACAATTTATTGGACACATACTACCCAAACAGAAGTAATACTTTGGAAAACATGTGTCTATACCAAATAGCCCAAAACTACACATACAAAAATAATATGAAACCCGATGAAAAAAAAGGTAAATATAGAGTGACAGACTGTGAAGGCAGCTTAGTTAAACTCACTAAACCAAATTTAATTAATCATATCAAATTGTCATTGAAGACTCCTCAACATAAAGAAGTATATTACATGTCCCTGCTACAACTCTTCAAACCATGGAGAAAAGAAGAACAATTACTAGATAACTATGACTCATATGAGGATGCTTTCAAAGCAAATGAAAGCACTATAACTGATGTAAACTTTACACAGTACAAAACAATGTTGCACAATGAACAGCAACATGAAGAAGAACTCCAAGCTCAACTAGATACGGATACTCCTGACAGTAGTCAACCTTCTGTAACAGGAAGCCAAGAACCACTGGGAGAACCACTAATAGCAAATGAGGCAGAATTAGCTATGATAGAAGTAGAAAACACCATGTGTCAGTATGAAGATAAGGAAGACTTAACTACACTACAATCAAAACTAAACAATGAGCAAAGTAGCATTTTTCAAGAAGTAACAAAACAAATTGCACATGGTGTAAAACATGAAAATAAAGAATGTTCCTGCCATAATTATAAACCTATACTACTGTACGTCAGTGGTGAAGCTGGTTCTGGCAAAACATTCCTAATCAAAATCATTAGTAAGTTCCTTCAACAATTGACAAACAACAAACTGTCAGCTGTTGTCACTGCCCCCACAGGTTTAGCTGCCTACAACATAGGTGGTGTTACATTACACCGATTACTACTATTACCAGTAGAACACCAGAACAAATTAGACTATTACAAACTTTCTGCAGAAGCTGCAATGGAATTGCGCAGAGTATTGAAACAAATGAAAATGCTACTAATAAATGAAGTGAGCATGGTCTCCAACCTGATGTTAGCTTTGATTCACCTCAGATTACAAGAAGTACTCAAAACAGACTATGAAGAGCTCTTTGCAGGAAAACACATTATTGTTTTTGGAGATCTGCTTCAATTAACACCAGTAAAAGGTGAACCTATTTTTAAAACATTAGGGCACAAACTCTGCCGTAAAACTGTTGGCAGCATTGGAAATGTCAACCTTTGGCAACATTTCCAATACAGAGAATTAACAGGAAACATGCGCCAATCTGCAGATCTCACTTATGCCAACATTGTAAAAAGTTTGAGAGTTGGTATACTTTCTAAAGAAGCAGAAGCAACATTGAAAACCCGGCATATTAATGCACTTTATGGCAATAATGCATGTGCTACAGATGTTATGGAACAATTAGCCCACAAAAATGTCAATTGTATGGCCTTAATGCCAACTCTTGCAAGCTGTTTCAAATTCAATGAAATCATGCTAAGTAAAGATATGCAACCAATAATGGAAATTAGCACCACAGACAAACTAGATGTACATGGTATGACACTACCCATGTGTGACCAAGCCACAACAAGACTAAATAATTTAGAAAAATCAATCTCAAACACAGCAGGCTTAGAAAAGATGTTAAAATTATCCTTAAATTGCAGAGTAATGCTTAAACGTAACCTTGACGTGGACCAAGGACTAGTTAATGGAGCACTGGGTACAGTTGTTGGCTTTCAAACATACCCACATGACAACAAAATTCAGTTTGAAAATATACTCTTTGACAAACTTTCAGAAGTAAAACGGATAGGACGCTCAACAGCTAGATTCCTTCTCTTCAAAGATATGTATGTACGCAGAGAACAATTTTCTCTAACTCTTGCATACGCAGTCACAATTCATAAATCACAAGGTCTTACCCTAGACAAAGCAATGATAGATATTGGTAACAGTCTTTAAAGAAGGCATGAGCTACGTAGCACTATCACGCTTACGTACACTTGATGGTCTATTTCTAATCAACTTTGATGCAAGTAAAGTAAACGCTGATATTCCTTGCATTTTAGAATATAATAGACTTCGCTCACTATACACTCCCCATCTAAACACATATTCTGTTCCAAAAAACTAAAACGTTGTAAAAGAAAACTAAATCAAACTGAAATGCAACAGGATGTCACTGGAAATCCTCCAAAGAGAGTAAAAGAAACTAATACTCCATCAAGTACCACAAACAAAAAAGAATCAATTAGAGAAAGTAAACCAGGTACCTCTTTAAAGAAGGAAGACAAACTCCAAAAAAAGCAGTCAGATACAGAACTACCTGGACCATTTATATTCTCAAATATAGTTGGTGTAAGTTGCTATGCAAATGTAGCAATGAATGTTCTATTTCAATTACCACCAATTGTTGACAACATTTACTCACACAGTACAAACCCATTGAGTTTGCAAAAGTTAGTACTTCACAGAAATGCAGCAAACAATCCTGACAACACATATAGTGTTTTTGGAATAAGACGACAATTGTACTACTGTGCTGGAATGGTGAAATTCACTATAAACTCAGAGGAAGATCCACAAGAATTTCTAATGTACTTACTACAAGTACTGGAAAACAAAATCATACCTATAAATGAAATCTTTCAGATTTCATACATGTGGAAACATACATGCACTCTCTGCAACAATGTGACACAAGAAGAAATCCCCAATGAACGCTTCATATATATATCAATACCAAATTGTGAATCCATTCCATTTCAGCAACTTGTACAAAATGCAAACCATGGTAGATTATGCTCTACCTGCAATTCAGATAATCGCTCCACGTTAGTAATACAAACACATAGTAAATACGTAATACTAATGCTTCTACGTTACAATGCAGATGGTACCAAAAACAACTGCAAGTTGACTGGATTCACACATGGTCAAATATCACTTGGTAAGAAAACCTTCACAACAATAGGTATAATCTACCACGCAGGAGCCACAACCAATTCAGGGCACTACACTGCATACATAAAAAAGAAATGTGGATGGTTTGAATATAATGTTAGTACCATTACTCTAAAGCAGAGATTACCAGCAAATCTTACAAACGCTTATTTGATGTTCTTAAAACCAAAATTTGATAAATAAACTGTATTTAAACCTTTAAGTAAATTTGTGTTACAAAAATATAAACTGTTAGAATACTCCAAAAGCTATCTAACTGCTCAAAGATTCTACAACAACTAATCAGATAAATGAATACCACTAAATTAGACCAAAAAATACACAGTTAGAGTACGCCAATTGGTATCTAACTGTCCCAAAATTATAAATGTGTGTTAAAGTAATATAAACTGTTAGAATACTCCAAAAGCTATCTAACAGCTCAAAGATTCTACAACAACTAATCAGATAAATGAATACCACTAAATTAGGCCAAAAAAGACACAGTTAGAATACGCCAATTGGTATCTAACTGTCCCAAAATTTAACAATATCCAAATAGGTAAATGAAAACCAGTACAATATATTAAAAAAATAGACAGTTAGAATACGCCAATTGGTATCTAACTGCTCCAAAATTTTATAATATCAAAACAAATGAAGAATCTGTTACTGTTCCAAAAGAAATACAACAAAGCAAAGTATAAAGCATTAGCCAGAAACAACAAGTGAACACTGAAAACAAACAAACAAATAAACTGTAGCATAACAGAAAAAGGGTTTTTTTTAAATCCAACATGGATTTTTTTTTCTCCCACAGACCCAATGATTTTAGCAACAAATACAGAAACTGAGCAAATTGCACAGTACTCTGATTTGTACTCTACTTAATATGAGGATCGAAAAAAATAAAAGTATATTGCTTATACAATGTAATAAGTCATTACAAAATACTAATACTAACATGCTATTTTCTTTTATCACAGAAATGAAGAAAAAAAACATGGACTCCCATTACTAGATCAAACAGTAAGTATACAATAATAAGGACAACCATAGCAGCACATCACATCCATAGTATCTAATACCTTTGTTCCTTATACATTTGTTTTTCACCCAAAGTTATAAACAAATATGACTGTGATATGCTGCGGTGGTTGTTGCCAGGGCATAGAGTCTTGGGTGCATGGCCAAATGGCCATGCACCCAAGACTCTATGCCCTGGCAACAACCAACGCAGCATATCACATCCATAGAGTCAAACATTTCAACTATGATCTATGGGAAACTTTTAATGTCCGCGAACAATGTGAGTGTTCTTAGAACACTTTGAGCGTGCCAGCGAACAATACGGACACCGTTTTCAGGACACCCCCTACGAACATTTCAGAACAACGCGATAGTTCTTAGAACACTTTCAATTTAACAACAAACAATACGGACACCGTCCTAAGGACACCCCCTACGAACATTCCAGGACACCGGGAGTGTTCTCAAAAACGTCTTCAGAACACCCCCATCTTGTTTATTTGCGAACATTTCAGGACACGGCGAGTGTTCTTAGGACACATTCAACTTGACAAAGAACAATACGGACAGCGTCCTCAGGACACGCCCTACGAACACTCCCCGGACACCGGGAGTGTTCTTAGAAGCGTCTTCAGAACACCACCATCTTGTTTATTTGCGAACATTTCAGGACACCGCGAGTGTTCTTAGGACACATTCAACTTGACAAAGAACAATACGGACAGCGTCCTCAGGACACCCCCTACGAACACTCCCCGGACACCGCGAGTGTTCTTAGAAGCGTCTTCAGAACACCCCCATTTTGTTTATTTGCGAACATTTCAGGACACCACGAGTGTTCTTAGGACAGACTCAACTTGACAGAGAACAATACAGACTGCCTCCTCAGGACACCCCCTACGAACACTCCCCGGACACCGCGAGTGTTCTTAGAAGCGTCTTCATAACACCCCCATTTTGTTTATTTGCAAACATTTCAGGACACCGCGCGTGTTCTTAGAACACATTCAACTTGACAGAGAACAATACGGACAGCGTCCTCAGGACACCACCTACGAACACTCCCCGGACACCGCAAGTGTTCTTAGAACAGTTTCACTTTGCTTGCGAACAAAACGGACACATTTTGACTCCTTAGAACACCCCCTAGTCAGTTTATTTAGAAAATTTCAGAACACCCGTGATGTCCGCAAACAAATCGAACACAAAAAGAATGTCTAACACATAAAAAACACAACTTTCATCCTATCTCACACACTCCCACCCTCCCCAAACACTCCTACACACCAACACACTCTACAAAATACACATTTTGAACAAAGTTTCACCGCGCTGTCCGGGGACGTCCGCGAATCCAATATGGCGGGCGCTACCGAAAAATCTGACGCGCTTCACGATCCACGCCGTCCAATCAGCGAACACTTTGCATGTCCGCGAACATCACGCAAGACGATTGGCCAATCAGGACACTTTCCGCGGAGCGAACAGGGAAGTGTATCCGCAAACCGAACACAGATATTACTAATTTTTTTTGACCTACTTTTTGGTCATTTTAAAAAAAACTACTGGACGAATTTTCACCAAATTTGCAAAAGCACGCTTTCCGGACCAAGCCGCTGCTCCTGGTCCAAATTTGGTGGAAATCCGTCCAGCGGTTTGGGCTGTAGACGTGAGCAAAATTTTTTTCCCATTCACTCTATGGAGAGTGACTATAATGTATACAAATATGAGCATATAGAGGGAAGGTAGAGTAATAAAAATAAAACTATGACAAAGTGCTGATACCATAATGATTATCTTCATGCACAGAAAGGATTCCTCTCTTTCAAGCCTGTATCTTCCGCTACGTACATGTTTCATATATGATGTGACAGGAACCCAAGTCTACAAATATAGTACCTTTTCAATTTTTACTTCCTGACTGTTACTGTAGAAAACTATGTGGCTTTGATATGTCATTAAAGGATAAAAAGGGAGAGCAAGCCATGTGATGTCATCAGTTATGTCATCAATGACATTTGTGATGTCATCTTTGATGTCCTGGGTGTTAGTGTTAGCAGTGCACGGTGGCGCGAGTTATGGTTGCTTATGTTACCATAACTGGCGAATTTCAAGGGTTTTTCGGTTTTACTTGGAACCATAACGTCCCTTTAACAAAGTTTTTTCACTGAATTTCATAGGTTTTTAGTAACACAACTTAACCATAATATCCCTGACATGTAACATAGAACATAGTAACCCCCTCGTAGTGATTTTCATGTCCGCGGACTACCGCCATGTCCGCGGACACATCGAAAATCTGAGCGTGGTGAATGTAAATTTAAATAGTGTGCCCCATTTCCCCTTTGAAGTTGGCTCTAAAAAGAGCCGTTTTTATTTTTTTTACAGATGTTTGACAGACACCTGTTATTTTATATTCTTTTTCTTGTTTTTTTTTCTTACTTTACTCCTAAAATCTTCACATAACCTTCTCCAAAGCAACCCTTACATTCCAAAATAAAAAGGCATTTCCGGTAAAAGATAAAGAAATGCCATCTTCTTTAAAATTAACAGCATTACTGGCATCAATATTCTCATTGTTACAGAAGAACATACCAGCTCTAAGCATGAAGGCACACATGCCTCGGTTGATGTCATACCTAGCAATGTTTTGCTGAGGACAAAAAACTGAACTGTTGTCCCATATTGCCCTAGGTAGTAATCCAGAAACAATTACTTTTGCATTTGGAAGGATCTTCACTACGGCTTGAACCAAGCGTTCCAAATCAGCCAACAAAGTAGGGGCACTGACGTTGCCCAAATGGAAAGCACCATAGTGCAAAACTACCACATGCGGATTGTTCATCGTGGCCATATCCGCACAAACTTGTACAATTCCCTGTACATTGCAATCAGGCACAATGCTCCACACCACCTCCACTCCTTTGACATCAAAGTTCTTTGCAACAAGCCTGCATTCACGTACTGCTGTAAACCATGCACAAACATATCTCCGAGCACCAACACCCTGACTTTCTCCACTTCTGCATCTTCACCACACACAGTCTCTTTCAACACAAATCCACAACCTCGACATCTGATTGGCTGATCCGTACAGTTTTCTTTCCATGTTGGATTTCCTGGAAAAACCCGGATTTACCACGCCCTGTCCACGAACAGCCGCGGTGCCCGCGGACGGCGTCCACTTTACTCTCTGTACCATTCCCTCATTGCATACAGCTAAGCAATCACACAATACGAATAACGTCCTCAGAACACCCCCATTTTGTGAATTTTCCAACATTTCAGGACAATTATCATTTCATTATTCTACATATTAACATTACAAATATTATACTTTTATCTTTTACTCTGCACACAATGCTATCTTTCTCCATTAGCAGCTCAGTATACTACATAGAATCCCATAATACAATGCTATTTATTGATATAAATGCATTGTTCAAAGCACTAATAAAGGTATGATATTTATTGCAATATCCTTGACACTTTTTTTGGAACATTATAATGAAAATCCCTAGTACACAAATTCCATGAAAAGTACATACACATGTGAGGTCATCAGTGATTTCATCAATGACATTTGCAATGTCATCTTTGATGTCCTGGGTGTTAGTCTTAGCAGTGCATGGTGTTGGCGTGAGTTATTTTTCATAGCTTACCATAACTTGCTATTTTCAGGGGTCTTTAGGCTGTACTTAGAACCATAACGTCCTTTAAACAAACTTTTTTTAATATCACGCAAACAATATACAAACATGGCATGCAAAAACCAACTTCTACAGATGGCTTTACACAGAATGTTGCAAAGTAAGAATTTATGCTCGTTCACAGTGAAGGTCAGCTGCTTCATTTTTTTCTCGGGCCCCGGAGAGGCTCAGGAAGCAGACTATAAGGTTGTATTGTGTTTTGACCTTGACAGACAGAGATTGTGATGAAAGACTTCTCTTGAAGGTGTGTTGCTAAAACGTAAGAGAAGATAAAGATGAAATTTCTGAAACGAAACCACTTTTACATATTATATCACTATGCGAAAGATCGTTGGCACACGCAGAGTCGTATTTTCTGCACCACTCGTAGACAATGGAAATTGCAATTGTACTGTAAGTAACCCTTTACATTACTTTATACCAAATATAATTACAATAGCGTAGCATTAAAGACCGCTGAAGTTGAACTTGTTCGTTGAAAGTAGCAAAATGTTTTCTACCGCGTACTATCACCGCCGAATTGATCCCCTGTCGTTTAGAGGGCT
This sequence comes from Ambystoma mexicanum, assembly GCF_040938575.1. Taxonomy (NCBI): domain Eukaryota; kingdom Metazoa; phylum Chordata; class Amphibia; order Caudata; family Ambystomatidae; genus Ambystoma; species Ambystoma mexicanum. The sequence goes on from NC_090928.1 coordinate 456,799,800, forward strand.
CTGAAAAAGGCAGACGACACAGAGTGGGTTAATAGAAATAATTTAACCGGTCTATAGGCGGTCAAGCGCTCTACTCGCTGTGCCACTTTACTGTAGCCTGTAGCGAGTACAGCGCTCGCTTTGACATCCGTGCACAGCTTGCTAACCCAAGTTCGAATCCCGGCAAGCCCAAACTCAGCCTTTCATCCTTCCGTGGTCGATAAATGAGCACCACACACCGTGGTTAATAATAAGCACCGCTTAGATACCTCACAGTTCTTAGCGCTATATGAATGGGAAAATATTATTATTTTATTATTAACATACTCTGTTGCACTATCTTCGATAGCAAATAGTTTCACGCCCTAATAAATAAAATGATGATTTTTAACGAAGATCGGCTCGTGAGACTAATTTATGTTTTTTAAAACAGGTACGTGGCCCCGTTTTGTCTATGTCACGATTTACAGACTCCAGCGGATGGGGTCTTCAACTGCCAGGTGCAAGTCCAAATATGCAACTTCATGACTCTCACCATTTTATGGGACAATCGCCAAGGACCAATATGCCCTTATGCAGTACTAGCGGCTACAAACAACATACCAACCAATACGGTGGTCTAATGGCTCGCTGTTGGAGCAACCTTCCGATTATCAGAGAGACCATTTACTGCTTTTATCATAAACCAACAGCCTATCAACCGCAAAGGAACAACGCGCGGCTCCAAATAAACTTTTGCTGATCGACAGCAGAGACAATAGCAAATCGCTGAATATTCACTAAACTTTTCATGTGAAATAAATGTACTTTACCAAATGTACAATCCTGCTGTTTACTTGTAAACCAGAGTTTCATATTCCGAATTGTGGCGCACTGAGTTGTAAGCTGATCTAACACTCTCTGTACCGCAAAGGAACATCGCGTGTCTCAACATGAACTTTTGCGGATCGACAACAAAGACAAATGCAAATTGCTGAATATTCTCTAAACATTTGATGTCAAATAAATGTACTTTACAACATTTACAATCTTGCTCTTTGCTTTTAAATCACAGTTTCATATTCTGAATTGTGGCGCGCTGTGTTGTGACATAATGTGTGTTGTCTTCCGGGTTCTGTGTAAAGTCGCGTAGTACTGGAGACGACTGGGCGCGTTTCATTACGCACCCTGTAACGTCACGGAGAGAGGCGGGGAATATGAATGCTTTGATAATATCAGGCTTAGTGGCGGGAGATATGATTTAGTGTCGCAAAAGCAAGTCAGCAAGGTCAATAGCGCCAGTCATAGGATTATCACATAATGTCGATGCACACCAGCCGGATTTATCATTTCTTTAGTGGACAAAAAGTCGGTTGACGCCCCTAGGAAATTGTACTATTAGCGGACAAAAGGAGTGCTCTTAAAACACTTTCACCCTGACAACGAACAATACAAACAACGTTCTCAGAACACCCCCATTTTGTGTAATTGCAACCATTTCGGGACACTGCGAGTGTTCTTAGAACACATTCAACTAGACAGATTACAATACGGACAGCGTCCTGAGGACACCCCCAGTTTGTGTATTTACGAACAATTAAGTACACCGCGAGTGTTCATAGCTCATTTTTACCTTCCTTGCGAACAAAAATGACACATACTCCATCCTCTAAACACCCCACCATTTAGTTTATTTACAAAATGTCAGAACAGCCGTGTTCTCCGCGGACAAATCGAACGCAACAAAAACGTCTAGCACATAAAAAAACAAAGCATTGAACCTATTTCATACTCCCCCACCCTCCCCAAACACTCTTACACACCAACACACGGCACTAAATACAAATTTTTATCCACGTTTCACTGCGCTGTACGCGGTCGACTGCGAATACAAGATGGCGGGTGCCACAGAAAATCTGACGCGCTCCACGCCCCTCGCCGTCTAATCAGCGAACACGTCGCATGTCCGCGGACATGACGCAAGCCCATGGGCCAATCGGGGTGCTGTCCGCGGAGCGAACAGGGAAGGCCGTCCGCGAAGCGAACGCAGATATCACTAATTTTTTTGCCTTACATTTTAGTCATTTTTAAAAAACCTACTGGACAGATTTACACCAAATTTACAAAAGCACCCTTTTGGGACCAGGCCGCCACTCCTGCGGCAAATTTGGTGTAAATCCGTCCAGCGGTTCGGGCTGTAGCCGTGCGCAAAGTTTTTTCCCATTCAGTCTATGGGAAAAAAAAAAGTTTTGGGACCCCCCCTATAACTTTTCCTCCCCTGGACGAATCCTCACCAAACTTTGCAAAAAAAACATTCAGAGTGACCCAACTACTTTTTTTGCAAAGTTTGGTGAGGATCCGTCCAGGGAAAGCGAAGTTATAAGCTGCCCAAAAAGTGCTCTTCCTATGGAAACAGCAACTTAACCATAACTACATGGCCACTAACGTGGGATGCACTAACGTGGCCATGTAATATATATATATATATATATATATATATATATATATATATATATATATATATATATATATATATATATATAATATATACGTCAGCTAATTTCAAAAGAAGGAAGATGGAGGTATCTATGACATCATTGCCGCCTTAATCCAATAAGTGATAGTAGTGCTTTCAGAATCCCCATGCAACACGGCTGTGGACCCAGTAACAACGGCAACAGTGGGGTCGTGGAGATTTATTTATGACTTATGCCTCTTGAACAATATTGTTGAGGCAGAGTTTCCATTGGTCCCAAACCCAGCCACAATATTATGTAACATCCCATCCAAAACTAAATATTTTACAGTCATTTATTGAAATTATGTTTTCTTTCCATCCCCTTGCATGAAGAATCCCAGTATTTGACCTCGTTGACTTACTGTGGGATTGAACTAAAACATACTCAGTTACCCCAGGGGTACTGTGAATCCACCTCTGTCTTTAATCAAGTGCTGCAGATGGACATGAGAAACATAAACCTTGATAGCACAGTAATACAATATGCAGATGACATTTTAATATGCAGCAACACGTAGGAAGAGTGCAGGAGGGACTCAGTAAAGGTGATGACAGTACTGGCTGAGTAGGGGTACCAAGTCCTATATATATATATATAATATATATGTCAGCTAATTTCAAAAGAATGAAGGAAGGTGACATCTGAACAAGCAGAAGCAATCATGAAGACACCCAAGCCAGAAACAGTGATAGGGTTGCAGCTATTTCTTGGCCTTTGTAAACATTGCAGTGCGTGGGTTTTTTACTATAGTACATATGTGGGGCCACATTTCAAATGACTGTAAGAGGCACAGAAAGACAACAGCAATTTAGCTTGGACAGGCGAAATGACAGACATTGTTGATGAATTGAAGCTAGTAATTAGCGAAGCTCCCATGTTAGGGATCCTTGATTACAATGGCAATATTTTTATTTTCCCATTCAAATAGAGTAGTGATGACGGCATCCTCGTGCAAAAAACGTCCCTGGGACATAAACCATTAGTATTCTACAGTGGGATTTTAAATCCCATAATGAGAGGCTATTACCCACATGAACAAGCATTGGCAGCAACGGAATTTGTAATTGAGAAATCTGCCAGCTTAACTATGGGATGCACAGTTACATTATATGTTGACCATGCCTTATTTGCCATACTTGAAAAGCCCAAAATTACATTGACCACACAGAGAGTCTCTGGTTATGAAGTAATAGTAACCAACCCATCAATCAAAATTGTCAGGTGCAGAGTGGTAAATCCAGCCAGATGTATAGCAGAACCAGTAAAAGAAGGAAATCATGTGCATGTTTGCACTAAATGCACTGAATATTATGATGAAATACCACATGTTAAGGAACATTCCCTAGGAGGGGGGATAATTCTCTTCATTGAAGGGCCATCAACAATAGACTAGAGAACTGGTGAGTGACATAGCGGGACAACAGTGAAAGCAACGATATGACAACTTTGAGACAGTGACAAGTACAAGACTGCCAGAGCATTCCTCAGTGCATGCAGCAGAATTGGTAGCGCTCATTTTGGCACTCGAAGCAAATGAAAAAGAGGAAGAAACAGTGTACTCGGACTTCACCTATGTGACGTCGACAGTACACACAGGACTGTCACATTGGAAGAGGTGTGGTTTCTTATGCACAAACGGCACACCAGTGCAGCATGTGCAATTATTTGACAAGCTCATAGAGGCACTCCAACTCCCATCGCCCATTGCCATGGTGAAGTGCGTAGTGCACACCAGAGGTGCAGATTTGATTTCTTGTGGCAACGCGGCCTCTAATCTTGAAGCAAAAAAAGCTGCATATTTTGCAGAAATGTCTGATATTGCGACTGCACCAAACAAATACACATGTGCGTGCAACATGGTGATTAAGGAGTTTTAATACACTACCCATAGCACAAACAACTGAACTACAAGGAAGAACACCACTAGAAGAACAAGAGTTATCGAGAAGAAAAGGGTGCTAATTGTCCCCCACAGGTGCAATGTGGCAGCAGGACAGCACCGGGAAACCAGTCATGCTCTTAGCACTGCTCACTGTAGCACTAGACCAAATCCATTACCCAGCCCACATATCAAGAGAGTGTCTTGCAGTACTGATTTCAGAGGAGTGGTTTGTCATAAAATTGGCAGAATTTGTTGCTAGTTTTGCTGTAAATTGTTTGACATGCCAGAAGTTTACCGCTGGACATATGATGCGAACAGTGAGAGGAGCAATATACTGTCCTTCTGGATCATTTGAGCATTTGCATAATGACTATTTAGATATTCACCAAATTTGTAACAGCTAGAGGTACATGCGGGTAGTCATATGTCCCTTTTCACAATGGATCAAAGCAGATCCATGCACACATCCAGATGCCACAGGTGCTGCAAAGATCCTCGTACATGAGGTTTTTCCAAGGTGGGGAGTGTGTGAAGTGCTCAGGTTTGACAATGGACCACATTTTATAAATGAGGTATTTGATTACATCACTATTCTGTTGGGTATTAAGCATACATTCTCATCTGCTTACCACCCACAATCAAACAGCATTTGCAAATTTCTCAAGGGTCTCCAAAAGCAGTGAATTGCCAAATTAAAAGAGACAATGAAAAATGTTTGGCTCCATTGCCTTGCTTTGGCGCTATTAGCATTTTGCAGTCAGACTGGCTCTGACCATCACTTGACTCCACATGAGCTGGTGACGGTACACTAAATGCACACCCCCCTTGCTCCTCCCAATCAAGCTCAAACTGATGCATAGAATACTGACACTGTATTACAGAGTGAAAGGCACCTTTATTTGACAGCTATGATCGAATATATTAAATGCATGTCTCATAAGGTACAAGTGTAGCAGGGCGGTTTGAAGAAGACTGATGAAGCAAATTAACAAGTTGATCCAGATATCATACTGAGGCCACTAGTATTGTTTCCAGTGGACAAAGTCTTGTGTAGAAATTTTGCAGACTGTGACCCAAGCCATGCTTTTAGGGACCGTTCATAGTAGAGGCGTCACACAGAATGCAGTGAAAGTCAAAGCAAGGCCTGCTGGGTTACACCTCAGCGACAGCAAACTCTACAAAGGAGAGACCTGCTGCCCCTGTCTGCTAACATTGAGGATGGAGGTGAAGAGGAGATGAGAAGAATCCAAAAAAAGGTCTATGATGGGAACCAATCAGCAGCAAGAAGAATAAAAAAAAACATTGTTTTCTCTATAGATACATAGACAAGTCAATCCAACAACCTTTCAATGATGCTGGCCTACAATACAATGTGACACTTTTACAGTAAAAAGAAAATAACAGATGTTCCCTATAGCAATTATATTTTTCTTGATCTTATTCTTTTTTTGAACACTTATCCCTTTTTAGGAGCTTGGAACCTCTGCATAACAATATTACTATTCAATTTAAAGGCTTACATAGTGTTGGAAAGAAATGTTCTTTCAATATTGACAAGGCTTTTCTTGTGAACACTTACTTTCAAGGTTAACAAAGGAACTACTTCTTCTGAAAAAGAATGCATGTGTCAGATAATGTAAGATATTTTCTCTCAGCACTTGGAAAGAGTTTACTCTCAGAAACAAGCAGAATGCAGATACCCTAGCAATAATGAAAATGGCAATGTTTGTGACATTTTGTAGTTAAAATATAATAATGTTTATTGCAGTGAGAGAGATTATCATTTACCATACTGCTAGACCAGTAAACATGAGTATAAGCCCTGTAACAAGGATGAACAAGATGACATCAACATAATTCCCTCTAGTAAACACACAGTTTAAAAGACTAAAGAGAAATGTGCTAGAAGACTCAATGCACCTGCCTAAATATATTGACGAGGCAGTCCATGCAACCAACAATATGTGGTATAAGCACATGAGCAAGGTGGAGAGAGAGAAGTCTGATGAGAGCTGCTTTGTGTGTTCCCTCATCTCCTACTCCATGAGTGCCTCTAGAACATTCATAGCAGCAGGAGTGCCCGCGCATACAGCACATTGCATCACACATATTGCACTATGTATGACCCGGGGGCAATTCCCAGGGCAGACAGCCTTCATAGAATGGGTGACAAAAGCAAAGTCTCATAGGGAGTATCATTTTATAAAACAGGAAAACACCATGATAAATAATGATAAACAACACAAAGTAGTAAAATACCTAGCAATGGACAGAAATCAGGGAGGGATTAAAATAGAAAAATAGAAATGGTAATGATGTGCAAGTAAAAGAAGTACCTGGGAGTTGGGACAGAGGACATTTACAAATAAAGGGACAGGATTTTATGGCAGAAGAATGGGGGAGGGATTAAAAGTTTGCAAAGCATTAGCACTCCGAGCAAGGGCTGAAAAAGTTGCGAAAAATACTTGTTGGTTGTGCCTCGAGGGATGGCCCAAATATACCAAATTGCTTACCTGGTTAGAAGATTAAAGAGGACCAATACCCATAATACCCTTGTAAAATTCATAAACTATGGCACAGTGCATGTTCGATTCAACCCAAAGTGTAAACGTATTTTCGATGTACCAGGCATGAAAGTAGGAATAGCCGTGATAATGGACCACTATTGAGCTTGTGGTTCTAAAGCCTACATGCAACTTCCCCCAAATTGGGTTGGCCTGTGCTCCCTGGTAATTATAAGTGCACCAGCCTTGTTAGTAACCTGGAGTGAGGTACAGATTGGTGATTATCACAAAATGAACACACACATAAGACATAAGAGAGCCCTCACACTTGCACGCATGAAAAGGGGCAATTACGACTCAATGAAGATGGAAGAGGCATATGACGCCATATCAGATGAGCACACATTTTTTGTTAGAAAGATATTTTTTGCATCTATCTTTACTGCCGGTTGCATGCCAACATGAATGCAAAACGGCTGTAGATAACCTGCTGGGAGCTGTTGCAGACAATAAACACAACAGTAAAAGACTTTAATGTAATAAGAGAAGAGCTGAGGACAATAAGACTCATTACCATCAGAACAGGTATGTTCTCAATCTGATAACGGCCATGGAGGGGGGGTTTAGTTTGCAGAAATTGGACCTTGTTGTTGCACATACAAACCCACCCACGATGAGGAAAATGGAACCCTCACAGAGGTCATAATCTCCTTAAGAGATGTATACACAAGAATGCTGGAGGAGGAAAATGAGATTGCTGATGATGATTGGTTCAATTACTTGTTCTCATGGATACCCTCCTGGTTGGCTAATGCGTTCAAAATACGAATGACCATTTGAGTAATAGTACTATTTCGGTTCTGGGTTCTAGGTTCTAGGAATTGCAATGAGCCAATGTAAAAAGGGCAGTAGGAATTAAATAGTACTAATTTTATTCAAATACACAAGTATACTCAAACAGATCACCTCACTCACACCCAGGTAATGGAGAGCCCAATTGCCCCTTCACGATCAAAATGTATGTGTCCTCAGGGCCCTCAATATTACATCAAGCACTGGGTATATTGTGATTTCAATGAGGAATGCTACTATATGACCTGGATTGTAGACAAACATATAAGACATGCTGGCACCTTGAGGGGGGTGACAAACGTATGGATACCTAAAGAGCCTTATGCGAGGGAGTGCAGAAGGGACAGTGTGGTCGAGGAGTCGACCATAGTGAAGAAAGTTGGGAGGCAGATGAATATGTCATTCATAGCTTCTGCCCCTCGCACAGTTTATACTGGACAGGTGAGAAACGTGACTCACTAAGACAACTGTACCGCCCTAATCCCAGGCAGGTACAGCAGGAGACGGCACATTCTAAAGCTGAATATGGCGAGAATAAACAGACTAGCAATGAAAAAACAAAAAAGCTTGGGATTAATGCTCCATCGAGCTCAGGAATATTATTGTAGAAAGACCTTACCTAAATCTATTGGCTGGTGTGTCAGCATGCAGTGGTCATGGACAGTAACAGTAGCCCAACGTCGCCAAAAGGGAATAAATGTATGTTGCACTGTTATTCCAGAGCTCTACATTGTAACTTTCATTAATAACAATGACTCAAAAAATGTCAATACAATTGTTGTGTTTAATTCTGTGCCAGTGCACCAAATGCACCCACATAAACAATTGTGCTGCTTAGAGTTGTACAAAATATTCTGTACTTCAATACTTCATTTAATCCCATCTGTCTATTAGAACGTCGGCGGTGTTCTGCGTGTATGCTGGACAGCATATACGCGGAACACCGCAGACGCTCTAATAGACAGATGGGATTAAATGTACCCATGGACAGATACAGAATTAAAATGCCCGGAAGAATATAGCTTTTATTCTACAATAACTCAATTAAATGTGGATTACACATGAATTTAATGTAAACCAAGAGATCCCCCAATGCAATGGGAATGACTTGCATTTGAAGTTTTGAAGTATAGAAGATTTTGAACAACTCTAAGCAGCACAATTGTTTATGAGGGCACCGTTGGTGCTCTGGCATAGAATTTTGAGGAGTTGAACAGGATAAGTGGATCGGATAGTGGCCCCATGTCAAATATTTGCTGTAGCCCTGAAAAAGACCTGAGGTTTATGGGTCGAAACACGTGTTTGCTACATATGGACGGCTCAGTCTCCAGCCTAAACCCAGAAAATAGTGCCAACAAAGAGAATATGCTCCCGTTTCGATATGCCTATGCATTTTCTATCAGGGGGAAGTGTGGCCTGAAACGAGGCATAAAGGGAGGAGCTTTTTTTGTATTCCTAGCTTTCTATGTGGTACATTTCAGTCAGGATCTAAATGGACTGATTTCAGGAAGGGGAAGTGATGTCAGTTTCACTCTGTGGCTAGCGGCTAATGGCTGATTACATTGCTCCTGTGAGTGTGGCACAGACACCAGAATGCCCCATTTGTTCACCAAATCATCATTGCCTGTTGACTATTCTCAGGTAGCAGTCAGTCACATGGCCCAATCTCAGACCTGCTAACATTTGACCTTTCTATCGAAAATAAGTTGTCATGGCAGCTAATGCCTCGAAAAAAAGAAACTGCTAACATCAAGTCACTGTTGGCGTCAAAAGGATGGACATATGTCAGAAATATCAGCTGTTTTCTCCTGTACCATGTGCTATAAAAACGTCTGCATTAGTGGACACTGGAAGATAGTTCATAAACAGTAGTTGATTTTCATTGCACCAATGAGGTTCTCGATTGTGCCTTGGCGGGGGTTTGTTTTAAATTGGAAAACGGACAGTTTCTGCTGGAGGTCGACATTTTTCATTATAATGCTGTACCTCTATGTTAAACATTCACACCGATGTGTATTGGAAGGAAATGCATGGCGATACCGCCTTTTTAATTTAGACTATGGCAGTGTAAGCACTGCCTATATGGGGAAACTATTGTCAAGGCAAGTGAAGAAAGGAGATAGGTGGGATGTGGAGAGGGACACACAGCCTGTGGCTGATGGTGTGTAATTTACCCATCCATTGGATGACCATGGTCATGATATGATATGATATGGCATTTGTAACGCACCTATACACAAGTGTTTCAAAGCGCGACGAGGCAAGGGAGGGGAACAGAGGGAGGACAAAAACAAATATCTTACTAGGCCTAGTGACATTGAGATTGCGCATGTGCAGAAGAGAGGGGTGGGGAGAAGTGCCGGGGGTGGAGGGGTGGGTAAGTACAGTACATGGAATCGCCAGCCGAAGAAAGAGATCAGCCTCCAACTCATTGCTTGGAGAAGAGACTGACCCTCAAGGAGTTGGAGGTGGAGGTGCGAAAACCTTCAGTAGGAAGATATTTCCGAAGAGAGAGTTGGAGGTATTGCGGTTCCAGGCCCCAGAACACCTTGTGGACAATGCAGCAGGTCTTGTACTTGATCTTTGATGCCACTGGGAGCCAATTGAGAGATTTCAGGGCTGGAGAGCTACAAACCCTAGGCAAAAGGCCAAGGACAAGTCTTGCAGTCCTTTTCTGGATGAGTTGTAGAGGACAGAGAGTAGAGGAAGGAAGATTTAGAAAGAAGCTGTTGCAGTAGTCCAGCCTAGAGAGAACAAGAGCGCTGGAGACAGTGAGCTTCTAGGGAAAGGTGAGGAAAGGAAGAATACCTCTGAGGAGGTGCAGCTGGCAGTTTGACTTCTTAGAGACATCAGAGATGTGAGGAGAGAAGGAGAGTGTGGAGTCGAAGATGACCCCAAGGTTCTTAGCCTCACAAGTGGGAGCAGGAAGAGGGCCCAGAGTGGGCGGCCAGAGAGTGACAGGAAAGGAAGGTGCAAGTGTGCTGATGAGGAGGATCTCAGGCTTACTGGCATTAAGGCAGAGATCATTGGCAGCACACCACTCCTGGATTGCAGACAGACAATCCAGGATGAGAGAGGGAGAAGAGGCAGCTGAGGGGAGCCTGAAAGCAAGCTGAGTGTCATCCGCATAGCACTGAAAGTTGGAGCATAGAGCAGCAATGCGGTGGGCGAGAGGTGCCAGATATTGGTTGAACAGCCAGGGAGAAAGAGCAGACCCCTGGGGAACACCACATGTAGAGAGTGAGATAGAAGAGAGGAAGGACCCAAGTTGGACCTCAAAAGGTCGGTCAGAGAGGAAAGAGGTCAGCCCGGACAGGGCCTAATCAGTGATACCCAGGTTATCACAGAGCCGGTTAAGCAGGATGACATGGTTGACCGTATCAAAAGCAGAAGAGAGATCAAGTAGGATGAGGACAGGGGGTAATTAGCATCAAGGTTAGAGAGCAGGTATTCACAGATATTTAGGAGAGTGGTTTCCTTACTTCTGGCTGCTCTGAAGCCAGACTGATGGTCATGGAGACATCCAACAGATTCAGTGTGAATATTAGCTGGGTGATGCCCATCTTTTCCAAGAGTTTGCCCAGGAAAGGAGTGATGGATATCGGGAGATAGTTAGCCAGAAAGTAGGGGTCAGCTGAAGTTTTCTTAAGAAGTGGGAGCACAAGAGAGTGCTTCAGGGGGGAAGGGAAGGTTCCAGTGGCGAAAGAGTGGTTGCAGAAGTCAGCCAAGACTGGAGCGATCCTCAATGTGGTCCTTAATGGTTTTGGATGAACAGAGTAGAACATGTTTTGTCGAGACTTTCATAGATCAGACTTGTCTAGAAACCTTGTCAGGGGTGAACAAAGGAAAGGAAGAGAGGGAGGAGGAGAGGTGGACTCGGGGAGGCCAGAGGTAAAGAAGAAAGTAGAGGAAGAAGGTGGAGAGTAAGAAAAGGTGGACATGATGTTCTGGGTTTTAGAGATAAAGTGTGAAGCCAGGGCTGTGCAGACGGTCTGGGAGGGGACAGCAGAGGTAGAGACTGCAGCAGGATTGGCCAGCTCCTTGCAGATTTTATAGAGTTTGGCTGAGTTGTTAGATGCCGCAGAGACACAGGCTTGGATGTGAGCTCTCTTCTTAGTGTGGACAGAGAGACAGTATTGCCTTTGGAGCAGACCGCAGGCCAGTTTGTCAGAGGATGCACAAAATGACAGTCAATTCCTTCCAGCCACCCTGCTGCTGCGTTTAAGGGTGACATGGTCCGAGTCCTACCAAGAGTTGCACTTGGTTTTGGGCTTCAAGCGGATCCTCATGGCAGGGGTAAGTAAATCAAGAGTGTCAGAAATAGAAGAATGGAGATTGGACAGTGTAGAAGGAGCCCGAGGGTGGAATGAAGAGGAGGGAGGAGAGGGCAAGGTAGCCAAAGAGGAGGATGAAGGTGCCAGAGAGGTGGCAGAGGAAGGAGACAAGGAAGCCAGAGAAGGGAGATTAGGGATTGCAGGAGAGGAAAGGGAGTTGAGAAGGCGTGGGAAGCGTATATTAAAGAGGAGCAGGTTGGCCTGATGGCCTTGGACCAAGACGTTACCATTTAGGTAAACATTAATGATGGTCTTAGAGGAGTGGAAGGGGGCCAGGAGGGCCTACCATCAGGTGCCACCATTAATGGGAGAGGAGGAAAAAGGAGAGAGCACAGACACCGTATGTGGAGTCCATAGGTCTGGTGAAGGAACGACAACGAGGATGTCCATGAGGGTATGTCTGGTGGAAGCACTGGTATAGGTATCAGCAATAGAGAGATATGGGTTGGAGACAAGGATATCCTTTTTGCACTTTTTCCTACCAGACTCAGTGAGAAGGACAGGATAGTCAATAGAGAAGCAGTCCGAGAAGATTTGAGAAACAGAGAGCACCATAGAGGATGCAGAGGGAGGCGACGGGGAGAAGGCAGAGGGGGAGGTGAGGGTAGGAGGAACAAAGTAAGGGGGAGAGACATTAGGGGTGGGCACAGGAGGAGGGGTGCAAGCAGACGAGACAACGATCAGACAAGAACAAATTAGTAAAATAAGCGATGGCCTCAAGGGACAAATAAGAGAGAAGTCAAGTGGAAATGAAAACAAAACCATTTAACAGAGTAAGAACAAGGGAACCTGAAAGAAAAAGGACACACAGGGAACAACCAGGCAGCGGGGGCTAGAGACAGAATGATGATTAAAGGAACCTAAAGCAGAAGAGTGAAAAACATACAGTGTAGGCAGTGCAATTATACAGTATGAACAAGAGCACATGAAAGAAAAAGGACACAGAAGGGAACAGCCAATCAGAGCGAGGGCTAGATAACTGAACAGTGATCAAGGCCACCTACTGAGAGGGGAGAGAAAAACAGTGGGGGCAGATGAACAAATAACACTAGTCAAGATGGCAGAACCAGGAACAGTGTAAATCAAGCAAAAAGCGGGCACAGAAGAAGACACACAGATCAACACAGCGTAGCAGCAAGGTATGGCCCTGCACAGGAGCAATGATATGATATGATATGATATGATATGGTATTTGTAACGCGCCTATACACAAGTGTTTCAAGGCGCGACGAGGCAGGGAGGGGGGGAAACAAGGGGAAGACGGACAAGCGATCCTACTAGGCCAGGTGTCATTCAGATCGCGCAAGTGCAGAGGTAAGGGGAAGAGGAGAAAGTGCAGGGGGAGGAGGTGGGGGGAAAAGTGCAGTACAAGGTAAGTGGCGTAATAAAATAATAAATGATAAATAATAAATAAAAGGGCCAGCTGGTGGCAAGTGCGAGGTAAGTGCAGAGCAAGTGCTGGGTAGGGGGCTGTAGGGATACAGTGACAGTCCCACAGTGCAGGGGGAGCCAGGGGGGCAGTGCAAGTGGAGAGTGGCTGGGCCCTGGACCGAGGTCGCTGAGAGTGGCCCAGATGCAGGTTAAGTGTAGAATTCAGGGGGGAGTTAAGCAGGTTTAGCAGGGGAGAGGGAGAGAGAAGGCAGAAGCGAAGAGGAAGGTTTTGAGGTGCTTCCGGAACCGGAGGTGGTTCTCCTCAAGTTTCAGGGAGGCAGGCAGGCTGTTCCAGAGGGAGGCCCCTGCTGCGGAGAGAGATCTACCCCCAGCACGTTGCTTCGAGAAGCGGCTGACCATGAGGGAGTTAGAGATGGATGAGCGAAGGGCTCGTGAAGGAAGATATTTAGGAAGAGAGAGTTGAAGGTATTTAGGCCCCAGGCCCCAGAAGGCCTTGTGGACAATGCAGAGGGTTTTGAACTTAATCCTCGCAGCCACTGGGAGCCAGTGAAGAGATTTCAGTCCTGGAGAGATACGGTCCCTGGGCTTGAGGCCAAGGACAAGTCTCGCAGTTCTGTTCTGGATAAGTTGCAGAGGGCGGAGAGTGGAGGCAGGGAGATTAAGATAGAGGCTGTTACAGTAGTCCAGCCTTGAGAGAACCAGGGCTCGGGAGACAGTGAGCTTCTGGGGGAAGGAGAGGAAGGGAAGAATACCTCTGAGGAGGTGCAGCTGGTAGTGTGATTTCTTAGAGACATCAGATATATGAGGAGAGAAGGAGAGTGTGGAATCGAAGATGACCCCGAGGTTTTTAGCCTTGCAGGTAGGGGCAGGAAGGGGGCCAAGGGAGGCCGGCCAGAGAGCTGCAGGGAAGGAGGGAGTGGGTGCGCCGATGAGTAGAATCGATGGGATGATGTGCAGAGGCCTCATGGGTACAAGCCACGGATGGAAGAGGCACAGAGCACAGGCGATCAAGGATTGTGAGGGACCACGCAAGCTGATGACACGCAGGCATGAGCGTAGCAAGGGTGGATGGGGAGCAGAACACACGCGATCAAGGATTGCGAGGGACCACGTGGGCTGAGGATGCATGGGCATAGTCAAAGATGGAAGGTCTGGGAGCCCCTCTACCGAGCAGGAACACAGCCAAATAACCTCTTCTCTGGGTAGGTTCTCACTCGGGAGGGTCTACAACCACGTTTTAGCTCACTGCACCGTTCATAGAGGAGAAATACCCAGATGGATATCTGTCTGGTGCCGCCCACTTGGGCAGTCCAGCATCAAAATGTTCATGTACATTTCTTTATAGAAAAAGGTGAGGAACCTGGTTTATATTCTAAGGGCCTGGTTATGAGTTTGGCTTTGTTACCACTGGCTATTGTTTAACTGCAAGTGGTGGAATACCAATTCAGAGATAGGGTTACTCCCCATGTTTAGAGACCCATTTGGCTAAATTGGAGAAAGGCATATTACCACATGCAGAAATATCATCATCAACCATTACTACCACCATGATGCTATCATTATGGCCTGTTTTACCTCCTCTTGTAACCAGAAGATTTTTCTCAGTTTGGATTCCCAAATCCCAAATCAGGTGTAGTAGAACAGGAACTATTTTCAAATATTGCCTCTTTTACCACTAACACTAGGCTCTTACTGGGGCCGCAAGTGACCTTATGTAACAACAACAACGTAAACAACAGTATACTCTGCCCTGTGTAATTTCCTTGTTGCATCATGGTTCATTCTTGGGTACTTCTTGTGTTCCAATGTATTTGTAAGTAATACACACGCTCAAAACGTGTCTCATTTGCCATTCATCAATACTTATCCTCTTTAATTCAAGTTCATATTCTTTTGGCATTTAAAGACCCTATTTCACATAATATAGGCAACTCAAATGACACACAAATGGTATCTAGACTTAACATCGAAATCAAATTCATCTAAGAACTTTACATCGAATTTTATTCAATGAAAATACTTTCCATCGAAATGCATTTTCATTTAATAAAATTCAATGAATATTCAATGGCTTTTTAAATTTTAAATGAGGTTTAGGGTAAGGGGTAGGGCAAGGGTAAGGGTTATAGCAAGGGTTAGGGCAAGGGTTAGGGTTAGTGTAAGGGGTAGCGCAAGAGTTAGATTTATGGTAAGGGGTAGGGTAAGGGTTAGAATTAGGGTAAGGGTTGGGGAAACAGTTAGGGTTAGGGTTACAGTGAGGGTAAGGGTTAGGGTAAGAGGTAGGGCAAGGGTTATATTTAGGGTTAGGGTAAGGAGTAGGGCAAGGGTTAGAATTAGGGTTACAGTAAGGGGTCGGGCAAGGGTTAGAATTAGGCTTAGGGTTAGAGTTGGGTTAGGGTTAGGGGGGTGTCTTGGGAGTTGGGGGCTTGGGGAGGAATCCCCCCCAAAAAAACAATGAAACATTACATGAAGCTGTCCAGTGCCAAAATCCTTTGAAAATTTCAGCACTGTACCCCATGTAACGTTTTAACGTTACAAAAAACTGCATCAAAATGCAATTTTTTACATTTAAAAGTCCATATCCATCGAAACCTGCCCATTTCTATATTCGATGGACAGGTTTCGATGTATATGCACTTTTACATGTAAAAGATGCATTTCGATGGATTTGCATTCGATGCATTTCCATCGATGGATTTGCATTTCGATGCATTTCCATCGATAGAAAGACCATAAACCCACACAAATATAATTCCAAAACCATATTTTATCAAATATGCAAAAAACAGTATCACTTGGTACACATTAGTACTCCAGTGTTAATACAGACACGAAATAAGATAACGCAATGCCATGATGGTCACGGGATTCTGTAAGTGCAGGGTCTGGGTGCGGGTGGCATCGATGGCTGTGTCGATGCTGCAGAGGATTCTAATTAAAATGTACGTGTCACTCCAGTTGGTCATAGAGTATTGCACAGTCCAGAGCTGAACAATATGATCTCGTAGAAAGCCACAGTGAGTTATTTGGCACATGCGAATAATTGCACAACCACTCGGATGGACACACTGCCATCTTTGCATGAGGTCATGGAAATTGGAAATAAATGTGTGGAAGGGATAACCAAAGCAGTGACCGCAGAGCAATATTACTGTGACAGCACGAGATTGCCAGTTTCTCTGGAGCCTTGGTCAGTGTTGTGTATCTTCCCCATTGGTGAAAGAGTCGTTAGCAGCTGATGGAAGGAGCACATCAACGCAGGAGTCATCTTCTGTGTCCTCAATTGGTGACCACCCCGTTTCCTTGCCGCCTTCATGTAGCATTGTGAACTGCACTGACAGCGCTCATGGGTCAAGAAAATAAAACGCTTCTCATGAAAAATGTATGATTTGCTTTCTCACTCTACCTGGACAGTGCCCGGTTAGCACTGCTTGCATGGGTGGCACATTAAGCGTGCTCAATTCATAATGTGTTTTTAGGCAATCTTGATTTTCAAATATGGTTTTCAAGCAATGATAGAACTCATGAACATACTGCATGTAGCTCATTAATACTACTGCACTATTGCATTAATGCTGCAGTAGTGGACCTCTGAGGAGCACATTTCTTTCACTATACATGTATGTGCCTTTTATAAACACATAAAATGTAACTCAATAAAGACAAATTGGATGTATTGTTTTCACTACATTAAGATCTCTTTAAGATCCTCTGTTTGATTTTCGAGTGTATTCATAGCACTGAAAGAGTTCATAGATTCACAGTTCTGGGACTGTTGGTCATAGGCTGTGCTCTTCGTGGAATAATTTAGTATTAAAGAAGATCTATGTCAGAGTGACCCGCTCCATACCAATTCATAGCAGAGGATTGTAGAGAGGCAGATGTAGACGTAATTTATAGAGCCCACCCCCTCACATCCGTCACACTGGAAGAACAGCAAGAAACCACTGTGCATAACACCTGGTGTTATCCCAATACCACATCGGAGAGGAGAGACAAAATGCGCTCAGACAACCGTATTGTATGTACCCTCAAACTGATGCGGTAGACATTAGTCTGAAGACACCACTGGATATATAAGAATTATAAGTAAAGTCTGACAGAAGAAAAGTGACACCACTAAAGAGAGAAGAAGCCTTAGCTTAGGGCCTGACTGATGAGAGATGGTAGGCTAATTAGCTAAGAAAGGCAGATGCCTGATGTTGTTCCCTTGCACCCGGGTTTAATTGGTTACATGCTGCCAACAAGCTGAATATCCAAGGTTGGTAAGCGAGTGCCAACCAATCCTGAGGGCCTATGTAATGGTGGACCATACATTGGTGCACGGGCCTATCCGCTGCTGTGATTTCAGCTACTATCAGTCATTCCATTCAAGTGCATCTGAACCGTATTGTCCTCAGTAGCCTCTAGATGATGCTCCACCAGTGCTGGAGGATGCTCACTCCCCACATCTTGACTATCAGTTTCAGATGTTAAGGCTGGTCCAGCGTCAAAGAATGATTGGGGGCCTATACTCATTGGACATGGTGTAGATGAGATATCCATTATGTCGCCCATATATTCTTCCTCAGGATATTCTGTGCAAATATCTATTGTATTAGCAGATTCGGGGAAGCTATCGTGACCGTCATGAGCCTTCCTGTGTATCATGACAGTTACAGTAGCTTTTTCATGCGACAGGGTCTCATCTATAGTGTTATTACCAATCAAGGACTATTCATTGTTGAGGGGACCATCTTGAATACATGAACTATTAGGTTCTGTCATAGAGCACGCCAGTTCCTTGTCAGTAACTGTTCCATCTGCGGTCACAGACTTACTCGATAGCGTAATAACATTAACAATCAACTTTGTGCCAAGACAGCCCAACGAGAGATTCAATTCAGCTGCAATTTCTTTGAGAGCATTTTCTTCCTCAATTCTGCTAAAATCACTCGCTTTGGGAAATAAAGTTGTCATTTTTCTATGCTTAGTTACAGGTAACGTTTTGGTGATAATGATAATTTTGGTCGGGCACATCCTGCGGCAGCGACGCATAGGCTTCTGCTTGCAGAGAGAGGTCATGATACCGCTATCATCCAACATATGACCACTCCCCAACGGTGGTCCAGAGTCTCCTCAGACATAGGCATAGATCCAAACTCAGGGGGGTGTACTGTTTCCTTCACTAGCTACACATAGTTATATAATCGGGGGGAAGACAAAGTAATAGAAGGACAATATGGAACAACAGAACCTTCAGAACAGCTTGTATCCAAGCTCTAAGACTCTAAGCTCTAAAAACAGCATAGCATATAACAGTGCAACTGGAAGTTCAATGGAAACACACTCCACAGTGCAGCGTCTTTTCAACACACTCTCAGCACGGGTACGAGCAAATGTGGTACGCAACACAGCCACTGAAGAACTATCTACCAAGAGTTATTACGATCAGTCGCATGCGTGTGAGAACCACTGTATGTTAGATCAGTCAGGGCTCAGTTTAGCTCAGTTTCACTCAAAGTATTACCTGGAAGTTTACTGCCACTAGGCAGTGAACAGCAAATAACACTTACCAAGCACTTCCACAAATGCACGTTAAGTTAAGTAGGAGTTCCTGGGTCAAGGGGCGGAGCTTGGTGGATTGTCACCAAGGGGCGGAGCTTGGTGCAGTTTTTAAGGATTTTCTGTAATGATAGAACTAGAGAGGAACAGTATAAGTATACTTTAAGGGCTACAGCAGGAAGGTTGAGAGATTCAGGGCAAGTGTAATTCCAAACATATTTTCAATAGCCAAGTTACCTTTTCTTTTTACAAGTCAGCAGCGTGACAGCAAGCCCAGCAAACAGCAGTTGCCACGCACTTCCACAAATGAGTGCACGCAAATGCGCGGCTGCCGACCTTTAAGTAGGAGTTCCTGGGTCAAGGGGCCGGAGCTTGGCAGATTCCCAAGCAACGTGACAGCAATCAATGTATACTATGAAGGACACAAAGTTTCTCACAGATGGATTTTCCTTAATTCTTAACAGCTTTTCTAGGTTTGAACCCAATGTTTCGACTCTGTGCACATTAGTCAAGACTTCGTCCAGAGTGCAAAGAGTTTAGGTAATAGACTATGGCCCTTATTCCGAGATTGGAGGTAGCCATGATGCTATTTGCGCCATGGCTGCCTCCAATACCAGGTCCGGCACCAGTCTGTTTGAATGGGGACTTACCGGGACATTCCAACCTGTGCGGACCCGGTAGGTCCCCATTCAACCAACCGTTCCCCATTCCCATTTGATCCCCCATAGGGCTCAATGGGAATGGGGAAGGCACTAATAACGGGTTCGCAAATAGCAGGCCCGTTATTAGCGCCCTGGTCCCTTAGCGGGAACCGTAAAGGACATGTGGTCAGACCACACGTCCTTTACGGTTCCCGCTAAGGGACCTCAGAATTGGGCGGTAAGGGATTACCAGCAACAGTCTCCTTACCGGTGCCCGGTATCCCTTACCACTAAACTCATAATGACCCCCCCTATGTGTGGAATTCGTAGTAGGGTTACAGGAGAAGAAGAGCAAAGCAGCATTTACATAGTGCTTATTATTAGTTGGGAAGATATGGAATCTTTCGTTAGTGCGTCACCCTGCAAAATGAGAAGGTAACTTTTTAATGACAAATTTGCAAAGGAATGTCCTCTATTGTAACACAATATGAAGAAATATGACATTATTTGCCATGTTAATGTGTAATGCACATGTGTAATATCACCTATTTCCATTAAGACATGCATATCAAAAACACACGCATGGATTAGGTGGCAAGCATGAATGCCTAACACAGCATAGATCAGTAGTGCATGTATTTTCTGCAACATGTCCTAGTATCTCAATAATAGCAATGTGAAGCAAAGCAATGCCAGAGGATGCATACATTAATGTACAACAGTTTCCTCTCCAGTGTCCACAACCACCCTATTCATGACACGTCTGTCAGGAAGCTGTCACATAGCGACCACCATGCAAATGCTCCACATGTAATGTATTGTAATGTAATGGTCATTTGTATAGCGCCTTTCGCCATTGGTATGCTCCCAACGTGCTGTAGGTTGAATGTCCTTGGGACAGACGTCTAGGTATGGGAAATTCGGTTCCATGTGTTAATATCCCAGCAAAAATATCGTGATACAAATATATTGCCATATGTTTGTGGCGATATTGACCCATGGATCCTGCATTATTTTAAAATGTGCTGGGGAAACCCCCGCAACCCCCGCTCCCACAAAATATCCCCCCAAAAATAACACCTATGGCGAGACAAACGGCCATATGTACGGCAATATTTTTGGTGGGGATATTTTATAGGGATACCGGAAATTCGTCAGAAAGTTATAGAATGCATGTGTGCATTTTAGCCAATACGAAGGTAGTTAGGGGGGCTAGGTCTCTGCTAATCACCCATGTCGAGCAGACATGTGGATGGGTGCAAAGAGATACTCGCCACAATCACCATGTTCTTTGCATATCAGACTAGTTACAACATTTTGTACTAATCCATAACATAATCTTCCAGTTTCTTTGGAAAAGTCCTACTTCTCCCACTGCATTGACTGCCACTCACAATACCACCTCCACTCACGACACTATCTCTCCTCTTCTCTTCTCTATGGATGTCAACCTATCCTCCATTCCTTGAAACTCCTGTAACCATGTCACATCTGACCCCCAGTCGCCTATTTGATTTTCGACCATCATCCAATACCAAAAACTGGGACTCACTGCGCACCACCTTCCTTGACTCAAAATACACTGACTTCCCTTTCCACACTGGGAAAGGTTTCTTAATCCTCACCACATCTCTCATATTCACTTGTTATGCTATCCCTCAACCTCTTCTCTCATCGTACTTCCTTTTGTATTCTGCTTGATATTTGCGTACCCTCTCAATTATTACAGCATTGATAACAGTGAACTCCCCTTGCACCCCCATCCATGGAGGATTGAAGTCTGATTTCACCTCTCTCCTCCTTATCATAGAAAAGAGTGTGTACCCTGTGGCCAGGCAGGTGTGTTCCTGTATGCAGCAATCATCTCCCTCAACAACTGCTCCTGCGGTAACCCAATTGCTATTGCTAACTGCAAATTATCCTTGATTATAATATTTATTCTCTCTACTAGACCATTGCCTTGCAGTGTTACAAATACATTCTCAAATTATTCATCACATGTTTCTTAACTGATGTAAATTGCACTCCATTCTCGCTCACTTTGCACTTGGGAAAAGCCTCCTCTGTATCCACTCCTAAGAAGAAATCTGCCACCACCTTGGTATTCACTGAAGTGGTGATTTTGACCTCAAACCACCTTCTGTAATCTGCCATCACAACCAGGCACCAACACTGCTCTCTCACACTTCCTATTGGGCCTGTCACATCAATTCCCACCTTCTTTCACACTTCCAGTGGTACACCCACAGGTTTCAACTGTACCCAATTAACTTTTATCATTTTGTCAATCTCTGCACATGCTTGACGGTCCTTGACAACAACTTCCACCATGTCATGCATCACTGGCCACCAATACTTTTCTCTTAGCCTTCTCTTGGCAACACTATGGCCCATATGCCCATGATGAGCATTTGATACAATATTCCCTCTCACCACATGAGGAGGATTGCGTTTTTTCCTTCCTCGAAAAGCTCCCCTCATATGGTGCTAACTTGTCTCTAATCTTATTGCAATCCATTTCACATTCTGGTATTCTTGGCACCCCTTTTGCATGTACTCCTTTACCTGACTATTCTCCTCATCCTTTTCCATTGCTCTCTTCCATTGGCCTTCCCACACCACACCACCTACCAACTCCTGAATACTTGCCACCTATATGTCAATTTTTTCTTCTCCTACCTCCTCAACACACCTATTAGGAAGCAATCTTGACAAGCAGTCTGCCAGCACATTGTCCCAACTTGCACTTGTTCCACACTCAAATTGTATTCATGTGTGTCTGGTAACCACTTTCAGGTGTAGCTGTGCCTGACCCTCTGGTGGAAAATAGATGCACTAACGGCCTGTGATTGCTTTTAAACAAACAATGTAAGCCCAAAAGTAAGATCTAATATACCTTGCTGCCCAACAGCACACCCATGCCTCCTTCTCAATTACGGAAAACCTCTTCTCACAGTCATTTGATGCCTTTGAAGCAAATGCAATGGGTAATTCCTCCCTCCCTTGGTATTGATTCAATACTGCCCCTAAACCACTCTGACTACAGCAACTGTTCGAAACGTTCTTAGCCCCATCTCAAATCTATCCGGGTAGGGGCCCTCACAATAGCCTCCTTGATATGGAGGAACACACCTTTCATGGAATCTGGCAACTTAAATTCCCTTCCTTTTTTCAAACCTTCCCTCCATACCGCTGTTCTCTCTGAAAGATTTGGAATACATTTTGCATAAAATTCCACATGTCTGAGGAATGACCTTAACTGCTGTTTGTCCACTGGCTCCTTCACTTCCACTATTGCTTCCACTAGGTCTGGTTTGACCTTTAACTATTTCCCAATTACAACATGCCCCAAATATGTCACCCTATCTACCTTAAATGTACATGTCTCCTTCTTCACCATCAACCCTGCATCATGTAATGTCTCCAGAACCTGTACCAACAGCTTGTCAAGCTTCTCATCCTCCCACGCACATGCCATAATGTCATCTTAAAAACAATGTATGCACTCACACCCTTTGAACACGTTTTCCATCACTCTCTGGAGCACTGCACTTATAGATGCAAAGCAAATGGCATTCGTTATTATTGGTATGCACCCACCGATATGATAAACAATATGATATGCCTTGATTCTGGATGCAACTCCACTTAGTGGTATGCCGACGATAGCTCAATAGTGGAAAACCATTTAACTTTTCCCCATGGTTGTCAACATATTGTTTATGTTAGGTAGGGGATACCAATCAACCCATATCACCTTGTTCACATCTCTAAGATCCACACACACCCGTATTTTTCCATTAGACTTTTGCAACACTACTATGGGCAACAACCATTCACTCTCCTCTATAGGTTCAATGATTGTTTACTTGCATAGCCTCCTCAACTCTTGTTCTATATCACTCCTCACACTCACAGGAGCTTGCCTGATTTAATTCACAACTGGGACAGCCCCCAATTTCAAAGTAATCCTTTGACTGAAGCCTCCCAGCATACCGATGCATCCTTCAAAACATCCGGAAATTGTTTCACTATTTTCTGACAATGCTCACTCCCAGAACTGCTTGTTGACACAACTTGTATGTGTTCTTCTTGTCCTGGTTTAAGCCCCATTTTAAGTCACCCCTGGTGTATCCATTACAGCAAACTATCGCCCTTCTCTATGATATACAGGTTTCCTTTAATTCTTTGGTCTCCCACACTTAACCAAGTATGTGGATCGGCAATCCGCCATATGCAGAAAGATCAATATAATAATTCTTTAACTCTTCCACCACCTCCTTCTAAAATGTTGACTCATATTCGGAACAGGGCATCAATGTGTAGGGTGACCCTGAATCCACCAACATTCAAATCTGACTATTATCAAATGCAATATTTGCAAAGGTGGCCTGATTGGTCTGTCTTCTTTCTCTTCCTCTTCTTCTCCATCTGCGACCATCATTGTGTTGATTGCTTGGATTTGCACTATCACCTTTGAAAAGTCTCTTGATTTTTCCGCATTCACTGCATTGATATATAGCTGTACAGACCCAGTTTCTCTTCCCCTCAGCAGGTGCTCGGCAGGTTTTTGCCAAGTGTCCTCTTTTGTTGCACCAAAAACATACTCCATTTATCGCTGGATACTCTGGATCAGACACCATGTGGCCCACAATTCCATATCTAAAACAAGTACCTTTAAATCCTGTTCCCCAAACACATTGGGGGTCATTACGACCCTGGCGTTAAGGGTTTAACCCTTAACGCCTGATTACGAGGTCCCTTCGCGGGACCCGACCTTAACGGCTGGTTTCACCTCAGTGCTCATTAGGGTACCGCAATTTGCGGTACCATACTTAGCACCTTCCCCAGTCCCATTGAGCCCTATGGGGCGAATATGGGAATGGGGAAGGACCATGGTGAAATGGGGAAATACCGCCCCGCCAACCTTGGAATGGGGCGGTATTTCCCCATTTCACCATGGCGAACTCGTTACAAAACCGGCACCAACCATGGTGCTAATATCGCCGTGATTTAGCGCCGGGGTTGTAATGAGGGCCATTGTTACAAACCACTACTGCACGCTATCTATTCCACCCACAATATCAGAGTGGAAATGAATAGAAAAAAAGACAAAGTGTGCCTCTTAAGCAGGTAGACCACCCCTGGGGCAGACTGAGATTTGCACTGGTGGTAGTGTTATTACCGCCTTCAGATTTTCTGCAAGGAATACCTCAACGCCTTTAATGGGGCCATTAGTCTACTGGCAAATCTCAGTTTGAGAACAGTGTTGGTAGAGTGAAGGGATGGGGTAGAATGCCCTGAATCTTGAGGCGGTACAGAGGGTTGTGGCGATGGTGGCATGGCATTGGGTTTGCAAGTGGTCCTTGCAAAGATGTTCATTCCTAGCCACTAATAATATGACACGTGTTTTGTTTACATTACATCAATTAATGGGAATCATTGAACTCCATAAGCTACTTATTGTCTAACCATAATACAGTTGAACTAAGTATTTGAATCCCCTTTTCTTCCTAAGAAACATCTTTTGAAATCAGATTAGTGCGACCCCCTGACCTGCATTATTGTGCACATGAAGAATGGAGTTCGAGGGGGCTCGTGAACAATCGAGTGAGCGAAAAGAAATCAAGCAGACGAGCCACACAATTCTGTGCATTCTTTAATAAATGTGTTCGCACAAAATGTACACATTCCTGTTTCAGGTGTTCAGCTGTTCCGATCCCACAGCAGGCAGACACGTTCGCGAACCTCCCGCTAGCAACTTCATACATCTGTTATGAATTGTTTTTCAAAAGGCTTGGAGGATAACATGACATGACAAAAGACGGAAACCACTTGTCGTCTGGTAATGAAACACTGCAAGTTATTGAGCCTCGAGTTTGTGTTTGGATCATTGCAACTAATGCTTTCAAAAAGTAGACAATATCGACACATTGTTCAAAAGTTTGCAGTGTATGTGCACTTTGGTTTGCAGTCACACAGGTTGTGTTCAGCTGCTTTTAGTCAGACAGAAAGAACAGGCTGGTGAAATGGAGGTACATTGCATTTCACCTATAAAATGACAGTTCAAGTAAAAAGTGCACCTAATATACTGCCTGTTGCTACATTCCTTATGTGTCTACCACCTGTAATGGCTCTTTCTATGTATCTGTGTTCAAGCTATCGGCCTAGAATGTACTTCCAGACCAGGAGGTGGGGATCTGAGGCTCTCCAGATGTTCTGTATTACAATTTCCATCAGCTCTCGGCAGCGCAGTCAATGGCGAGGGATCATGGGAGTAGTAGGGCAAAACAAGTAGAGAGACATAGGTTTCAGGCCCCTGATTCAGAGAATACATTAATGAGCATTTTTTGGGCATTGATTAGCACTTAACGCGGATGCCGTAAGGCAACACATATGTATAAGTCAGGAAAGCTTCTGTTGGCAAGAATGAATAATTTGATTGGGGTGATGATTCTAGACTCGAGCATGTATTCAAGCAGTGTCGTCGCCTCAAAGATCGACAGACACAGAAAGAGGACTAGGCCTATCTCAAATCTGGTTGCCTGCCAGAGCAACAAACAACGTAGAGTTGAGTAGCTCCAATTAGCTCTTGGGTCAAATGATTCCTGTCAAGGTTGCCCCTTTGTATTAGGCAAAGAGGTACCATTTGATGGGCAGAACCAATCAAATGGCAGTTGATCACGGAAGGAAACATGCATCACATTGTAGAAGGGAGTGAGTCCCAACTTCACTTCCACAGCCTTTAGATTTTACTGAATTATGCAATGACGACAAATAAATGTATTATGGCTGTATTATGGCTCGGGTGTTTCCAATGACGCTCCTAATACAAGTGTCAGTCCAACCCCTTTGTGCTCACCATATTATTGTACTGGAGAATTACTTAAATACAATCATAATCTGTTCTTTTCAGCTTTTTCACTAGTCTAATGAAAAGGTCTGACAAAGAGTGATGTATGACGGGGACAACATATATTTTGACATTTTGCTTAGTCATGTAGTGTTTTTTGTGATGCACAAACATGTCAGTGACTAGGCTCACATATCTGAACAGCTACATTGAGATGAATATCAAGCACTCCTCATAGGAAGTTAAATCTGAATAAGAATGCATCCTCCGTCAAGACAGTCAACATTTCATTAAAACTTAAAATAATCTCTGGAAGACAGCTGAGACTTTTTTCAGCCTAGCAAAACATTTGGAGCACCTTTTACTAGTGTTACATGTAGCACCATGCTGCTGGGCCAGTCATTTAGCTCCAGGTGTGATTGCTGCCCCCCGCAACCATAATCTCTGTCTTGCTGGTGTTAAATTAAACCTGTGATTGCACATCCGGTCCCATATAGCCACTACACATTGCTGACACAGCAAAGCTTTAGCACCTAAGCGTCAACCCAAATTGAAGGGGGTCTTGATACCTTCAATTTACAGGTACACATGGTATCTGCAGCACCAGAGGACACAGGCTTGAGTCTAGAACCAAATGTTGAACAGGACAGATTGCCATGAAGATCCTAAGGTACACAACAGTTGGCTGATGGGCCTTAGAGGTAGACAACTATTATAATGATAATGTGTATAATTATAAACATAATTGAAGGGAGATTGCCTGAGTCCATGTTGGAGAGAAACAATCTAATGCAAGACAAAGCAGTCCTCATAACTCCACTCCCGAGTCAATGGTCAAACAGTCCTAGAGGCTACTGATAGGGTGGGAAAGATCATGGCAGGGGCACTGTCTGGCAGTTGCCAAATGAAGGTTGTACCGTGAAGATATTTGACTAGGCTACTACCAGACTTAAAATCTCCTTAGAAAATCAGGCAACTCAACAAATTGCCGCAGTTTCAATGTACCGTTACATTCCAGCAGTTTTCTGAGTAAAATAAACCAGCAGTTGTAAGGCTCATTTTGACATATGTAAACAATTCAGTGAGCAAATTGAACTGTTGCACAGAAATAATTGCAAACACACACACGTTGGGTGGTGCTAGGGTTGTGACAGTGGACGATGCAAGGATCGTACGTGTGCCAATGTTCTATCGAATGTTAGAAAAATGGTTGAGGGTAAATTCAATAAAAATGTTTTCAAAGCTCCTACTGCAACAAATGTGGAATTACAACCATGAGCAGTTGAGAAGCTTGTTAATGCATGGTGGGACTTGTTTTCCTATTATGTTGTAATTTATATCAGTTTGCAAATAGAATCGTGCAATAAACAAGCCTTATGTTGGAGTGTACTTGAAGAGAATGACAAAACAGTTGCTTTCCTTCTTTAGATGACACTATTAATTATGATGTTCCAAAATGAAGACTCTCTACAGGTTGGTTCTGATCCATAATAACAACAGGTACTATGCAGTTGGTTGGAACATATCGGCCTGGTTTTACTAGCAATGCACTATGCATGATGAAGTGATGATTGATCAAAAAGGCGAGCAGGGTGCGCTGAGCTGGCCACCCAGCCCTGGATGTCATAGCCGTTAGCAGTCTTTTTTGTGAGGCGAAGCGCTGCTTTTCTTGATATCACGGCCGTGTGTCAAGGTTGCATCCATCTCAAATGTATAAATTATTTCAAAACCTTGAACAGCCAGGCTCCTCTATGTTGGTCATCCGTGACAGTGTGGTGCACAGGTCAACAACATTAAACCATCTAGATCCCAAAGACCTTCGTAGCACAAAACTGCCAAAACCGCAAAAGCATGCACGTGTCACCCGGATCACGTGAATTCATCCAAACAAGTCAGTGGCCATGTTTCTATGCACATGGTCTTATTATTTTGGGAGGCAGTCTGCTATGCACTTTTTTGAGCTGTTATGCAGCTTTACTTCTCATCACCCTTTTTCCGCTGACCTTCCCAGTTACCCCTGACATCTATTTTATGGCCCGCATTAACTTGGTCAATACTGCAGTCCTGTCTAGAGGCTCTAACTTCTACTGTTTCCCCAGCCATGAGCTACTTACAGGTATGCATTGTCTTGAAGTGTCACAATGTACCAGGTGTATTGTCCCTCCAGCCCCCTTGTGCTATCTCTCCTTCCTTCTTGTGCTATTGCGTCTTCCCCCTTGTACTATTGCTACTTTCCCCTTGCGTTGCCCTCCTCCCTCACTCCTGCTTTCCCACACTAACCCTTATCCCTCCCTGGTGATGTCCCTCCCCCATCCATGCAATCCCCTTCCTCACCCGCTCGCCCTTTCCTCCTCCCACATTGCACTTTCCCTCCTCCCCTTGCACTATCAGACCTCCCCCATGCACTGTCCTTCCTCCCCCATGCACTGTTCCTCCTCCCCCTTGCGCTGTCCCTCCTTCCCCTTGCGTTGTGGCTCCTTCCCCTCTTTCACTGTTGTCCTTCCCCTTGTGCTGTTGCACCTCCCCTTTGCCTGTGACTCCTTCCCGTTTGTGCTGTGACTCCTTCCCCCTCAAACGCTGTCACCCTGCCAACAGTTGCGCTGTTGATCAGCCCCCCTTATTTTATTGCTCCACCCCCCCTTTGCCCTTTCACTCCTTTCCCCCATTTGCTCTGTCACTCCTTCCGTCAAATGTTGTATAATGCTCCTGTGTATTGTTTCTGGCCTCCCTTTCATAGATTGGATCGTTTTATTCTTCCTCGTGTTGCCATGTTTTTTCTTATTCTCCCCCCCATAGTGCATCTCTCACCCCAAGGTGCAGCTCTTCATTTCCCCCATGCTGTCATTTCCTTCTCTCTGTGCTGTCATTCCTTATTCCTTTCCTCCTTGCTAAATGTAAAATGCAAAAAATCAACTACAAACGCCCAAATTATTGGCGTTGCCAATAATTGTTTGCCTAGCATCTGACCGGCAAGTGTGATTGACTACCTGCTTTTGATTGGAGGAATCTGGATACATCCTTTGGCCTGCGTGTGATCCTCATTATTTTTCATACTACAACACAGGCACAGGCAATGTCTAATTACATAATTAAAACAAATTAGTTAAATAGTGGGAGTTTTTTAAAACTTTAAAAACTTTTTTTGCAAGTGGTGGATCATGGGGATGGAGGTGGCCATGGCCACACAATTGTTGATTTAACTTTGCCAATAAACTTGTATGCCAGAAATACACAAATATCAAAATAGTACTATTATATTTTTATTATATGTTCATTCTGTATTGGTTTATTCTTTTAAAACAATGTTTAATATTTTACTTATATTTTGTGTTATTTTCAGAATTACCTACAAGAGAGCTATATTCCAAACAACAAATTACAACTCTCACGCGCAGTCCCAAGAGAGAGCAGTAGCCATGCTGATCTGAAATTCACATGTGTTCTGTGGGTACCACCTATGTCATGTCCACTATGCAATGTAATGTAGGTGGTCTTGCATGGCACCCTTTTGCCACTATTGGGTACCTCGCTGCACTTGGCTTCTATAAGAAAAAAGGGGGTGAGGTTCATTAGTGGGACAGTGGAAAAGGCAGATGTGAAACCTATGGTGCTGATGGGTGCAGGTCAAAGTACCCGGTTCCTTAGTGCCAATCTGCTTTCTATAGGTTTGGTGGAGAAGCTTGGGAGTATGTCATCCCTAGGGAAGAGCCCAAGATCAGACTACAGCACTTTGGGTCTGGTTGCCACTGATGTGCGAGAATGCTACATGGCTAAGGAGGAGGGCTTAGTCTTGGCTCTGTTAATGTGCTAACAGCTAGGCTTGTGGTGGCCGTTTATGGGGGTTTGTGGGTGTAGTGCAAGGTGGTATGAGTTGTTAGAGGGGAGTCTGTTAGTTGAGGTAGGCTGGAATAGGCCCTAAAAGGCAAAAGAAACTGCAACCCTGCCCTCCCAACCAGCCCATTTGCAGACAAGTCCCAGTTCTCTAGCTCCCAATGCCATCTCTCTCTCTCTCTCTCTCTCTCTCTCTCTCTCTCTCTCTGTCTCTCTCTCTCTCTCTCTCTCTCTCTTTCGCTCTCTCTCTCTCTCTCCTCTCTGTCTGTCTCATATAGATACATTGTACACCAGGAGGAACGGAAAGCATCTGTGAGTTGGTAGATGAGGGTAAGGGGTGGTGTGGGTGCTCAGTCATGACCCTAGCATGCTGCAGGCTAGGGGAAGCAAGAACCTAAGGTTGAGTGGAAGGGCACCATGAAATGTGAGGACAGCATTCACCCTTTTCAGTGTCCTCAGTTTGCAATAGAAACGTATGCAAATAAAGCTTTGCATCTGTTGATTTTCACTAAACGTCCATTAGCCAGTAATACAAAAATCATCAATGTGCTTATGCCTATTTTTTTACATTCCGCTGGATGTTCTTCAGCAAGTAACGAACTGCACAAATGAGTTAGGCATCTCAGTTCTTCAGCACAACTGTTTTAGTGTGAATTACTTCATGCTCATACATGTGTGTGATTTTTTAGCTGCAAAGAGGATTGGTGATAGATTTCACCTGCTAGATGAATGATGCTGGCAAGAAAACGGTAAAATGAGAGCAAACATTTCAACTTGGCATGCCTGCAAGATAAGGAATTTAGTAAAATCGTGCCAGCGGGGAGTATAGGGAGTGCACATTCCCACAACCTTCCTTTTTGGTGACAAACCTTAGATGTGTTGCCAACCAATTGTATGGGAACACCCTGGTGTGGTAGCTTGGGCCAAGCACATGGAATGTGTTACAAGGCGTGGAATTCTGAAACCTCTGTAGTGTTCCACAGGAAGTCAACATAGGGGCATCATGTCGGGGTGCACTTGATGCATTTGCCTGAGACTGAAGATGACAGAGGCTGCATGGGTTCTGAGCCGAATGTGTGAAAAACTCAGTAACAAACAACACAATTGATGCACTCAGTGGTGCTACATAAGCATATCATTATTAATGAACACACTCAAGGCTGGATCAGGATGTTTCTCTGCTTTGGTTGGTGAGTGATCACATTAATAGGAAGCAGCTAGATGGAAATGGCTAAAGAGCTTAACAGCAGAAAAAACGGATTCCCGATACCAACTTGAGAACGAGAAGGAGGAGTCTTGGTCCCTTCGAAGCTGGAACACAAGAGGCTTCAACAAATCTTTTTACTCCAGGAGAATTACAAAAGGAAAACTTGAAAGTACTATGCTTGCCAGAAACTTGGTTGCTACAGCCACCTATGCTGGACGGTTATTTGGTGATACTAAACCCAGCTACCAAAGGAAAAAGAGGCCGCCCCATGTCAGGGTTTCTAGTTGCAATCAAAAACGGACTAAATTGGAGGGTGATGGAGACAAAAAAAACTCCCCTTTTATTCAAATGGTGGCCATAAAACTGGACAAAGTTGAAGCAGACAAACCAAGAGTCCTCATTCTGTTAAACCTGGACTGGAATCCCACAAATGAAACCAGCGAGAACTTTCCAGAACAAATAGCACGCTTATTAGATGAGCAGCGAGAGAAGTGGAGGGACCCGATCTGCATAATGGTAGGCGACTTAAACTGTACCTGCCTGAACAAAGGTAACCAGGCCTTGGTACATGATGTGTCGGAGGTCACAACAAAAGAAAAAAGAGGAATATGGTGGAGAGACATGATACAATCTAGAGATTGTCTGATACTAAATGGAATAATCCAAGGGGACATCCCGGCCCGAACAACATGGCAGGGTGCCCAGACAAAAGAAATCCTAGACTACATATGCACATCAAGTAACCTGTCGCCAAATATTCTAAAATTAGAGGTGATTCCAACCATTGCAAGCGACCATAACTTGAAGAAACTTACCTGCAGGAACATCAGCAACAATAAGATCTGTATGTACAAGCAAGACATATAGTCCTCAAGAAGAGGAGTCAAACTTAAGGTACGTCCTGAAAGAATCGAAGGACTAAACCTTAAACTAAAAGACTTGATCTCAGACTTGGAACATAACTCAAAAATAAAAAAAGAATTGACTATACTCCGCTCTTTGAAGGCTATAGAGCGGATGGGAAAACAAACACAAACCAACTGTCCAAGACCCATGCCCACGCATATGATAGTCTGGTACGAAAAAAGAAAAAAGATCTGAGGAAAAACATCACCCGCTTGACTAAGATCTGAAGCCCGAACAGTAGCATGGAAGTACACAAGCTGAAACAGAACTATCGGAACTGGCTTTATCTTCACAAGAAAACCATGCTCAACCAAGATGCAGAAAGAATGTTAAAACAAATGGGATCAAAAAACACAGCAGAGATATGGGCAATTATTAATGAGACAGACAATAGGCAAGATGTGTCTTTGTCAAACCCAATTAGTGCAACAGCGTGGTGTGAGTTTTTTACTCAGCAGCAAGAGGATAACGGGTGCCCTTTACAACGAAGATCAGGGTCAAACATAAAGAAAGACAGACCAGACATCTGCACAGAGTCAATTGAAATTAGATTAAAGAGCTTAAAAAACTCCAGAGCCCCGGGACCAGACAGGCTGACAAACGTCATACTTAAAAATAACATACCAGAGTGGGCCCGGTTCCTGCATCAAGTGTTTAAATACGTGTTATGAACTGAAAAAATCCCGGAGTCTTGGAAGGCGGCGGTGGTCGTTCCTATTTATAAAAAAGGGCTGAGAACATCTCCTGGCAATTACAGACCTATCGCTCTCCTGGATGTGGCTGGAAAAGTCTTCGCATCCACATTACTGAAGGCCTTAACAGAATGGAGTATCAGGAAAGGTCAATCCTTGGCAATCTGGGTTTGTGAAAGGAATGGGCACGACACTAAACATCTTTCTGATTAACCTGCTAAAAGCCAGAACTGCCAGAACCAAAGAACAGAAAATTTACATTGCCTTTATTGACCTGTCAAAGGCCTTTGATACTATTACGAGAAAGAAACTTTGGGACAAACTGGAGAAGTGGGAATGTCCCCAAATTATTGTGGAGAATATCAAAGACCTTTACTTGGTCACAAACATTCAAATAAGGCTAGACAAGACAGGGTCACTGTCGGACCAAATATCCATCAAAACGGGGCTGAAACAAGGTTGCCCCCTAGCGCCAGAGCTCTACAACTTGTTTACATCAGACATGGGAGAAGAATTCAATCACATCCGCAGCTATCCTCCTAAAGTTGCAGGGGCTCCAATAGGGAGACTACTTTACACAGATGACATTGTGTTAGTAGATCAGACCCCGATAGGCCTGCAAAGACAGTTGACCGCCTTACAGTCATATGTGGACGCAAATGATTTGACTATCAACCTGGAGAAATCAAGAATAATGAAGTTTCCGAAGGAAGGTAACAATGGTAAGATCAGGAAAATGGATTGTACACTAAAAGGGAAAACAATCTTGGAGGTAAATTCGCTTACTTACTTGGGAGTCTGCTTCAATAACACCAACAGCGAAGCACCCAGAATCGAAGGGCTAAGAAGAAAAGCCATCAACTTAGCTTCACAGGGGAAAATCATTCTGAAAAGATATTGCAGGTTCACCATGATACCACTGATCAAATTCTACAGAATGAAAATAGTATCCATACTGATTTACAGAGCAGAAACATCAACAACCTTGCCAATACAAACATGGCCAACTCTGGAGGGCTTTATCAGGCGGAAAGTGCTCCAACTCCCTAATTCAGTGCTGATACAAGTAATAAAGAGAGAGCTGGCCTTGACGTCGCTGAAAGCGATAGTGGACTGGAAACAAATGTCCTTTTATTATAAATGGTTGGAGGAGAACGCACCCGGATGCTTCAATGTGCTGATAAAATCATTGAGAGAACAAAAGGACCGAGTGTTAACAGAATGGCAAGAAATCTGTCAAGAAAAGCTAACAATTCTTAATGAAACAGAGGAGGATTTATCAAAAAACCCACACAAAACAAAAAACAATGGTACACAATGGACTGGATAGACACTCAAGAGCACAACAGGAAATACAAGGACTATGAAGATTTCTGGGCTCAGCCAATAAAATTGAGTCTGATCCCAGGGTATTTGTCATTATTTCCTAACTGGTACTTCAGGTCTATTCTAATGAGGTACAGACTTAACGTATTGCAGACACAAGAGATACTGCAAAGAAGAAACATCTTGAGCAGGCATATAGGGTGCAGACTGTGTGAACTCTCGGGAAAGAATGAAACTCTAAAACATCTAACTCTTTGGCAGGAATGTGAGAACTGCCTAGGGGAGACGTTTAGAACCTATCCAACCAGAAGCACGGACGATTGGTGGAGAACACTGATTGAAGGAGGGAACACTAAAATCAACACAGCCCTTGTAAAATTGGTAGTTACAATGCTCAAGAAACTAGATGCACAGGAGTAAGAAAGACTGAGGAAGAGGCTATAGTGCATTGGATTACCAGTTTTTTTTTAGTTTTTGGTTTTAGTTTTCTTCTTTTTTTTCTTGATGAAATTGTGGTAACTGAACGGAAGGGATAAAGGTTTTCAAAGTGTAAACCAAATGACCTTGAATAAATAAAAAAAATAAAAAATTAATATTGGTAACACTTCTTTTCTTTATTTATGAGACTTGCGACTTGGTTTTCCAACATGCAATGGGACTTTATTCAAGTGTCTTTTTAAATCTTAACAGGACTTGGGGGGGGGCACATATGTTGGGTGTCACATTTGTGCAGCTGCAAGTCTACTGGATTGAACAATCCAGCAGGGGTCGACTGGGTTTACGAAGGAATAGATGCAAAGGAGTTGGATCTGGTCTTATTTCCCCCACACGTATGAGTTAGCAAGCTAATGTTCCAAGGCAACACACTAAATCACAAAGTAAACCTTTGTTTAATGTAGCTTAGTTTATTTCTATAATGTCTTCTTGCTAGAGATATATAAATAGTTTGCTTTTGTTGTAGTACCTCAAATCTTTCCTCTCATGACATGCAACATCGAGCTGCATGCCTTACCAAAAATGATTACTCGTCAGTGGCCTTATCACACAGTTTCTTGTTTTGCATGTCTTGAAAGTACAATAGTGAACCCAAAGATGATTTTCGGTGAGCTCACTTTACTTTCTGTTCAAATACATAAGACGTTTGGTTGAATTGTGTCTTACAACAGGTTAAAAGTATAGAATCACCTAGAATAGTTCAGCATCAGTCCTTGTCTGTGGAAGCATTCTACAATTACTGCCCAATAAAATAAGTCTTTCTGCTCTTGTATGCATGTGGCCCACGTATATATTATATGCAGGCACCCACTGGCAATGCATCCTGGCTACACCACTGCTCCCAAGGTGTTACAGCATCTGGTCAAGACATTTACCTCGTTCATGAATAACAAAAAAAAATGAAGCTGAATGCTGTAAAGTCGGCAGTTCTGAAGCTGAATGCCGTGAAGCTGAATGCCGTAAAGTCGGCAGTTCTGAAGCTGAATGCCGTGAAGCTGAATGCCGTAAAGTCGGCAGTTCTGAAGCTGAATGCCGTGAAGCTGAATGCCGTAAAGTCGGCAGTTCTGAAGCTGAATGCCGTAAAATTGGCAGTTCTGAAGCTGAATGCCGTGAAGCTGAATGCCGTAAAATCGGCAGTTCTGAAGCTGAATGCCGTGAAGCTGAATGCCGTAAAATTGGCGTTCTGAAGATGAATGCTGTAAAGTTGGCAGTTCTGAAGCTGCCCCCGTGAAGCTGAATGCCGTAAAGTCTGCAGTTCTGAAGCTGAATGCTGTAAAGTCGGGAGTTCTGAAGCTGAATGCCGTGTAGCTGAATGCCGTAAAGTCGGCAGCTCTGATACTGAATGCTGTAAAGTCTGCAGTTCTGAAGCTGAATGCCGTGAAGCTGAATGCTGTAAAGTCGGCAGTTCTGAAGCTGAATGCCATGAAGCTGAATGCGTAAAGTCTGCAGTTCTGAGGCTGAATGCTGTAAAGTCGGCAGTTCTGAAGCTGAATGCTGTGAAGCTGAATGCCGTAAAGTCTGCAGTTCTGAAGCTGAATGCTGTAAAGTGAAGCTGAGATTTGTCTTCTCCAACGAACATATATTCCGATTATGTGCCCTTGTCTAGAAAGCAAGACTGTGATTAGCTGGAAGTAAGATTCACCGCTGATCTCAGAGGCAAGGCCCAGTTTAGAAATCAGGCAGGGGAGCAGCATGGATTGTGGTACTCACTAGATCTTTGGGGGGTCAGCCTGTTGAAACGATTCAACCATGATATAGGGCAGGGATGTTGCTAGGTCTGGTAAAGATCTGGGGCTACGCTAATGTCAGGGCTGTCGGGACTGGGGGCTAGCTAGCCTTTTGGTTGTAGCTCCTGAGATTCTATCCAGGGCGACAACCAAAAGATCAGGGGCTATAGCCCACTTAGAATCCCCCCCTAGCAACGCCTCTGATATAGGGCCAAAGCCCAATCAATGCCTCTCGACATTTCTCAAATTTGGGGAGTGATGATCCCATGGAGAGCCAGAAAGTTGAGAACTCGGATTGTAGCCACTACTAGTATGACATAAGGCTGCACCAGTGTTTGCAATGCATTAAAAAGGGCTAAGCTTGTTTGTGGCTCTCAACGTGTTCTAATTACCAAGCATTTTTCTCGAGAGACATACTGGATGATGTTAAATATAATGGTCTCACAACATGAGATGGCTTTCCAAGTAAACAAGAAAACGTGTAACATAAACACCTCTCACTGGTTTTATTCTCCATTGACAATTCCTAAAATGCAACTCAAATAGCTAAACCACTAGAGTTGGAATATGTGTAGAAGTCTGTGTACCAAATTGAAATTGTTACAAGTACCAAATGAGCCTGTGGTTTAATCATCACCCCAAATGAAATGCAGCACTATTTATGATGGTGCATCCAACTGAGTCATTGTTTTTTATTACATTAACTAGATTCAACTTACTTGGTATTACATTGGTTATGCGGAAAAGGCCAAGCAAGGCACTAACTGGGTGCTCTGACACGCTTTGCCGGAATAAAAAAGGAACTATGATGTGTCACATTTTGTTTTGAACAGATTATAGAACATTAATGCAGGAAAACACAAACATTTATATTGACACAATGTTGACAGCACCTTCTTTTAGCTCCTGCAATGGTTACGAATTGGGCTTTTCAGAGCTATCCCATAAAACAGCTAACAAGAACTAATGTGTAAGAGAGCAAGCCCTTTTTATAAAGTAATTGTTGCGCTCGAGAAATTGTGTTTATTTTAGGTAATACACTTATGGTGACATGTGAATTGTTATTTTATGTGATTTGTTCTTTAATGAAAAATGACTGTATTCAAAATAAATAAATAATCGAATTGACAGAGAATGGACTGGCACGTGAGTCATCGTGGAAAGGCTCAGGAGGGAGAGCGTGCCCTAATCACACCTGTGGGAGAGAGTCGGGGAATGGTGCAGAAGAGGAAGAGGGTTGGCTCAGAGCAGTCTAATCAGTCGCCAGCAGGCAAACTATCAGGGAAGGAGACCAGAGGCCCACTGGAAGTGTAGCTGCTGAGTCATGCACCACGTGGACATAACCCGTGGCAAATTGATCACAAACTGCCTTGAGACTCTGTTCCCCACCATCCTAAGTTTACTCACCAATTATTATTTCTCAGCTCACTGTGGGACTTGTGACTCAGTTCCCCCCACATACAATCTGCAATAACCCAACTGTTTTCTCTGTTCTCTATCGGAATACGGAACTAGTTTACCAGCATGCAGCTTTTCATTAATCAATGTTTTTTCACTTGGGCTACCTATAAGTCGAAACTATTGCAGTATAGTACTGATAGGGAAAAATGGTATATGAGGAGGGAGACACTGCTAGTAGGTGTTGTTTGGTTATTTGCCCACCCATTGACTGCCCATGGCCTTGCTAATCCCTATGGCCATTCCGACCGAGTTTCTGCCGCTCCCCGCCCAAAAAAACCTCGTAATGGGAACTATTTGAGCTCACTTCAATCAAGCCTTACCATCCAACATTGCACTCAAAGTGCCAGCCAGTGTTTTTTCAAAGCAGTCTTCTTAGAGTTGATGACTTAATTGGAGTTGTAAACCTGCTAATGGTGTAATTAACTTGTCTTAACCAGGGCTGCCTTCATTCCCTCAATTTGTTTTTTGTTTTTTTTTAATATCTGTTTATTGCTATTTTGCAACACAACAAAGACAGCATATCAGTGTACAACCATTGCAGTATCCTCACCGAATTTAGAGCCTTCCCTTGCCGTCTCTATCAAATTTAAAAACTATATACATAAGAATGGCTTGACTAAAGCTGTTATTTATAGCAAAATAAGAGCCAAACGAACTGGTGAACCCCTCCCCTCCACCATTTTCTCTAAATTCTACTTCATGACCACATGCAAATCTCTAGGTCCTCCCACGCCCGTACCCACTCAATAGCCAACCAATTAAAAGTGGCCAGGTCATCACGAGGCATGCTGTCCGAATGGAAGAACAGTGAATGTATGAGAGTGTTCCATGCCAAAATGTTAACAGTCACCTTCCGTGTACTGCGTGCAGCCCTGTACCAAACTTTAGTCTCAGGCATTGCCCAGCACTTAAGATCCTCCCACCAGGACCCAACTTGCGGCCCAGCCGCCAACTTCCATGCCATACCAATCCTTCATTTGCTAATATGCAAGCCAAATCAACTATTTTGGTAGCATGCTTAGTGACCTTTGGGTGGGGATATACTCCTAGCAAGCATGCCTCGAAGCCTTTTGTTTCAAGGGCATCTCAGAAGAGGCCTTAGCAAATATTATAAAGAAAATGAGACCCACACCGTGTATGGGGGAAGTTCTCCCTTCTAAAATCATTCTTACTAATAGGGAATTATTCCTTCCTTTTCTTGTGTACCTTATTAATGCAGGTTTTAGGGAATCTTGTGTTCCACTGGCTCTGAAGAATGTTTCTGTGACGCCTTTATTAAAGAAACCAGACCTGGATAAAAAGGTTTGTTCCAACATCAGACCTATTTCTAACGCCACTTTCTTGCTTAAGATTTTGGATAAGGTGGCGACATCTCAGTTTCAGGAACACTTGGAAGCCTCTGGAGCCTTGCATCTGAGACAATCAGGCTTTACAGCCTCTTATGTCACAGAGAGTGCCTTATTGAATATGAAATTCTCCAGATTATCGATGGTGGCAAGGCAGGGCTGCTGATGTTGTTATATCTGTCCGCAGCCTTTGACCTTGTTGACCATGACAAACTGTTACATGGATCGTCTAAAGAAGGGTCTTATTCTGCCAAGGCTACGGCCTGGATAAAATCTTTTTTGACTGGGCATATGTCCCGAATAGTATGGGGCAACGCACACTCACTTGACGAGACTCTGGAATGTGGGGTCCCACAAGGTGCTTGTCTGTCCCCTTCTATTTTTAATGTCTATTGCCTTCCTCGCAGTGATCTCTGGACAGGTTGGGTGTGCATTTTACCAATTATGATGACGACACCCAATTTGTCTTCGAGTTGAGCGGCATGTATACAGAGGATGTGGAGCGTATGTTAACAAAGCCTATGCAGCAATTCAGTATTAGATGGCTACTAGTGGGATGTGTCTGAAAGCCACAAAAACCGAGCATATGCTGTTTGGCTCATCCCAGGCCAGATCCAAACTGGACAGCCAATATGCCATTCTCCCCATTGAGAACCACCCTATTAAAACTACCGGCAAAGTTAAAACACTGGGCGTTACTTTTGAATATTCTATGAACTCAGACGCGCACATCTAAAATATTACTAACAAAGCCCAATATCTACTCAGGCTCCTGAGACTAGTCATACCCTATGTCTCTGAAGCTAATTGTGCCACCCTCATTCATACCCTAATAATGCCAAGGATTGACAATTGCAATGCCTTGATGATTGGGAACTGTAAAAACAGCCTCAGGGGTCTTCAGGTTTTACAAAATGATGTTGTACGCATTTTTAAAAGTGTTGCTAGACATGAACATATTTCATCCTACAGAAGGAACTTGCATTGGCTGCCGGTGGGAGCTCGGATCCATTTTAAGGCCATGACAATTGTCTACAAATGTTTGTACAGCCAGGCTCTGTGCTACTTGAAAGATTACATTAAGGTTTATCATTCAGGTTGAATTACCAGATCGAGTGACGCGGTCTGCCTACTTGTTCATATGAGTAAGTGTGCCAGAGGCATGGACAGATCCTTTGTTGTACAATCTCCCACTCTATGGAATAAACTTCCTAAAGTTCTGTGCCTAGAAAATGATTTACAGAAATTTAGGAAAGGGTTGAAAACCATTATTTTTGAGTAATGATCCCTGGATTCGACATTCTCTTCTGTTTTCTCCCTCCTCTTTTT
This sequence comes from Ambystoma mexicanum, assembly GCF_040938575.1. NCBI lineage: Eukaryota > Metazoa > Chordata > Amphibia > Caudata > Ambystomatidae > Ambystoma > Ambystoma mexicanum. The sequence continues at coordinate 456,840,599 of NC_090928.1, forward strand.
TTCACTTTCTCTGTGCCCTGATAAAGTGTATCATAATAATAATAATAATAATAATAATAATAATAATAATAATAATAATAATAATAATAATAATACAAACCTAGGGATCCCCACACCTTCAGTCCTTGCTCTGACAACCCCCTAAAATAGCCACACCACAGGACACGACCAGAAAATATGCATCATATCTGTCTTATCATCAACACTCATGGGGCAAGACGGAGGTGCATTCTGGGGATATTTAGATATCCTATATGGGGTCGTGTACATCCTATAAAGAATGTACAACTGAATGAGTTTGCGTTGAGCATTCCTAGACACCTTCCCTGTGTATAACAGTACATTCGCCCATTCGGTTTCCTCAAACGCCCTACCCAGAACTTCTTTCCATATGGCCTTTACCTTGAGATCCCCCTAGCACCTCGATTTATAAGCACTATACATGTCCTTCAAAACAAACCAGTTTGGCTTGTGTATAAGTATTAGGCATTTGCCAGGCACCTCTATTAGATACCCAGGTACTCATACCATTGTTCACCTGCTACCTTCAATGGTCAGTTAAAATCACTACGGCTGGCCCAACATGCAGCATTATTTTGGAAACATACTATCAGCAAACCTTTGAATTTGTGACACAGGTTCTCAGAAAGCAGAGTTATTTTAGTAACACAGAGCCTAATTCACAGAACGTTTAGCACGGAGCAAAGCGACTTTGCACAGTAAAAAATACACTTTGCACCGGGCCTAATTCACAGAGAAGAGCAAAGTGACTTTTCAGTGCAAAACTACTTTTTGCCCTGGGCCTAATTCACAAAGTTGCACAGACTGTGAATGAGGCCTAGTGCAAAGTGTATTTTTGCAGTGCAAAGTCACTTTGAACAGTGCTAAACATTCTGTAAATTAGGCCCTTACTCTCTCAGTTTGCTATGTGATTTGAGAATCGGTTTTCCTGAAATTCAGCCGTTTGGTTGCAGTTTATATAGAGATTTAGCTGGGAGCAACACGTAAAGCCATTTCAGTAGTCAGTATGATGCAATGTAACTACACAGCCTAGGGCATTCCAGATGGGCCTGGTTAGGCATGGATGAATGCTCCTCAGAAGTTGTAGATGATAGCAGGTTGACATTTTCATTTTCATCACATTGAGCTGAGTTATGAATGGCATGTATGTGATGAAAGTAACTCCCATGTTATGAACGTCATTCATTGGAATCTGAGGAGTGTCCATCAAATACAGAGCGCTGAACACAAGCGAATAACCTCCATTTTAGCAATGGTGGATGTTGTGCGTCCACTGTGGGATTTTCTAGATTTTCAGAAGCTGTTTGTCATAACCATTCATGCAGTGGGCAAACTGGTACTTCTCAAGTATGGGTGACAGCGGCCCCTTCTGAACAGTGAAGAGAATCAAAGACATTCCAAACCCGAGGGACACCAAAAGCAACCTGAGTAAAATAAGACACAATGGAGGCCATTTTCACCAGGAGAATGGTCACTCGGGAAAGATACTAACTAGTTCAAGACTGTTCTGTCCATTCTCATAGTCTGGTTCAGACAATGCAGTGAATGTTGTGAGCAACAGTAAAGAAGATTGTGGAGCGGTCCAAACATATCTTGCCATATATTTTGCATGTTTCCATGACCTGTGGCATCGCCTCTCTAATGTACATTAGTGAAGCCTCCGGTTAAAACTTGGGCAAAATTCACAAAGTCACTCAGGATATTGTTGTTCTTAAGGTGAGTGAGAGCTGGGAGATCACTATTATTTGTATCGCTTTGGCCAGGCAACAGCCAATTCCAGAGTCTGTTTTCTTTGGGTGATGACTGCCTATTTGACTGCCATTTGAGCTTTGCATTCACTAGACATTTGCAGAGACTACCATTGGCGAGTCGGGCCTGGAGTGGAGCAATCACTGGGAACCCAAGCTTGGATAGTTTAGTGTCGCAGATGCACGTAGGTGGGGTTAAAGTTTTCAATTAATGCCCCTGGTTTTGCCTAGGATCGGAAAGTACATCAAGGGCATACGCTATATTTCAGTAGTTTTATTTGAGGATGTTACAATAAGGGTCAACTTAATAAAAAACGGGCTCTTTCCACACAAAACAGCAAGGGGGAGCATGGTTCTTCTGCTAGCTGGCATTGAGGCACTTTCCTCTCAGAATCCGTCCCCACCCATTGGCACAAAGTACTTTCCACTGTTAATGGGTTCCTAGGCCTTCTTGGCTTCTGAATCAATCATCACAGTTTTTATAGTTGAACAAGCTGTTTTACTCCTTCCTGGCACTACAGGCGTTATGGTGACCTTCCTTCTTTGTTTCAGTCTGCATTCAGGCTTTCTGGGGGCGGTGGCGGGTCAGAAGAAGAATGTATACCAGTATGGGAATGCACAACAATTAACAGAAATTCAAAAACATCACCCTCTTTAAGTGCTCAGGAGTAGGTCCTTGGCTACATGGCTGAAATATGAAACTCAAAGACTCATTGAGAACTATTGAGAAATCCACAAGCACTCATACAGGTAGACAACCCAAATATCATTGCAGACATATATTTCACAAATTTAATGTATGGAAATGAATAGACAGAGGGCCTCATCACAAGTCCGGCGGTAACACTTTAAATCGGCGGTAACAGAATTAGTGCCGCCAATACCACTCTATTGGATCATGAGCCGGCATAAATACTGCAGACAAAAAGCAGCCATTGCTAATACAGCTGGCGCTATTGCAGTCGGAATCACGAGGCACAAACACAGCCGCATCACATGTCCAAGTTCGGTGCAATTAGCGCCAAAAACCAGCGCTAGTGAAACCAAAAACATGGCGCAGTTACCTCCATCTCGAAGCTGGAGGTAAATGAACACAGGTGGCTAATATGAAGCCACATGTCATCCCAATCCACCCCAGAGGGCTAAATAAGGCAAATTCCTAACCCAACATTGTTTCCAACACCATGCTGCCACTAGCCACTGTGAGCTGGGAAAGGCAGCTGCTCATATTGTGCCTGAAAGTAGTGAGGCAGGACAACCAAGCCAGGGCACAGAGAGTACAGGGAGTGTGGGGGGGGGGGAGAGTGCCCAAGTAGGGCATGTACCGATCACCAGGGTTTGGCCTTCACCCTGCAACCTCACTGACAGCCATTTGGTCACCCTGTACGGCCTCAACAGGGAGACCATAACAGAGCTGCTCACCACAATACATGAAATAGGGAGCAGGATCAACATCCAGACAGCTGTGCTCCCACTGCTGAAGCTAGTGTCTGTCCTACAACTTCTTGGAACCAGCACCTTCCAGCACTCTGGCCATGATGCACAGCATGGCAAAGCCCACATCATGTGCAGTGCTGGCCCAGGTGCTTGAAGCCCTCCTGCGGCAAGTGCAATGTCATGCTTCACTGCCTACCACCCCAGCCTAGATCAATACCATGAAGGCACAGTTCTATGCCATTGCCCAAAAACCAAATCTGATCACTACCCTGGACTGTACCCATGTTGCGCTGGTGCCCCCCAAGCCCATGAAGCAGTGTACCAAAACCGCAAGCACTGCCACTTCCTGAATGTGCAGGTGACCTGCGATCAGGGCTAAAGTCGACGGTACACGCGGGTGGACGTAGTCCACCCATTTTCTTCAGAGGGTGGACTCAGCCCCCCAGCTAAAATGAGAAACATTGAAAGTCTTCCTTCAATTTTCATCGACATCAGGGATCGAGCCTGCAGTCACTAGGTTTGCAGGCCTTACACTTCACCACTGCACTGTATTACTGATGAAAAAATACAAACAACTAAAGGTGAAATGTCTCATTTGGTGCTGCACATTTGTATTGGTTCTTGAAGTTTAAAAAATGCAGACCATTTAATGTTTTTTTTTCAAAAACACTATTAGAAGAAAATATCCTTTATTGGTTTTGTGTGTGTTTATTTTATGAAAGGCAAATGCCATGCGTCCTGTGCAATTTGGGTGATTATACAAAGCCAATTTAATGAAATGTGCCTATTTCACTTAGATGTGCTAATTTCTGGTGACGTCACATTCCATTGCATTTGTTGACGAGTCCCCCCACTTTTATTTTTAGGACTTGACCCCTGCCTGCAATCCCAACCTGCACATCACCCCCTGCTGTGCTGCTACCCTGGTTCCATCCACGATGCCATGGTCCTACAGAACTACAGAACAGTACACTGCCAGGGTACATGGAGAGGCACAGAGAACAACAGACCTGGATAGTGGGTCAGTAGAAAAGCCAGCACACATGTGCCGCGAAGCACATGCCCAAATTGGGGTGAGAGGGTGATGGACTACACAAAGGACGGCATGACAAGTGAATGGGAAATCTATACTTCACCTCCTCCTGCACCATCATCACAGTACAATCCAGGGAGCATGCACATGTCAGGCTTACCTGCATGCAGAAGCAATAGTAAACATACAGTAGCAACCATTTCCACCAGCATGACTACAGGTACCACACTGCTACATGCACTTACTAAATCAATGCTGACAAATTGACACATTGCCAGCCACAACAACCCTGCCAGTACCACAGCCATGCACCAATGTGCGGCCAGCCCACAACGGCCACCCGGTGGCAAAAGATGTCCAGTGAGTGCCCATAGGGAACCCAGCATGCCACATGCACAGTGGAAATACACAGTCACATAACAGCCACAATTTCCACTGGATATGTCACCGACAGACACCTTATGCAACATATGCTACAAGGGAACAGGGTGCATGGGAAGCATCAACAATGCATGACATGAGTGACACTGCATGCACAGACATAGAATAGTCCCATGCCGTGAAATGAAGGTCCATCTGCATGCACAAGTAGTCCATTGACCTGATATTGTATAAGTCCATCCCCACTCCTTACACCGTGCCTCCCCTATGTAGGTGACTCCGTATACCCACAGCTGCCCTGGCTAATGACCCTTCTGTTTGATTCACAAACACTGCAGGATATTGCCTAAAACTACACTCACAGCAGGCCCCATGTGTGCATCGAGCGTACCTTTGGCCTCATGAAGGCACATTTCCGCTGCCTTGACCGTACTGGTGGAGCCCTGATGTACGCTCGAAAGCGAAATGAAATAATTTTTTAGGAACATTCATCTGAAATCTTTCTTCAATGAAGCAACCAGCAAGGAACAAGAGGCCGATACAGGATTAAGAACAAAATCCACTTTCAATCCAAATGAGAACGAAACACCAAGAGAAATAATCTATTTTGAAAAGTGTGTTTCAAAAGAAATAATGAAACTGCGAAAGAACAAGCAACAGATCAGACATAACCTGACAACCAGAGGGTACACCGTCCTTTCATCGTGGGATGAAAGGACGCTGGGTTTTTCACTGTTGTCATTTCAACGTGAAAACTCATCGAATTTTGTAGGGTGGGTTAAAAAAATATATAGATGGGGTGTGGATGTTTGGGGATAGTGAAATAATTAAAGGGGATAAATAAATAATAAATAATAATTAAAAAACGAGTTTTCGCATTGAAATATCAACAGAGAAAAACCCATCGTTGTTTCATCCCACGATGAAATGACATGGAACCAGCCAGAGAATGGACAGACCTCAAACATATCAGCAACAATAAAAATATTGTCAATAAATGAGCAGACAAGGAATGGGGAATTGTAATCCAAAATACTGATCAATACCAGAAGATGGTCGAAGACTTCCTAGAGGATGGCAAAAACTACCAGAAACTAAGAAAGGATCCAAAACATGACATTGCCAGAGAAATTGAAGAAATCACGTCATATGCTTCAAACCATGGATGGATAACGAGGAAAGAACACGAATATCTAAACAACTCACAAGGAAGAGTCCCAGCTTTCTACGTTTTGCCAAAAATACATAAAGACTCTGTGAACCCGCCAGGAAGACCCACAATATCGGGCTGTGGCTCGATCCTAGAGCCTATTTGCAAGTTCATTGACTACTTCTTAAAACCTTTGAGCCGGGAAAACCCCACGTATCTCAAAGACACCATGGCGGCGATACATTTCTTTGAAAACACACCTTGTGACTTTGCAATGCATTTCTTGGAAACAATGGATAGTAAAGCTCCATGCACAAGCATCCCACAGGCAGGAAGCAGCATTATAATGCATTAGGAACCACCTTGTACAACATATGACACAGAACAGAGTCCCGGCTAACTTCATAGTAGAATTGCTTGCAGTAGTCTTATCCAAAAACCTTTTTCTCTTCAAAGAAACATACTACCTGCAAGTCTGTGAAACGGCTATGGGAGTTGCCTTTGCCCCCAACCTCGCTGTGATATTCGTGGCTGAATATGAGAAACTACACGTTCTCAACAATACAAATCCATTTCTCCACAGGATCAGTAAGTGGAAACGATACATCAACGACATTGTCTTCATCCGGCATGGGGACCTCCAAACACTTAACGAGTTCCACATGTGGCTCAACAATTGCGCACCAGAAATTCAGTTCACGCTGTGTAGCAGTTCACAGTCAACATTCTGGACATAACCATTCTGAATAAAGAAGGAAGACTAGCATGTGCCCTATACAAGAAAAGTACAGATAGGAATACGCTCCTGCACTAACAGAGCCACCACCCCAAAAACATAAAAGATAATCTGCCTTACGGACAATATCTAAGGATACATAGAAACTGCACAGAGATATCCAAATATAAACTTCATGCCCAGGAACGTGAACATAAATTGAGAACAAGTGGATACCAAAAGAGACTACTGAAGAATTTACAAAAAAAGAGCCAAATGTATCCCTAGGGAAACTCTACTAAACCCTAAAATCAGAACAACGGATGATGAAATATTCACCTGTGCAACAAACTTCGGCCCAGACACCGGACAAATCAGACAAGTAATCAAAACATTCTGGCCACTAGTCCAATTGAGCATACTAGGAGAACCTCTAATAAGGATGGCCCTTAAAAGATGGAAGAATTTGAAAGAATATCTCACACATGCACGCCTACAGAAAAAGGAAGCCAGAAACTCCCTGTGGAGTTTACGCAAAATTACAGTCCATTAACCATGTGACACATGCTCAGTGTGTTGTTTCACTAAGAAGACAAAGATGTTCAAAATAGCAGGCAAAGAATGAAATTTCTCCAATTTCAAATCACACAAGGTGATTTATGTGATCGAATGTCAATGCAGGCTATGCCAAGTGGCCATACTACACGACAGGTCAACAAGAGAATTGGAGAACATAGATCCAGAATCAGATGCAAAACACATGCAACACCTTTGGTAACACACTTCATGGAATTTCAGCATGGCCCTGATGATATCTTATGGTGGATCATGGACACAGTAAACCACAATACCAATGTAAGCAATACTCTGCTCTTCAAGGAAGTGTGGTGGGTCCATCGCCTTTAAACCATCAGTAATGGTCTGAACTAAGCCGTACCAGCCCAATTTGGAATGTAAATGATGGATCGCCCACTCAAAACACCCAACTTATTCCTGTAGAACACATCGGTTATGAAGCACAGCATAGGCCATTCCACAATATGGCCATACTAGGTCATCCATGTCTTTGATCATACCATTATGAACATCTACACCATGGACATAAGAATAATTGCCACCAAAATGACATGACCCTTACACACTTGAAAGGTTCCAGCGACTCAACACAAACCAGTATGTTGGTCAGATTTAGGACCGCACACGTGCCTAGACCACACACCTGCCCAGCCCTGAACGGCTCCAAAGGCAAACAGGAGACAGAACACCCAAAACATAACCCTCCGCACAAGCACACTATTACAGTATGTGACAGCCACCATTGTAACTTATAGATATTTGACAACAAATGTGGCTACAGACAACCACCCACAAGAGCACATTAGGTGTTGAGTCAACAATGGGGACCGTATTTTTATGCAGTACGTCTAAAGCGCACGCGCGCTAATAAAGCACCAAACTGCGATCTATGGTGCAGGCGCGAAGCTCAGATTTTTACTCAGTTGCCCCAGCAACCTCCGCACAACAGGAGATGCGCTGGTCAGCTTCCTGACTATGAGACAACCATCCAACGCCGGTAAGATCCCCTGTTCTTACTTGCTCGCAATATACATGATACTCTGGCCTTAGACCAGCCACTGATCTTACACCAGAACAATCTCTCCCACATAACGACTGTGAGCAGAACCAAATACTAGGCAGCCCTCAAGCATGAAAAGCACTGTACAAGACCACGTTCGACATACAGAGATAATCCCATAGTAGTCCATCCTATGGGTGTTTATTACAAACCATTACTACACCACAACAATAACTATGTAAAATACTGACTGAAAATGCTTTTCACCTCTCCCCCACCTTTCTTGTCTCCACAGTCTCCAGCTCTAATGAATACCACTCACTCTTAACACCATTTACTGGTGTCATAAAGCTGTCCCAGAACAGCGATCCACGCTTTGATTTAGCTTCAGACCTGCTCCAAGCAAGGGAAGGTCCTAAAGGTCAGTGTGCAGTAGGGGACCATACAAGCCCCAAAACATTTGTAACCTTCACCAGCCTGTTAGTCTGGCTTTTAGCTTTAAGTGATTACACCCTTAATAGGATGAGTACTAAGACTGCACACCCACTTACAATACTCCCCATCCTTTTCCCATAACAGGGATACCCAATCCATGGCCCAGACGAAGGCAGCACCATACTTCGCACCATACTTCGCTTTGCGGAAACGTCAACGGACAACGACAAGCTACACCAGTTCTAGCTCCTAGCTCCTAACCACAACTGCTGCTAATAACTAGCGACGTCGACCTAGGATTGGTTATTTTGAACATTGTAGCAAAATACATATATATAGACACTGCTATATTAAGTGAAAAGAAGCCAGGTGCCTAGCTGTCAAAACAAAAGCACTGCAGGATAATCACTGTCAAATTTCTTGACCGTTGTTCTTCTTGATGTCTTTATTATTGTTCTTGTTGTGAAAAGTCAAAAGTTAGGAGGCCAAAACAGTAGCTCAAAATCGAGAATGGTTTTATGCAATATTTTGTCTTATATATATATATGTCAATGTACCATGAAGAATAGTAAGGTATTATTTGTAATAACCTTTCCAGTACTCCAAATTCACGTACATATTGTTTTTCTCACCATGTATATGTTCAAGTAATTGTTTTTTCGTTAACAAATACAGCACCTTGAGAAATGATCACGGTACTGTTCTAAAATTGTTATTAAAGAAATAAAATAAGGCAATTCCAAAACACCCATTAATAGAAAAAAGAAAATAGTCAGAAATGCATATGTACCAATAGGAATGTCTAGACTAATGGTATTTGAAGGTTATGAGAGAATTAAACACTTCACAGCAATGAATATAAAAACATACAGGATTGATGTATGTTTAATTTGAAAGTGCAGGACACTCTTAGTTATAGCCTTTGCAGGCAGTGACACCGAATTGGTGTCCCCCTGTGCCTCCTCAGTCTCCCTGACAGTAGGTGTGGACTCAGTGTCTGTTCCTCAAGCTGCGGATATGGGTGCAGTATACTTTGCACTGCTCCTGGTGGCCTGTGGTGTGGGCACTGGCCTGGCCCTTCTCTGTTGCGCTGTTACGCAAAGGGACATTCACCTCAGTGTGGTCTTTGTGGGGTGGTGGTAGTGACGGCAGACCTTGAGGGCATGGATGCGCCGTATCCAGATGGGCCTGCATCCATCTCCTCCTCTGGCGATGCATGAGTGCCTGTAGGGGACTTAGGAAATGTAGTCAGGTGTGGTTCCTCCACGTGTGTTGGCATGCAAGACAAAATTGCTATGGTACAAAGTGGGACTCCACATGTATGGGAAAATGGGCATAGTTGCTCAGGGGAGGTTGCATGTGGGCCCAGCATCATGGGGTTACATGTAACGATGAGTGTGTGGCATAAGGCCAGTTGGTCTTTGGCCTGTGTTTGGGGAGGGCAGGGTGTCCATGTTGGGGCAGCTTACGTCTGGCATGCATGATTGTGGTACTTCATGCCCCCACAATCCCCTCCCAGGGTGGCACTCACATGGTGGGGGTGGGGGTAGTTGCTTAGTCCATGGCACTGTCATGGCTCTATGGGGCACTGCTGTGCAGCCAGCAAGGTGCACTGAGGTGCACAGTGATGGGCAGGCTGTGCACATCTCAGTGTGGGGGGACGTGTATTTTCCTGTGGCTTGTCTGCCATGCCAACATGGGGCAGGCCAACTGGGCACACAACATGCTGGTGTGACTGCTGCACAGTGTTGTGGTTGCTCACGCACCACAATCCCCCTGGGTACGCCAGTAAGGATGTGGTGTGCATGGCACTTATTTGGGTAGCTTGCCAACCCTTCCCGCTGCTGTGACGCTCAGGGGTGCCCTTGATGCCCTGCCATACAGCTGCTGTGGAGGGTGACTGATGTACCACGCCATCACTCTGCCCTGTCGGCATTCCCAGCTTCTGTGTCTGCTCACATGTGTCCCTGTCCACTGGGGCATCTTCTGCTGAGCTGTCATTTGTGCATGCACTTGTTTTTGGGAGGTTGACTCACCTCCTGGCACCTGCCTACGCACTGCTGACTCCCTTTGTCCCTTGGATGTCCAGCACTGTACTGCATTTCTCCTCCCAGGTGGTGAGGACCAGTGGCTCCACCGTGCCTCCTCCAGTTGCCAGGAACTCCTGGTGGTGTTGGGACAGCAGTACTCACACCCTGACCCTCAGGTCATTCCACCGCTTGCGCCAGACCTCTTCGTCACAGGGTACACTTGCCACTGCTGTCACCTTCTGGTAGATGGCATTCCAGATGGCTGTCCTGTGCTGTCCAGTGGTTTTCTGCTGGCGACTGCCATAAAGTTCCTCACAGTGGACAATGACCACAAGCTCCCCCTCACTAAATTTGGGTTTGCCCAGGCAATGTTCTGCCACCTTGCCTCTTGTCCTCTCCTGGGACTTTCTTGCCTCTTTCCAGGACTGGATGGCTGCAAGAAGTGGAGATATTTAATGGATTGTGTTTTTCAAAATGGCTGCTGCAATGCGTCCCATTCCCACGGTGATGCAATTTCCACCAGCGTTATAAGCACCAGCGCTAATAGCGCTGGGATCACCAGGGTGGCGCTATAAGCGCTGGTTTTTCCGAGGCAGCCCTTATATCTGCGCAGTTTCCGCCGGGTGCTAATAGCGTTAACGCCGGATTGGGGGGGCACGTTCAAGCCAGGTTGTGATGAGGCACTAATTCTACTGCATGACCCGGCAGTAAAGATATTTCTTCTCGAAGGAAATTGCGATGGATTACCCCCAGACATTTGATGAGGCCAAAAGTGGTTTAAATGAATATGTACAATTTCAGTTCAACAGAAATAGATTCATAGAAAACCAATGAATTCGAAACAAATTCACAGTAAAAAACATCCTTATTTTCCCTCAAACAATATATCCCTATAACAGGGTATTCATATAAATAAGTTACAGATGATAATAAGTCATCTAACATAATACAAATGCTCTCCTTTAAATACCAGGACAATTCCAGATAGATGACATTTCTTTTATCTTAAACTTGTCTGTCCTAAACTTCCCCAATGCGTTTCTGATCGCAGATCCTTCTTTAGATCCTTCTTTAGTGGGTTGAAAGCTTTGCTTCATAAGATCATAAACATACATCAAAATTAGAACTGGTCCATGTAAACCTCATTTAGAACCCTCCACTTTAAACAGTATAAAGTTACAAACCTGATTTTTAAGACTCCACTTTCGCATTAGGCATTTACACAAGCGCTTTTCCCGAAGAGGGGGGCCTCAAAACATGGTGAAGAAAGTTGCCATTGAATTGATCTTTTTTTGTGTGCATTGTATAAATGTGTGGACATCCGCACTGGATGATGTTTGTGTCTGGGCATACACCCGCTCACACCGGCCTGTGATTGGTCCCACTGTGCCAACCACATGACCGGAACACTCAGCAAGTGTTTGGCAAGTCTTTGCAATAAGAAAGCGCTAGGCCTCGCCAGCGTATTTACACTGGTGCTTTTCCTAAGAGAGGGCGTCAAAACGTGGTGAGGAAAGTTACCAATGAATAGTTTTTTTGTGTGTGCATTGTATAATTATGCAGACATCAGCACTGAATGGTATTTGTGTCTGGGCCTAGGCCCACCCATGAAGGCCTGTGATTGGTCCTTCTGGCCAAGCACGTGACCATAACACCCTTATTCTACATGACGCACAGAGCAGCCTTTGTCTGGGCATCCAGCAAAGGGCCACAGATAAGGGCAGCTCATCTACCTGTTTGCCCCGTTAGACCTTGGAAGCCTCACAAGATATCCTAGAGCCCCTCCCAAGTAAGGGGACACTAGGGGGAGAACAGCCACCATTGCATTCTAATCCTCCCCGCCACATCTACTCCCTCCAAACACCCTTACTGGCCTGACACTACATTTCTTAGTCTCTTAACCCCCCTTCCTTCGGTTCCCTCCTCAAACATACCCATACGGGAACCACCTAAAGTCCACGACCCAGGCATTACACTGATCTGCCTAAACTCCTTTCTAGGAACCTCCTCCTGCATACTTTGCCATCCATTGCGCGTCCTCCATTGAAATACATTCCAAACCTTGGCTGATTGCTCAGAGTATAGCCACAACAGCAGCTGGGTAACTGTGCAATTTGATTTGACTTGACATCTGGACAGTCCTATATTATAAACCAACTTTGTATCTGTGCAGCTCGGTATTATTGCAATTAGTTTGGCATTTGAGCATTTCTGTATTCTGAACTGACTTGGCCTCTGGGCAGTCATGTTTTGTGAATTAATATGAATTGCATAGATTGGCATGCGTCACTTTTAGATAGAATTAGAAACTAGCCGTTTCACCCACTACCCAGGTATCCCAAATCTAGGTGTTACTGCATTTTACTGTCTACTGTTGCATGTGGAATCCCCATTTAGGCATTTCTTCCGCCACTCAGGTGTCCCAAATCTAGGTGCTACTGCATTTCAGTGTCTACTGCTAGAACCCCATTTAGGCATTTCTCCCGCTATCCAGGTGTCCCAAATCTAGGTGCTACTGCATTTTACTGTCTACAATTGCAACACCACTCAGGTGTCCAGGTGCCACAAATCTAGGTGTTACTGCATTTTACTGTCTACTGTTGCATGTGGTATCCCCATTTATGCATTTCTCCCGCTATCCAGGTGTCTCAAATCTAGGTGCAGCTGCATTTTACAGCCTATTGTTGCAACCCCATTTAGGCATTTCTCCAGCTATCCAGGTGTTCCAAATCTAGGTGCTACTGCATTTTACTGTCCACCACCTCTCTCCACATGTGGTGTTCCATAGGACTCTAACTTCTAACCCTGGCTCTTCAAACTTTATTTGGCACTTCTGGCCCATCTCATCTCTACCTTCTCTCCTAACTGTCAGTGTTATGCGGATGAAACTCAGCTCTCCTTCAGGCTCCGCTCAGCCTCCTCTCTTCTCTCGCTCCTTCCTGATTGTCTATCTGTGATTCAGGAATGGTGTGCCTCTAATAATCTCTGCCTGAATGCCAGTAAGACTGAGATCCTTCTCATTGGGACCACTTCTCCCGCTTTCCCTCTTCCACTCCTTGGGCCTGCGCCCAAGGCCTGCGCCTTCCTCCAAGGCAAAACATCTTGGTGTCATCTTCGACTCCTAGCCCACTCCAGCCGACTCCTAGATCTCTCTGCTCAGCTGGTACCTACCTGTGGAACAGCCTCCCTGCCTCTGTCATACTTGAGCAGGACCACCTCAGGTTCTGGAAGCAACTCAAGACTTTCCTTTTTGCTTCTGCTTTCTCTCGCCCCCCTGCTGATGTTCTTGTTTGCTACACTAACTGGTTACTTGGCCTCCCTCGGAACCTTATGGGGACCAGGCACCTTCACAACCAATAGCCCCATCCACTGCCTCCGGGCCTACCACGCACTAAGGACTCTATCTGCAACCCTACAGTCCACTACCTCCTTGCACTTACTTAGAACGGGCCACCCCAGCGGCACTTACTTGAGCTTTGCTTATTGCACTCTCCCTATCCCTCCCACTGGCACTTCTCTTCTCCCTTGCACTTTTGCATGAGCTGAATGACACAAGCCCTAGTAAGATAGTTTGTTGTATTCCCATTTTTCTTCCACTTACTTGTATTGCCACACCTAGAAACACTTGTGTACAGGCGCGTTATAAATTACTTATCATACCATATCATATCATATCATATCATTTGTTGTATCCCCATTTAAGCATTTCTCCCACTATCCAGGTGTCCCAAACCTAGGTGCTACTGCATTTACTGTCTGCTGTTGCAATCCCATTCAGGTGTCCAGGTGCCCCAACTCTAGGTGCTACTGCATTTTACTGTTTACTGCTACATCCCCATTTAGGCACTTCTCCCACTATCCAGGTGTCCAAAACCTAGGTGCTACTGCATTTACTTTTTACTGTTGCAACCCCATTCAGGTGTCCAGGTGTCCCAAATATAGGTGCTACTGCATTTTACCTTCTTCTGTAGTACCCGCACTCAGGCGCACTCCCTTGATGCTGGTGCTCCAAAACCTGCTCCTACTACCCAAACCCTAAACGCTCCTCCCCCTGACCAGTTACCGGAGGCCAGGTGAGTTCACATTCCCTGTATTACCGTGGTTAGACGCGCTCCCTCTACCCAGTCGCTTAAGCTGATGTATGTCTCCCACAAGATAGTCACTTTGCTCCACACTGGTCAATTCAGAACCGCACACCGGCGCACCAGTGGGCCTGATGGGACCCACCCCACCCTAACACAGCCACCCCCAAAGCACAGCCCATCATCCCAGCCCTACACCTCATCTCGCAGCCCACCATCCCAACCCTCTGCCTCCTCTTGCAGCCCCCCGCACACCTTCCAAAATCACTGTTAGTGGTTCAGTCAGATTTTGGGTTGGTCATGTGAGGTTTCCCTCACCACTATTGTGATCTGTTAATAGGAATCTGAGTTGCAGGTTCGTTAAAGGCTTTCTTAAGTACCAGCTGGCTCGTTTCAGGCATAACCGCCTTATTGACAATTCCTTTTCCACTGCCTGATGTTATATGTATTCCCAGGGGGTCCTCCCTCAATTCAAACCCCAATGGTAATAATACTCCTGAATCTTCCAGCAGGGTATTTTTTATAAGGTTAGATTTAAAATGTCGTCTTAACCAATCCATGTGTGACTACTTTACATATTCTACCACTAGAATGTCCTCAGAATCAATGTAGCATAATTTTGGAATATGGTGTAGTAAACGCAAGACATTCCTTTGATTTAAAATTCACCCATCATCTGAACATAGTAATCGCTCTAATGATAGTGTTATTCCCTGACTTCCGTGTTCTCCTTTTTGCATGTTTCCCTTTGATGTATTGTCTAGATTGACTGGAGGGGAAATAACGTTAGGTACTTGACCTCTAAACTTTCAATCTATTGTCTTGCTCTGAATATCGACCTGCGGGAGGATGTTCTCCTCGCCCCTTACCACCTGGACCGAGTATTAGGAATTTGGTCATGTAGTTCATCCACTGGAGAGGTACTACTTTCCTCAAGTACCCATGAAGCTGTTGTTGAATCATATGAAATTCAATGAGGCGTCCATTGTTATAATGTCACCTTGATGGTCTCAACAGTTCTTCCTCTGGGAGCTGTTCATCAAAGTCGGTTTCAAAGGTAGGTTGAATTTAGAAGCTATCAGTTCTTTCTGATTCACTGTTGATTGAACAAAACAATTGCGCTCCAATGCCAGAGGTGTTTGCAGATTACGGAAAAAGGATCTTGAGGTATTAGATCTAACTTTCTCATCTGGATAAGTATGTTTAGCTTTTTTTCTTTTGCTGTGTCGCCTTAGACAGGATCTTTTTAATCCGTTTATCAAACATTGGACAATTCTTGGTAGTAGGATGGACTTTGATTGAGCAATCTGGCGACTCTGAAACAGTCAGAGGTTCTTCATCCCGCACTATTCTACATACTTCATGGCCCCATTTGGATCTTCAATACCTGCCCGTACTGGGTCAACTCCTTCCACGGATACTGTTTTATTGTTGACCTTAGGTACAGTAAGTACGTTCTTATCTGCATCCCTTATTATACCAACTTTCTTAGACACCTGTTTTCCACAATTGACAATTCCTAGACAGGGTGCCACAGGTATCGCACCACCTTCACTGGAACTAGGGAATACACATGCTTCTTGAACCTTCCGGTTCGTAGCCAAGGACCCTGATTCATAGCTAGAGCTTAGAAATTTTTATGATTCCATTACAGCATCCATCAGAAGAGACAACCAACAGATTCAGTGTGAAGATTGAGCTGGGAGATGGGCAGCTTTTTCAAGAGTTTGCCCAGGAAAGGAGTAATGGAGATTGGGCGATAGTCAGCTGTGTGTTAGAGTTAGTTAGTGTGATAGTTAGAGGTGTGTTGGTGGGGTGTTTCTTAGGGAGTTCCTCATCAGAGTGGGAGTTCTTGTCCTAAAAGGGGGAGTGTCTCCCGGTGACGTCCTGCTTGCCTCTGCTGCTACAGTGTGATAACCTCCATAGCCGCACACGGAAAGGCTCCCCCTTGGGGAGAGGTGAAGGGTGTCCATGATTTGTCACGGGGCACATTCCACAGCACTCACTTTGGTACAATGTCTTGCAAGAAAATGGGTCAACAGATGTAGCTAGCAAGGAGATCTGGCAATGGGGTCCCCAGAGTGTCTTTGCTTAGGCTTCCTACTGGTTCTGTGCCTTTCGAATGTCTGACCTCAAAGTAATCTCCCTGCCCCTGTCTTGTTCCCCCTCCCACTATCTGATCCTGTCTAGGACTAACCAAGCACACAGGTATCTTCCTATTCTGACTATCTAAGAGATCTCTCTGTCTGCTTCTTATTCTCTGCTTTACCACCTGTATTTCTTATCTCTTCAACTAGCAATCCTTCGTCTTCTGATGTTACCGTGTTCTGCTGCTCTGATGTTTTCACAAATGGAACTGTTCTGATTTTTCTGCCAGTTATTACCACCTCTAATGCTCCTGGTCCTCTGGGCTTTATCCCTCCTAGTTGTTCACTTTTTCTCTTTGATGTTTTACTTCTATATTCCTCCGTAGAACCTTCACTACTACCTCTGTGTGATGCCTCGTCTGCCACCTCCTCCATGTCACTCTCTCCCCTGATGTATTTCCTACTTGTCATTTCCAGCCCCCAAGGTTGCCACCTCTTCCTTCTTCTTGGGTTAACCATCTTCTACTGCATCATGCTTTTCACCACCACCTTTAGACTTCCACTCCCTTCTCCTGATGCTATTGCCTCATCCGGCAACTACTCTTCATTTGATGTGGCATATAATCCTTCACCCTGATAATTCTCAAGATTTCATCTTCAACTCTCCCTTAGTCTAAAGTTACCAGCTCATCCTTTACACTCTTGGACCACTTCTTCCACATCTATGATCTCTTCCATCTCTCCAGTCTCTGCTTTATTCACCTCTCTTGAGTATCAATCCAATGAGAAATTCGATACTGCTGCTCCTCCACCCTACACTGGCTTACCTGGGCATCTGATTTTTATGCTCACCTACTGCCTCTCTCTGTATGGTACTCTCCTCAACTACCCACATTTGGGAGAGGCTCTGATTGGTTCATTTGGTTCCTATTCATAGGACAACTAGGGGAGTTTGGGGCTAGGGACCTGGTTCAAGTCTATAACTGGAAGATCGAAAATCTTGGAAATTACTCTTTACTCCCTAAGCCTCTTAGCTGATTTCTGTTATCAGCCCTCCTCTCGTGTTTCCCCAGCATGTAATGTAAGTGCTTGGGAAACATTTGGTAATTTGTTCAAGTCCTTGTATACAAACTGTGTGCATGCAGCAAACTCACAACATTGTATCTCTGTTGAAAGAATGCTTGGCCAGCAAACAATGCGTTGATAGATTTGATTCAGACATGATCCTTTTTGTGGTTGGAAAACTGCAAGCTTGCAACATTGTGTTCACGGGACTCGTTGGTTCACTGTGCTTTTCGTTGGGAGGGTTGGGGGTCCTCAGGACTGGCCTGCAATTATGCCCTTTGATTGTCACCTGCAATGTGACGGGAACAAGGGATGTCAACCACAGGATTCTCCCTATATCCTCCCCAGGCCCAACATCCACTGGCTATTGATGGCACATGGTTCCCCGAGCCATCAGCCTGGCGATCCCCAGAACCAGGCAGGGAACTTAATCAAATACCTTGTATATTTTCAGCAGGTCTGCCAGGCTACTTAATCTGCAATGGCCACAATTGATCAGCAAGTAGAACAGAACAAGATAGTCCAGTTACAGATGCTGGGGCAAAATATGAGATTCTGGAAAGTGATAGCTCTCAGTACAAAATCATGAAGAGAACACTATACCGGAATGTCCTGCTACTTCTGGTGATACACAACTATTGGCGCCCGTAATAAAGATCATGTCGGAGGACAACAACAAAAACATTTCAGCATCATACATTTACAGGTCTATCACAAGAGGTGTGTCAACTAATGTTATAAATAGCTTCAATGCAATAGTTGTGTCATTAACAGAAAGTGTATATTGTAAACACTCTAAGCTGGAATACATAAAGGTCCAGACGTATTGTCAAATAGCAGGAAAGGCTCATGATCATTTGATTTTAAATAGGGTACAGTCCATTGGAATGCATTTTGTTACTAAAAACACATTTAATGACACCTTAGTGGTAAGGAATAAAGAGTATAAACATAATTTTAGGTTGCTACATAAGGAATATTGCTATGATAAGGTTCTGATGGTAGAAATGAAAAAGAAAATGAAACAACAATATTTGAATTGGGTGAAAGGTATACAAGTACTTTTTATAAATGGTAATGGGAGTGGCAGTCTTGGCAGCAAACTCTGGCTGGAGGTCTCTCTTCACTTGCTGTGTCCACAGAGGAGGAGGAGTTTTGTTACAAACCCCTTTGCAACGCGGAGCAGCGCGGAGTGGCGGGAGTGGCAGTCTTGGCAGAAAACTCTTGCTGGAGTCTCTCTACACTTGCTCTGTCCACAGAGGAGGAGGAGTTTTGTTAAAACCCTCTTTGCAACGCGGGACTGCGCAGAGTGACAGGAGTGGCAGTCTTGGCTGCGCTGATCAGGCCACGTCAGGAGAAGAGGCCCTGTACAAGAAAGCAACTGCTAAAGTAAGCTGGGACGGCACCGTGCTCACACACGCATCAGAGGTTGGGCTGAGGCGTTGTGATGCATTGGTGAGTGGCTGGTTTTAAAAACTATTGAAGGTTTTGCAGGCGTTCCATTTTAGACTGAGCCTGATGGTGGTAGTTTTGTATATGCATGCAATAAAGCCCTGACATCCTCTGTCTCTGTGTCTGCCCTGCCGTGCCATCTGGCTGTCCGCCCCTGCTCAGGTGGCCGCCGGTTCAAGCACCTTGAAATGGAAACTATAAAATCCCAACGGGTTACAATTCGCAGTGACTAACACCAAACCGGTAAATGCCATGATAGCCCACAGGGGAAAGAAAACAAACTCCAATTCATCGCCTTTCTCCAAGAGAGAGAAACGGGAACATGGCGCACAGCAGAAGTACCCAGACAAAGATAGAGGTTTTTTTTGGGAGCAGACTGCTCACGGCATTCGCAATACAGACTGAAACGATCCAAGTGGTGCAAAAGGCCCCCGAGGGGGAGACTTCAGCTGAGGCAGACATTTCCATAGATAACATCGGTTCTCTGCTGAAGCTGTGCTAGGTAATTCAAAGAAACTCCATGCATATGACATTAATTTGGCCTCAATCTGTCCCAGACACCAGACTTGGAGAAACTACTTACTACCCATGATTCTTCATCTACTGATAGCGACTCTGAAGAGCAATCACTATCAGATGTCCCCACCCCTAGTGGGGTCTTATTTGAAACACAAATGCTATCAATGGTGATTTTTGGATCACTGCAAGCAAAAATCAAAGCCCTCTTGCAGCTATGCTCGAAAATTGCAGGATCATTTAAGGTTCAAAGAAGTAGTAGTGAGAGCCTTGGAAGTAACACCCTGCACAGGTCATAAACGGATATTGACTGGCGACTCAAGGTAGAAGCAGTCGGGGCTCTTCTAGTTGGGCACCAACCCCACGTGATCCAATAACCAACTGGTCAAGAACAGGGAAGCAGCAGAGCCACAGCACCCAAAGGGAGTGGCTAACCATCTGGAGATATCTCCACCGCGTATGGAGCCATTACCAGGATCTGGTTACGTGGTGACCGAATCAGAGTGTTGTGCCCTGGAGGCCCTTCTGGTGGAAAATTCCTTTTTAAACTCTCCCCACTTCCCCTTAAGAGCACACAGAGAAAATGCCACCCTCCTTCACGAAAGGGCTCCCAGGCCAACCTCCAGAAAATGTCTACCTCAGCCACCCTAAAACAAAGGTTTGAACACAGGCAAAAGAACTGGCGCCAAGAATATAGGCGATGGCAAGGTTCATAGGGTGCAGCTCCAGGGCCCGATGTAAACATTAGTGGCTCCTTCCAAGAGCGGTTGTAAGTCCCCCTATCTGCCTAGATACACTCAGCCACAGAATATTGTTACTATAAACGCGGGAGAGATGGCTGATAATCAACCAATACAGCAGACCCCTCAAGAGGATGAAAGTCCTCATGCCCAAAAAACCTGAAGCTGCTCTCAAGGATGGGAGCAGAGGAAACAGGCACCAGATGTAGCGGCTCAAGCAGTGACATAGCCAAGGGGGGAAATAACAACAGCTCTGGTAAAGGAAGCATCAACATGAGGAAGACGAGGAGATAGGCTGAACTGATTGGAGGAACTATGCCCTGCAGCACATGGCACGATGGCAACACAGACGAAGGAGGCACACTCTGCAGATCTCTATTACATCAAATTTATTGAGTCAACCCCGACAGCAAACAGCCCTTTCCTAAACCGCTCCTGGTTACTGGAGCTGTTGCACCTTATACCAGAGCTGAAAGAAAAAACATCTAAGGATTTTGGCAGGCTGCATCCCCCATTTTATGACAGCTTGACTAATTCGGTAGTGGTACATTTTGTATCATCCTTTGTAGTGGAATAGTGTAAAGGTGCTGTATTACTGAGTGAACTAGGTTTTGAGATTATGGGCCTCATTACACGGATGGCGGTGGACCAAGGTGCTACTAGCACCTTGGTCCATGCCGGTAAAATACCGGCACCACCTTGGTGGAAAGGGGAATTACCGCCCTATTCCAAGGTTGGTGGGGAGGTAATTCCCCCTTCCCCCATTGCCCTTCCCCATTCCCATTTTTGCCTCATAGGGCTCTATGGGAATGGGGAAGGCGCTAATTACGGCACTGCAAATTGCGGTAACGTAATTAGCTCCCTGGTCCCTTTGTGGGTTGGTTTTTAACGCCTGCAAAAAGCAGCCGTCAAATTCCCCAACCCGCAAAGGGACCTCGTAGTAAGGCGGTAAGGGTTTACCACCTTACCGGTAAACCCTTACCGCCTACCGTGTAATGAGGCCCTATGTCTTTTTATCCTTTGGTACTCAAGGCACCAGAGGCAGCACGCTCCTCCTACACACAGAGTTTGACATGGCCTAATGACGTGGGGGTGGGAACGGTCTAGGTAGGCAGAAGCAGCACTGGTCCCTGGTCAAACAAATATCACAATGACCACTGATGGGGAGAGAACAAACATCGCTACAGATTCTCTCATGGAATTCGAGAGGCCATTGATTCTTTCTAAATCACCAATCAGCATTGCAGGTGATAGTGAAGTCACAGATATTTTGCTTGCAAGAAACATGGTTAACAACACATTTTGATTTAGATGGCTTCTCCACCCTGTTTAGACCATCTATGTGCCCAGACAAAGGTTGCCCTAATGGCGGAATATGCATTGGCGCAAAGGCATTTCTGAATCTCGCCGGATTCCCACCTGCTAGGTTCCATCATAATTTACTGAGTGGTTTTATCACCGAATTAAATGCAGACATAAGGGAATTATTGGTGGTGACTCTTTACGACCCCCTGGGTGGAGACCAGATTGAGATCCTGAGGGAAATGCTTAAGAAATTGGACAATTTCCCAAAACGTGGTATCGTACTGACCAGAGAATGTGGATTGTCTCTATGGTAAACAGGGCACTGCACACAGAGGGGAAAAAGGGAGGGTTAAGCCTTAGGGCCAGGGGCTGGCATGCGGCCCTGGATGTGTTCGATCTCTCCCCGTTGATGGCTAAGGAGGTATGTGACACAAACTACATGGTGAAATGTAATCTTTAACAGTTGTATTGATTTTATTTTTGTGAACCCAGTGATCTCGAACTATTGTCCAGAACTTGGAATGATTACGGGGCTTAACAGTGACCATGTAATGCTTAGTATGCAATGTGGAGTAAAGATTAACAGGCGAGATGCAATTGGGCTGGGTAACCCAATAGTACTTTATTTAAGGTAAGAGGCTCTGCTAAATGAACCATAGGATTGAACGTTTTGGGTTGGTTTTAAAGGAGCAGGGGGTGACAGAAGTTGGAATACTGAGGCAGTGTGACTAGGAGCTGGAGAAGCTGGTACTCATGTTCTCCCTATTGAACCCTAGATACCGAATCATGGTTGAGGGACAGGATAGAATGGGATCAAGGTTTGACTTGGGTATTAATATGAAAAAGAGGGAACTTAATGCCCTGATTCGTAAAACAAAATGATCTATAACTATTTCAGGGGAGAACAAGGAAAAAATCATGGCAACCGCGAGGAATAGATATAAATCCTGGCTCCGAATTTATAAATATGGGGCAAACGCGGAAGCCTGGAAGTACATTAATCAGTTAATCAGGACAAATAACTCTTAGAAATGCTGGCACTTGATTTGCTGTAATGGGTCACATAGTGTGGCCTTGGAAGTTTGCAGTATAACGGAGGTGCAATGGGGTGTATTTATTCAAGACACATTTTGGTTGGACTCCGAAGATAGACAGAAGGGAGGGATTCTTCTGTTGCGGGATACCCTAGTCTCTGAGTACATCAAGGATGCAGACATGGAGGGTTTGATAACCAAAATGAAGCCCTTAAGTGCCACTGGCCATCACTGACTGTGTAATGAGGTCATAAGAAGTGACCCAATGTATTGGGGCTCTCTGTTACGACACCTCTTCCTTCATGTCTGCGAAGGGGGAAGTATTCCATGTACTTGAAAAAGCTCAATATTAATACCAGTACACAAGAAGGGATTATACAGCCAGCCTGCACACGTTAGACTTCTGGCGATGCTAGACTGCAGTGCTAAGCTATTTGCTTCTATTCTGCTCCCACTTATGGCTGAATGGGTAAAAAAGGAAGGCCTTCTGCCCTTCCATCAGACAGGTTTTAGGAAGGGGAGTGGCACCTCTCACTCCATCTAGTCATTACTGACCCTTATATCAGAGACTCACTGTGACTTGAGATCGGCTCTTTACCTCACCTTTGTTGAATACTCTGCAGCTTTTGACAGCGTTATCAGGTCAAGGCTTTGGGAGAAGCTAGAAAGGTGGATATAGACACCTCTCTATTGTACTTTATTAAACTCCTTCACTCTGATACCGAGGTGATGATGAGAACATCACAGGGAGGTACCCTCACAGGGACATTTGATACAAATAGAGTTCTTAAACAGGGGTGCCCTTGGCACCCTTGTTATACAACCTATATACAGCAGAGTTATCACTTGCACTTAGGGTAGCACATAACTTCCCACGTAGAGGAGCAGCCAAATGCCTCTGCAGGAAGTCCCACCCCTCTCCCACCTATATGCTGGAAGCCTGAAATTGTGCCATGCTTGACACCAGCGAGTGTGACCATTCCAAGGCGAGTATTTGAAAGAAGATACCCACTACGAAAACCCTATCGCATGTATTCCTGAAAAGATGACAATCTCGTGGAGGAAGTCCCTGAAGAAATATGAAAGAACAAGAAATGAATGTGACGCATGGAGAAGACTGGATGAATAAGAGAATGTATGGATTTTATAGAAACTGATGATGAAGTAAGAATCAATTAAACTTTCATATTCAAAGAGAAGATTGCATGTGTGAAGAAGCACTACAGAAAATGCAAGTAATTCAATAACTGTACAGATGCAGTAATGTAGGTACACAAAGCGATCATAGAAGCTGGCTATATGTAGTGAATAGACTGCAGGCGGAGCCGCCATTACATAGAAACTGGACATCGATGTCACAACTTTAGTAAGTTCAAACCCATGGAGAGAAGGATCGAAAGCTGTGTCGCAGCAAAGAATTAGCTGGGATCGTGGAAGATGCTGAAAGGGGTGTCTGGCCTGATGTCAAGCCTGAAGCAGCCAAGACTGCTTATCTATTCCTGAAGGCAGCGGATGTGAGATGAAGAATCATCCTGTGTTAAGGTATAAAGAAAGAACACCATGAATGGCAAGTTTGATTAATTTAAGAGAATTTAATGCTGCGACATGGGCCGAATTGTGGGCGCCCGTCACGTGAGCCAAGGATGGAAATAGATTTGGGCATGCAGATCCAAAACTACGATAAGTGTGTGCTTACTCTCCCCGATATTCTCAGAGGCAATGATACTTTGCAAGGCCAAGTTCAAAGACAATATTCATGGCAGAAGGCATGGGTGATGAGAGATGATGGGCTAATTGGGTGGTGAGGTACAGTCAAGTCCACCTCCTGACACCTGGGGCATGAGCTTACGTGCTGCTAGTGAACCGAATGTTTCAGACTGGCAGGAGCGTGCCAACCAAGCGCTATATAATGAAGGGCCTTATAGTTTGAGAGCCAATAATATGCCATGTACCTAATACTTGTTGAAGATGACTTGCACTAGGGGTGGGCATGAGTTGTCCACCTGATAGTATATGTACAATTACAAACCAACCCCATATAGAAAGTATACTTGGATGTTCCCCGTGAGCGAATCACAACTCCCTGTAAGTTTTTCTTATTTGCCACATAGTATGATGTCACGTATGATGAATTTTTACTCTTTAAGTGTGATTTTTTATGAAATCCTTCGAGAATGCTTGTTCAACGTCCTTTGACGTCCATTATAACACTCTGTTTTAGACAATTGATAATAAAACAAACAAACCTGCCATCTTCCTGAGGTTCCGTTATTTGGTGTAAGAGATACTCTGCTTGCCATGCACTGCATGATACGCTACCAAAAGGACCTTATGTTCACCCCCTTGCTACAGCAAAACAAAAAGGTGATGGCTGGAAGTTTTTGAATTAATCATAACCACAGGCAGAGCTCTGGTTAACCCTTCAGACCATTGTTTTTCAGCCTGCCAAGCCATTACAGAAGGGCAAAAATCATATGCAAATCAGGCTTGGTCCTACCCCAGATGGGGCAGTCAAATCTGAACTGCTAGGACACCCCCTTGCTATAGCAGCAAAGCCCTGAATTGCCTGATATACTCAGACTATACAGTCATACTGGACCGCAAAGCTATAGGTAATCAACGTTCCCTGGATGCCTTACTTGAATATGCAACTGAGCATGGTCTGAGCGAAAACCTGATTAAAACCAAAGTGATGATTTTGAGTAGAGGGGCATATGGCACAACATCGTTCAGGTGGAATCTTGGTGGAGTCGAATTAGAACAAATCGAAGAGTACAAATATTTGGGAGTGGGAATCAGAGCTAAAATGACCTTGGCTCATTTAGCAGAGGGTATCAGAAGGAAAGCGTGTAGAAAGTGGCTGGCAATTAATAAAAACATTGACCCTCACGATGGTTGTTCTGTAGAGGCAAAGATTAAAGCCTGTAGACTTTCATTCATACCCTGTATTCTTTATGCTTTGGAAGTCTACCCGTTAAGGCTGCTCAACTAGTTACCTAAGCTAGAGGGAAAAATCCTACGCTCATTGCTGTGTTTACCAGCAATGGTTCCAGTTGAAGCCTTGCGTCTTGAACTTGGTCTTACGTCACTTACCTCACTGTGGAAGGTAGCAAAATGTAAATGATGGGCTAAGGTTCAGTTTAGTGGGCTCTCGGAAGTGACCCTGTTTAATATGTTTAATATGACGTTGATACATGCTAGACAATTCTCCAAAAGTGACTTGTATCGAGAGTTGGCACGCACAGTGACTTCACATTTTAAGGAAATAGGAGTGGATACTCTACCCATCACGCGTCAAGATTTCTATCTCCAAAGAATTGAACAAAAGTCAAGTTATCTGGATATGTCTCAAGTTGTTAACCACCTAACCAAGCTGTGAAAATACATAGCATTTTCTCAACAGGGCTTCACTGTTGATACCCTCAGGAGCTATTTGACCAAACTTAGCATTCCTTTGCTGAGCAGATTCATCCTCGCCTTACGCCTCAATACTCTCCAGGTGCTAGAAAATACCACGGGGAGATCGTCGCTGCAGGTTGTGCTCCAATCAAGTAGAGATGCAGGTGCACATCCTTACCAACTCTGGGGCCCTAAAAAAGGAATGTGAGAAGGGTTACGCAAAGCTCAGGTCATTTTCATCAGAACAAGGTTGGAGTAGGATTTCTAGTGGTGAATCTTTCGTAACAGCTTCTGCTGACCACCACATTTAGCAATAGGCACTGGTAAAGATAAATAGACTAACAGAACAGCAAACTACTGGGCCTTTCACTTTACCTGTTATGGAATAGTTACATAAGTGATGCAATAGTCTACAGTATTAATGTTGGTACTTAAGTGAAGAAAATATTAAAAGTTTTAATTTAATCAGTTTTAAGGTTTTGATGCTTACAGGATGCTGAAATGAATTTTTGGCACCGATTTTACAATTTTTAATGTATTTCAATTTTAAAATCTAGAAATGTAGAATGTGTTGTATTGTTTTAAACATTGTAAAAAGTTGATAATTTTCTTCCAGAAGCACTTAATACAAAAATAAAAATAAATAAAACATGTTATTAGGAAGCTTATTTTAAGTTTAAAGGATACATGCTCTTATTCATTTTGGAAGTACATTCATGGTCGTTTAATTGTTTGAATATTGGAATGCTTAACGTGATAAAGGAATCCTTGGAGAAAGAGCATTTTAAAAAGAAATGTGCTCTACCATCTAAAACAGAATTGCTCTTTAATGTTAAGACTTCGCAAACCAAACTGCCCAATTTTCATTCCAAAGTTCTTTTTCAGGTTGTCATTGTTTTGGTCCTGTTCCATCTCAAATGGGTATTGCCTTTTATGTCCTGCCACAATGCCCTTTTTGTTAAAATATTGATTTAATTCAGAGGAGAAATTGCTGTTCAGACTCAGTCTGTTTCTTTATCCCTCTTTACACTTAGGGAAGTTCCTTTCTGAGAAGATTTTTTTTGTTTTCAATGCCTGAATTTATGTCAATTCTGCGATTGCTCAAATCCACACCGTACTTAGATGGCAAGAGTCTGACATGTTTTCTAAATTATCTTTCAACAGACGCTTTACTGCCACAACTGCAGATTCTAAATATCAATCGCACAAGGCGTCTTTCCAGGCTAATTGAAGATGGCATTCATTTCACCACTCCTTAAAAATGCTTCACTAAGCTTGGATATTTTAAGCAATGACAGGCCCATCAACAGTCTTTCATTTCCTGGGACAACGAGGAAGAAGCCAATCCTTCATACGTGTGAGCTCATATGTTCCTGTAAATGTGGTGTTCTTCCCCCCCCCCCATGAACACTAGTCCCCTTAAGGTTATGCATGACATCTTTAGGGCAATTGATGATTGTGCACGTTGCCTACTCATGCTGCTAGACCTTCAGTGGCTCTTGACCAGGTTGACCATGAGGCTCTTATTGCAATTCTATGCACACACTTGGGCTTGGGAGGACGATTATTGAATTGTTATGTTGTTTACTGCCTGGCAGAGTCCCAGGGTGTCCAGGTGGGATCTCTTCCCTCCCCTTCCTTGCCTGTTCAATGTACTGAGCCTCAGGAGTCTCTCCTGTCTGTTATTTTATTCACTCTACCAAAGGAGGCTCTGGTAGCAGAGTGGCACACCGATATAACATAACAGGCGTATTTGTAAAGCACACGTTCACCAACGCAAATAGCAGATGTTTATTGTTACCCAACTTAATAGTACTCATTTTATCGACCCGAAGGATGAAGGGCTGAGTGGACCTGCTGGGATTCGAACCTGTGACCAGGCGGTCAAACACAGGCCCCTGCAGTGGATGCATTAGTCCACTGAGCCACAAACTTGGCTATTATGCTCATGACAATTGAATATAAAAGTATCATCCCAAGGTAATGACTCTAACATAAAGGGTGAGGTAGAAGTGATTGAGTCTTAAATGCTGGCTGATCATTTCACACACACTTTCTATTGTGTCCTATGGGGAAATCAAATGACGTGCTTCAAAATACAAATCACTCTCTGGTGTTCTGTTGTCTAAAGAAAAAGATACAGGTGTACCAAAGGTATACTGTAACTTCTACCCAATTACTATCCCTGTTCAGAGATCACCCTAATTTTGCACTACTATTAGCTACAGAACCCTAGACTTATTTTTAGTTCAATCTGAAACTACCCTCAATCTAATTTAACCTTATATCAATGTAATTCCAATCCATGCATTAGTGTGAAAGCTAACAACCCTCTCTGACCTCTCTACGTACACTACGCTGAATGGTTATTTTTCTCAAAAAGATGTTTTCTTATATGGATGCAAGGTCATGTTCGTACTGACAATGCTTGAACCTAAAATAAAATGTTAACATTATTGATGTGGTTTGAGTCACACACAATTAGGATGATTCGAATTGTTCTCCAATCTTTTTGAGCAGCAATTCAGTTGTTGTTCAAGCCACGCAAAGAACTCCATTTAAATACTGAAGCTGAGGGATAAAAACCCATAGAAAGGATTATCTCAAATGGAACTATGGACTGAATCCCATAAACTGTTCCACCCTTTATCCTTGCTATTGATGTTGGCCAAAATGTTTAGTACACTGACAGACCAACAGTTTTTCACTAATGAAATCAAGCCCAAAATGACTCACAACATGTTTCCATTTTGGGCAACCATTCAGAAAGCTTCAAATGCCTGCTCTGAGTTCCAGTAGAAGCCCAGAATCCAAGCTTCCCTTAGTTCGGAACTCACCTGGAGTGCATTTTTTGCCCCCCCTTTTGTAGTTGATCTATCGAACTTCCCTGGCACTCATCTCATATTCAGATTGTTTGTGCCACAAGACCTTTCAGTTGTGAAATACTCCCAATATGGAAACAGGTTTTGTGTTGGTCTAGTTATGTTGCCCTTCAGAAGTACTGTGAAATTTGGCGGCCATGTTAGATATACTTTCCCACACCCGTCTCTGCATTTCTTTTGCCAATTTCTCTGGCATGGCACGCAATCTGCTGCTCTGTGGGGGCGTTGAGGCATGACATGCATACAGGCGTAGGGGGCACACACCAGATGATGTTTGTTCTTTTGTGACTTTAGGAACCTTCATGCATCAGTGGAGGTGGGGGTTGTAGGTATTTTGATAAAACACAGGGGGTCATTTTGTCATATGAGCTAATTGCGTGTAGGGGCCCACAAATGCTTGCACTTAGGTTTTGCTAGTCCCATGTATACAATTTTTGAATATCTACGAAGAGCAATGTAATTGTGGAGAGTAAATCAAGGGGGCATCTTCATTATTCTTCACTTTTATTCTCTGTTTTGTCAAACTTAAAAGGCTGCCTGCAAATGATGCTTTGCCTGCAGCGTTTTATAATGAATTCCTATGAAAATCTAATGCAGGCATAACACTGGGTGTTCTGCCAAGACGGAGGAAGTAGGTACGATGTTGTTACATTGACATACCAGTAAGCTTCTCGGTACCATGGTTCCCGAACCAGCAAACTACGAGTTGTGCTCGCGGGTGCCTTTCTGCCCGCCAGGTCGCACCTGGCAGGCAGAAAGGCACCCGCGAGCAGAGCATTTTGGATGCACCGGCACCATTATAAACGATGCCAGTGCATCCAACCTCCCCATTCCCATTCGGCCCTATGGGAATGGGGAGCACCTTTTTCCGGTGCCCGCGAATGAGCAATTAATGGGTCCGGTCGGGCCGGAATGCACCGGTAATTGCTGACTCGCGGGCGCTGGAAAATATTGGAAGTTTGGCGGCAGCCTGCCGGTTTTACCGGCAAGGCTACCACCAAACTTGTAATGAGGCCCAATATTTCTATTAAAAATATCAAAAATGTAGTCAGGTAAGGGGATATAAAGGGTAGTTGGAAATAGGGATTAAATAATAGGAGAGGGGGTGCTTGGGGGCGATCCCCCACATATTAACAAAATAAAATTCAATTCGTTTTTTGTAAAGAAAATGTCGGCAAAAAACCATTTGAAAAATGAAGTGGCGATGTAACAACATAGAACCAAGTAAACAAAGCAGAGATGCAAACTCCACTTTCTGCCCCTTCTATGATATGATATGGCATTTATAACGCACCTATACACAAGCGTTTCAAGGCACGGCGAGGCAAGGGAGGGGAACAGAGGGAAGACAGAGACAGCCATTCTACTAGGCCAGATGACATTGAGATACCTTTTGAAGGGCACGAAAATCTCTTGGAGTGTAAAAGTAAGATGTAAATAAGAAATTCCTTGCTTGTATGTCTTGCTTGTATGCCTTGCTTTTGCATTCTACTGAATTTAACATGATTCACGCAGTGTTTTATCTTCACTTGCCCTTCTTTTAATGCTTTGAGGCAAAGGGGGTCGAGAAGTCTGGCAGAGCCGAAACCTTGTTGAAGTTCCTCGCCTTTGGCTAGCAGTCTCTAGCCCAGGAACGTCCTCTGACATGTTGCTAGGTCTGGGAAAGATCAGGGGCTGCGCTAATGGTGGGAATGGCGGGACTGTCGGGACTCAGGGCTAGCTAGCCTTTTGGTTGTAGCCCCTCAGCTTCTATCTTGGCTAAAACCAAAAGCCTCAGGGCTATATCACCCCTATTTCCCCCTAGAAATGCCTCTGCAATGTATTGACAATGTCACAGCGGAATGCATTCATATTTGTTTGTGAACATCTTGACCTGTGTATTTCCTCTACTTTTCCATGATTCACATGTAAGTGAAATTGCCTCATAACATTACAAGTAATAGTATGAATCCTGTGCAACATAGAGCTTAGCGGCCAACCGAATTTTAAAATGGACTTCGACCAACAAGTAGGCAAATAATGCCCTCTATTCTCTATTTAATGTAAAATATTCTCATGCATTTTCCTCGTGGATTGTCTTATCGCCTGACGAAATTCTGACAATGCCGTTGATGAAGGAACCCAGCTCTAGTACTGATGAAGTTGTGCTATGCTCACTCCTTACACTTTTTACTCTCCATGCTCTGCTATTGTACCATATTTTACAATAAAGTGCTTGCCACGCAGGGAACTGCCGCGTTGCTCTGCTGTAACTAAATGGCACGGTGTCCTGTGATGTGAACACATGTTTACTGGGGGCGAGCTAGAGACCTTCCCATCTTCCACTTGGGGTTTGTGCTGACATTTAAAGCCAGGTCTCCAGGATGAAAAACTATTGCACTAACCTACATGTTCCAAATGCCAAAAGGAATCCGTTTCGCCCTCTGCCGTTTGTGTTGTCCATCTTGGGAATTGTAACGTTGCGCCTTTATAAGTATTTATTTGTTTTAACTTTCTCCCACTTTTTATTAAAAGTGTTATTGCCTTTATTAATTGACATATCCTCCAAATCATTTAGTAATAGAAACAAATATGATTAGATAAAAGGAGACACGATTAGATAAAAGGAGACACACATGATTAGTTGATTGATTAATTGCACTTATATAGCGCTTAGTATTACAGGGGGGCTGGGCTGTTGGTTACTGGTAAACTGGGGCATATTACTTAAACTAAAGGCCTGCCAAGTTATGCCTGAAGGCGGCATGGGATAAATGCCCCTGAGCTGTGTGGCTATAGCATTCCAGGCCTCGCAGCGCTGTGGACTGCAAATCACCTACCTCCTCTTGCACTATCAGGGCTCAAGTTGAGGGTACACAGGGGTGGACGGAGTCCCCCCACTTTCGTCAGGGGGCACCTTGAAATGCTAATTTCTGGTGACACCACATTCAGTTTGTATGTAAATGTGTCCCCCCGCTTTTTTTTAGGAGTTGACAGCTGATAGGCCTAGAGCATTGCAGGCGTTGCAGCTCTGTGGACTTGACATCACCTACATCCTTTAGCACTGGGGATAGAATACTCCAGGTCCTTTGAGCAGCATGGACTCAGCATCACTTACCCCCTTTAGCACTGGGGATAGAGCATTCCAGGTCCTTTGAACAGCATGGACTCAGAATCACTTACCCCCTTTAGCACTGAAGATAGGGCATTCCAGGTCCTTTCAGCTGCATGGACTCAGCATCACTTACCCCCTTTAGCACTGGGGATAGAGCATTCCAGGCCTTGCAGCATTGTGGCCTGTAAATCACCTTCCCTCTTTAGCGTTTGGGATAGAGAATTGCAGGTCCTTGCAGCGTTGTGGACTGTAAAGCACTGCACTCCTTTAGTACTGTGGCTAGAGCATTCCAGGTCCTTGCAGCATTCAGTACTGCAAATCACCTACTCATGTACCCATTGGCTGGAACATTCCTGGCTTTGAAAAGTTACAGACAGACTGCAAATGACCTACCTCCTTTAGCATTGGGGATAGAGCATTCCAGGTCCTTGCAGTGTTGTGGACTGCAAACCACCTATCTGCTTTAGCAATGGGAATAGAGCACTCCAGGTCTTCCAGCAGCTTTGGCTCTGAATCAGCTACCTCCTTTGGCACGGCAATAGAATATTCCAGGTCCTTGCAGCAGCGTGGACACCTAATCAACAACCTCCTTTAGTACTGTGGACAGTGCATTCCAGGTACTTGCAGCAGCATAGACCCCACATCCCCTACCTCCATTAGTACTGTTGATCGAGCCTTCCAGGTCCTTGCAGCAGTGTGGTCCCTACACCACCTATCTCCTTTATCACCAGGGATAGAGCACACTAGGTCTTTGCAGCAGCGTGGACCACGAATCATCTACCTCCTTTAGTACTGTGGATACAGCATTCCAGGTCCTTGCAGCATTGAGTATTGCACATCATCTACCCCATTTAAAGCATTGGCTAGAGCATTCCAGGTCTTGAAGAGTTGCAGGCTTCAAATCACTTACCTACTTTAGCACTGTGGCTAGAGCATTCCAGGCATCATAGCATAATGGACTGCAAATCATCTACCTCCTTTAGCACTGGGGATAGAGCATTGCGGTCACTTGCAGCACTGCAGACTCTAAATAACCTACCTCCTTTAGCACTAGGAATAGAGCACGTCAGGTCCTGCAGAAGCATTGACTCAGAATCAGCTACCTCCTTTAGAACTGTGTATAGAGCATTCCAGGTATGTGCAGCAGCATGGACCCCACATCACCTACCTCGATT
The DNA here is from genome assembly GCF_040938575.1 of Ambystoma mexicanum. Classification (NCBI taxonomy): domain Eukaryota; kingdom Metazoa; phylum Chordata; class Amphibia; order Caudata; family Ambystomatidae; genus Ambystoma; species Ambystoma mexicanum. The sequence goes on from NC_090928.1 coordinate 456,873,956, forward strand.
AGTTGATAGAGCATGCCAGGTGTGGACCCTATACCACCTATCTCCTTCATCACCAGGGATAGAGCACTCCAGGTCCTTGCAGCAGTGTGGACCGTGATTCACCTACTTCCTTTAGTACTGTGGTTGGAACATACCAGGCCCTGAAGAGTTGTGGACTTCAACCCACCCACTTCCTTTAGTACTGTGGCTAGACCATTCCAGGTCCTTGCAGCGTTGGGGACTTCAAACCACCTACCTCCTTTAACACTGTGGCAAGAGCATTCCAGTCCTTCTGCCGCTGTGGAATGTAAATAACCTACCATTGGCAAAAGAGCACTCCAGATCCTTGCAGAAGCATGGACCCTGAAAGATGAACCTCCTATAATGCTATGGATAGAGCATTCCAGGCGCTTGCAGCAGTGTAGAATCTAAATAACGTACCTCCATTAGTACTATGGATAACATTCCAAGTCCTTGCAGCATTGTCGACCCAAAATCACCTACCTCCATTAGTACTATGCGTACAACATTCTAGGTCCTTGCAGCAGGGTGGACCCCACATCACCTACCTCCTTTAGTACTGTGAATAGAGCATTTCAGGAACTTGCTGCTGCTTGGACCCTGAATCACCCGCATCCTTTATCACTGGGGATAGAGCACGCCAGGTTATTGGAGCATCATGGACACCGAATCGCCTACTTCCTTTACCACTTTGGATAGAGGACTCTAGGTCCTTACAGATTTGTGGAATGAATATTACCAACCTGCTATAGCACTGGGGATAGTGCTCCCCAGGTCCTTGCAACAGCTTGGACTCCGAATCGCCTACCTCCTTTAGCACTGTGGGTGGAGCCCTCCAGGTTTTTGTATCTTTGTTGACTGCAAATCACTTACCTCCTATAGCTCTGATAATAGAGCACTGCAGGTTCTTGTATCAGCATGGACCATAAACCACATGCCTCATTTAGTACTGTGGCTGGAACATTCCAGCTCATTGCAGCTTTGTGGAGGGCACATTTGCAATCTGCCTTATCACTAGGGATAGAGAAAATGCAGGTCTTTGCAGCAGCGTGGACTCAGAATGACATACCTCCTTCAGTACTGTGCCTGGAGCATTCCAGCTCCTTGCAGCATTGTGGAATGCACTTTTGCAATCTTCTTTAGCACTAGGGATAGAGAAAATGCAGGTCCTTACAGCAGTGGGGACTCAGAATGACATACCTCCTTTAGAACTGTGAATAGAGCATTCCATGTCCTTGCAGCATTCTGGACCATAAATCGCCTAACCCTTTTAACATACAAGATAAAGAACTCCATGTCCTCACAACAGCTTGGCCTCTGAGTCATATACCTCCTTTAGCAATGTGGGTAGAGCATTACAGGCCCTTGCAGCATTGTGGATTGCAAATCAACTACCACCCTTAGCACTGGAGATTGTGAAGAATCCTGCAGATCCCTCAATGAAGCCCTGCCTAAAGTCTCCTCCCAGATGGTCAGGGGAAGGCAGACACTTTCTGATCCCAACCCTGGGAGGATCACTTGGGTGCAGACAGGGCCCACGGTAGTGAGGAGATTCCATGGGATGAGACACTGAATTGTTCCTCCAACAGGGAGATTACCATTGTACCAGAAGAGGTTATGGCTTCTTGACATTTTAATTCAGCCTCTTATTAAATCTAAGGTGGTAAACCTTAAGGTTATAACACCAAAGCATATTGTACCAAAAGAAGGAGTCTTTTTGGTCCCTAGAATGAAATGCCCTCCTCAATACCAAGGGTACACTGCAAAAAATGGTGGAAATGTTGTCTTCTCTGAAACATCTTATCTGGTAAAGTTAAAACCTACAGCCCCTCTGTTAAAATTGATAGGGAAATTAAATCTACCCTAAATAATACTAAAGAAGTGGAAAAACCTAACTTTAATGAAGTGAACGACATATCTCAAAATCCTATGGGGACTGAGACGAAGAAGAGGGCTGAAGAGGCATGTAGATGTAGAAGTTATACAATTAGGCATAACAGCCTTTGCCAGGGTCAGGCAATTGAAACAGATGGCTCACACCTGAAGCCAATTGCCAAATCTGTGGGGTATTAAAGGCTGCAGCAAGATAGGTGAGAGTGAAGTAGCTGGAGCAGGAGTTGGAAGGCTGGCAGCAGTAATAGCAGTAGAAGAGCACAGGCTGGCAATTTGCGAGGAAATGTGATCCCGGAAAGGACGCTGGATCATGGAGACAGCAGATTTCAACTGCAAGCTCTGAGAGGGTCCTGTGGTCCTAGAACCTGCATTGGAGTGGCTGCATCGAGGAATACATGCTGAGAGTGGAGTTTTCCCCATGTGCTGAGTAGCTCTGACTGCAGAGCCTTGAATTTGCTTGCACCCGAGGCCCGTAGCAGAAGGAAAGCCGAGGGACTGAGGAGCAAAGGATGCCCCTCATTGGAGTGGCCAGACCGGAGACACCCATGCAGAAGGTTGTGGGTCTCAAGTGTGCCTGAAGCAGTAGTAGAAGTTGAAAAAGTTGGGAGAGTGAAGCAGCCCCCAACCGCAGTGCTCCTGCGTTCAGGTTCACTCAGCAAGCCTTGCCAGTAACTGTTACCAGCTCTAAAGTGACTCGCGTAAGTGCACACGCGAGAATAAACTGTCATTTTGGAATTCCTGCTTACAATGGAAACGTAGCAAGCAGACTATTACTGAGAGCAGTAGTGCTCGCATAAGAAGAAAAGCATCCCATTTCCATTGTTGAGCAATTTAATGTTGCCGTAGTGGTCGCGTATCCCTAATTAAAGAGGGAACACCTGCTAAAACATTCAGAAAACCATAAAGTTGACTTTCACAAGAGTTACAATTGAATAAGGCATCAAAGGAAGGTTGCGTGTGGTCAATTGTGTATCCAGAAAGGAGTTGGAAAGCATCTCAGTGATATTAACAGGAACTACAATCACTGGCATCCCTTTAAGGTGCAAGATCTATCTTTAAGAGTGAACGCGTATGCTTAAATCTGTTTTACTTTGAAGACTGAACCACGTTGAATTCTGAACATTTATTCTTTGAGTCTAGAAGTTGTTGAATGGACGAGGAGAACATGCATTACCCAAGACAAAAGGCAAACCCTTTCCAAAGTGGAACAAGCCCAATTTAGATCTGTCCACCTGATCTGCAAGGTTGTTAAAGGTCCCTTGTCCTCTGATACAAGTGTGGCATTGTTGCCTGAAGATGGAAAGTGGCAATACAACTTCGGGGTAATTACTGGAACCAAGAAGGTGTGAACAAAGCAGCGGAAGGGAGTGGGTGCTTGTAAAGAAGAAGTTGTAATCTGTAATACTGAAGAATGCTGAAGTTGTTAGAAAGTTAGTCTTGAGGTAGATGCGGGTCATACTTGTGGCAGTAAAGCAGAGAGAAGAGGCAACGAGGCTGCCCTTTTCTTTGAACATAGGAAAGAAGAGTGCCTTGCCTACCTGCAGAGGTTGAAGTGTCTTGTCTTTATTTGCCTAACAAATCAGAAGTATAAAGTTGAAGCAGAGGTACCCGAACTGTGGTGATGTATAATACTGTCAGTGGATGTTACAATGAAGTTGGTTGAAGTAGTGGCATACTGTGGCACAAAGGAGACTGTTCCCATGGTAACAGTAGTAAAGGAGTGGTTGTCAAGGGGAAAGCAACAACCCAAAGAGAAGAACCCTAACAATTATACCAAATGTACTGCAGAGGTCCTAACCAATTGTAGAGTTATAGAAGAGTAAGTTGTTAACCTATTTTTAATCTTGAGATAGAAGATATCCAGGATTACCATTGGTACTATTGTCTTGGCTGGAATTGGAAGGGGATGCTTTCAACTGAAAGATGAAGAACTATTGCCAGTGGATGTTTGCTTGATGAACCTGTGCTTTGATTTGGAACTTAAAATAACTGGTTTAGGACTTTTCTTTCCTTTTGAGAATTTTGAAGAGCTGATATGAACTGGTTCAAGACTTTTCTTTTCCTTTGAACATTTTGGGAGGATGTCTTTGGAAAACCATGGGGAAGGGATTTACCCAGGACATGTGAAGGTCATCCATATACTGTTCACTTATTGGTTATTTGTTTATGTTGTTTTATTCTTTAGCTTTGAATGTTTTGTTGTTTAGTCTGAGGGCAGTTTGTTATGCTATGAGTTATTCCCTTTAGAATAGGTAGGGAATTCCCTGGTAGAGTAGGATAAGCAAGGATTTATTTGCCCCTGTTCTTCTTAATAAAATCTTGAATTCTGAGAAAAACACAAGCAGTTGTCCGCCTCGCATTACTGACCCCTCACAGAATAGAGCACTTCAGGTCCTTGTAGCAGCTTGGATTCTGAATCTCCTATCTCCTTTAGCACTGGTGATAGAGCGCTTCAGGTCCTTGCAGTAGCTTGCACTCTGAATCACCCACCTACTTAAGCACTGTGGGTAGGACCTTCCAGGTTTGTTGGCTGCAAATCACTCACCTCCTATAGCAACTGAGAATAGAACACTCCAGGCCCTTGCAGCAGCTCGGGCTCTGAATGACCTTCCTCCTTTAGAACTGTGGGGAGAGCATTACAGGTCCTTGCAGCTTTTGAACTGCAAATCACTAACCGCCTTTAACACTGGGGATAGAGTATTCAAGGTCCTTGCAGCAGCATGGGCACCAGATCACCTTCTTTCTTTATCACCTTCTTTCTTTAGTACTGTGAACACAGCTCTGCAGGTCCTTGTCTCAGCTTGGGCTCTGAATCTCCTACCTCCTTTAGCACTGTGAATTGAGAATTCCAGGTCCTTGCAGCAGATTGGTCTCTGAACCACCTACTGTATTTAGCATTATGGGTAGACCATTCCAGGTCCTTGCGACTTCATTGAATGCAAATTGCCTACTTCCTATAGCAAAGAGGAAAGAGCACTGTAGGTCCTTGCATCAGCATGGACCCTGAATCACCTACCTCTGTTTGCACTGTGAATAGAGCATTCCAGCTCTGTGCTGCATTGTTGTCTGTAAATCACCTACCTCCATTAGCACTGGGGATAGAGAAATCCAGGTACTGCAGCAGCGTCGACCCTGAATCACCTACCACTTTTAGCACGTTGGATAGAGCATTCCAGGTCCTTTCTGCATTGTGGACTGAAACTCACCTACCTCATTTAGTACCGAACAGAGCATGCTGGCTTCTTTTAGCATTGTAAACTAAAAATGACCTACGTCCTTTAGCATTGTGGATGGAGCATTTCAGCTCCTTCCAGCGTTTTGGACTGCAAATCACAAACCTGCTTTAGCACTAGTGATAGAGAATATTCAGGTCCTTGCAGGAGCGCAGACTCTGAAATCACATATCCTTGCAGGATTGTGGACCATTAATCACCTACCTGCTATAACATTTGAGATAAAGCACTTGAAGCGCTTGCAGCAGCTTGGACTGTGAATCACTTACCTCCTTTAGCACTAGGGGTAGAACATTACAGATCCTTGCAGCATTGTGGATTGCAAATCACCTGGCTCCTTTAATATTTAAGATAAAGCATTCCAGCTCCTTGCAGCAGCTTGAACTCCGAATCACTTACCTATTTTATAACTGTGGGTACAGCATTACAGGTCCTTGCAGTGTTTGGACTGCAAATCACCAACCTCCGTTAACAATGGGGATAGAGTATTCCAGGTCCTTGCAGCAGTATGGGCACCAAATCACCAACCTCCTTTAGCACTGGGATAGAGTATTACAGGTCCTTGCAGGAGCATGGGCAACAAATCACCTTCTTTCTTTAGTACTGTGAACAGAGCTCTACAGATCCCTTTATCAGCTTGGACCCTGACTCTCAATCTCCTACCTCCTTTTTCACTGTGACTTGAGAATTCCAGGTCCTTGCAGCAGCTTAGACTCTGGATCGCCTACTTGATTTAGCATTGTGGGTAGACCATTCCAGGTACTTGCAACTTTGTTGAATGCAAATCACCTACCTCCTATAGCACTGAGGATAGAGCACTACAGGTCCTTGCATCAGCGGTGACTCTGAATCTCCTACCTCCGTTAGCACTGGAAATAGAGTACTGCAGGTCCTTGCATCAGCGTGGACTCTGAATCACCTACCTCCTTTAGCACTGTGACTTGAGAATTCCAGGTCCTTGCAGCAGCTTTGTCTCTGAATCCCCTGGCTCCTTACGCACTGAGGATAGAGCACTTCAAGTCCTTGCAGCAGGTTGGACTTTGAATGCTCTACTTTATTTAGCATTGTGGGTAAAGCATTTGAGGTTGTTGCAACTTTGTTGAATGCAAATCACCTAACTCCAATAGCACTGAGGATAGAGCTCTGCAAGTCCTTGCGTCAGCATGGACCCCAAATCACCTATCTCTGTTAGCACTGTGACTGGCGCATTCCAGCTCTTTGCAGCATTGTGGACTGTTAATCGTCTACTTCCTTTATCACTTGGAATAGATCATTTCAGATCCTTGCAGCAGCAGGAACTCCAAATCACCTTCCTCCTTTAGCACTGTGAAAAGAGTATTCCCGCTCCTTGCTGCATTGTGGACTGCAAATCACCAACTTCCTTTCGTACTCGGATGGATTATTACAGGTCCTTGCAGCAGCATGGACACCAAAACATCTTCTTCCTTTAGTACTGTGTCTAGGCCTCTACAGGACCTGAATCAGCTTGGACTCTGAATCTCTTACCTCCTTAAGCAGTGTGGCTAGAGCCGTCCAGTTCTTGTTGCTTTGCTGAATGCAAATCACCTACCTCCCATAGCAACTGAGGATAGAGCACTGCAGCTCCTTGCATCAGCGTGGGGCCCAAATCACCTACCTGTCAGCACTGTGAATAAAGCATTCCAGCACCTTGCTGCATTGTGGTCTGCAAATCACCTTCCTCCTTTAGCATTTAGCACTGTGAATAGAGCATTCCAGCGCCTTGCTGCATTGTGGTCTGCAAATCACCTTCCTCCTTAAGCACTGTGAATAGAGCATTCCAGCGCCTTGATGCATTGTGACCTGCAAATCACTTTTCTATTTAAGCACTGTGGATAGAAAATACCAGGAACGTGCAGTGGTGTGGAGCCCAAATCACCTACCTCTTTTAGCACTGTGGATAGAGTATTCCAGCGTCTTGCTGCATTGTGGTCTGCAAATCACCTTCCTCCTTTAGCACTTTGGATAGAGCATTCCAGCGTCTTGCTGCATTATGGTCTGCAAATCAATTTCCTCTTTTAGCACTGTGAATAGAGTATTCCAGAGTCTTGCTGCATTGTGGTCTGCAAATCACCTTCCTCCTTTAGCAATGTGAATAGAGCATTCCAGCTCCTTGCTGCATTGTGGTCTGCAAATCACCTTCTTATTTAAGCACGGTGGATAGAGAATGTGCAGTGGTGTGGAGCCCAAAACACCTACCTCTTTTAGCACTGTCAATAGAGCATTCCAGCCCCTTGCTCATTGTGGTCTGACAATCACCTTCCACCTTTAGCATTTTGGATAGAGCATTCCAAAACCTTCCAGTGATGTGGACTGCAAATCACCTGCCTCCTTTAGATTTAAAAGTAACTGGAACGGCAGGAAGACCTTTCCAAAGATGAATGGTCCGAGAGCTAGGAAGACCACCAGACAGTTCTGCAGGTGGCCATGAAATAGTCAAGCATCAGCGATGCTGATGACACAGATCTCGGGGCATTGATGAGATAGCCAGAATTCCATACAGGGACAGATATTTTGATACAAAGGAGACAGACAAAAGGATACATAGACAGACAAATAGGGGGATCTTGTCATCATGCTTTTGCTATTTTGCCATGTAGTCTAAATTCCGTCCATCAGCATGGCTGGATGAGTAAGAGCCAATGCTGTTAGATGCTAGCAAGGCTCGTCTTTGTTCATCTTTGCAAAATGAAGAAAGTAGGTGCATCCAATGAACTGTACGCAATAGGACATGCATGAATGTTAACTATAAAAGACAGTGCCCAAATAAATAAACATGTATGGCGGTACTAATAAACTTAGTATTAGCCTAAATTGCAACGATGGACAAAATGTATTCTTTCAATACTTTTTTGCACAAGGACACTGTTTTCCTTCGTCGTAATCCTTTGCCCTGGTGTACAAATACATTGAAAGAATATGTGTTTCGCCACTTCCATGTTGCACAGCCACTTTATCCTCATAGCGGTCCAGGGAGACACATTTTCCAAGTCTTCGCCTTGGGCCATGGCCTAGGCCGCACCAAGCTACCCATATCAGCCACTTGTCCGGGCGTATTGCCTGTTGCCACTTCAATATCAAAGCAGGTACAGGTTTGATGCAGGTTTAATACATCAACACATTTCAAATTCAGCAGGTTTTCGAGAAAATGGCCCTCATTCCAAGGTTGGTGGTAGTCATGGCGCTATTAGCGCCATGACTACCACCAATAACGGGACCGTGTCTGGTCCCGTTCAATGGGGACTTACCGGTCCAGTCCGACCTTGGCTGACCGGTAAATCCCCATTGAAAAAGCCATTCCCCATTCCCATTTGAGCCCCCATAGAGCAGGCGCTAATAACGGTACCGCAAATTAACGGGCCCTGTCCATAAACCCTTGTAAAACCAGGCGTTAAGGAAGGGATCCGCTAAGGGACCTCGGAATAGGGCGCAAAGGGATTACCGGCACCGATGTCCATAACGGTGCCTGGTATCCCTTCGCGCCCACCTCGTAATGAGGCCCAATGGGCCTGATTACGAATGTGGCGGAAAGGCATCAACAGCACCGGTAGTGCTACCGGTGCGGTTGTTACCTTTCCGCCACATTACGAGTTCTGCTTGCGGGTCCCGCTTAGAACGTCTGGTAAAACCAGGTGTCCTTAGCGGTACCCGCTAGCAGACCAGGATGCTAACAATGGGCCCATCATTAACGGGCCCGTTGTTAGCATCCTCCCCATTCCCATTGAGCCCTATGGTGGCTCAAATGGGAATGGGGATGTACCGGGTCCGGGTCGCGGGAAAGGGAATTCTGGGCCCTCCAAGGTCAGAATGGGCCGGTAATTCCCTATTCCTGGAACCTGGATCCGGTACCCGGTATGGGGGTAGTCATGCCGTTAAAAGCGGCATGGCTACCTCCATACAGGTAATGAGGCCCAAAGGGCCTCATTACGACCCTGGAGGTAAGGCAACAATGGCGCTGGTAGTGCTACCGGCGCTGTTGTTGCCTCACCGCCTCATTATGAGTTCTGCTCGCGGCGCCGCCCTGTACGCCTGGTCAGACCAGACGTGCAGAGCGGCACCCGCTAGCAGAACAGGATTCTAACAATGGTCCCGTCATTAACAGGACCATTGTTAGCATCCTCCCCCTTCCCATTTAGCCGTTAAAAATGGCATGGCTACCTCCAAACTCGTAATGAGGCCCAATGCCACCTTATGTCTGAGTTCCCTGTTGCATAGCCCATGAACACAATTGTGACATCAAAGATAACATCATTTAAGCCATCAATGATGATACCATTGATAACGTAACTGGAAAGTAGAGCACACTTAAACCGGCCCCTTAACTCTAACGTTTTGCATTTAATTTCAAGGTTTTTGTTATGCTGTATCCTCTCTACCTCTAATTACTACTACAGTTTCTTCATTTGATTTCATCAGTGATGTAATCACTGTACTTCTATGCCACATTTCTACCATACCTGAATTTCTAGGGTTTTTCGACATCCAGTTCCATGTTAAAGAGAACGAATTGCAGTGAGTTTGCCATAAAGCAGCCACATGGAGGGTTACCAAACTCGGCAATGGGAGAATTGGGTAGTGGGAAATTGCACAAACCAAGGCGAGTGTTTATCAATGCACTAAACCCTTTTGTAAATGACAATAACAACCACACCCACCTGTGAAAGAACTACCATGAGTTTGCCATGTTCTAGGCTCACAAGGGGGTGCAAAGCAAAGTTCTTGCCTCCACAGAGTACCCCAGTGGGCAGATTGGGAAGAGTCACACGTGGCATAAGAATGCACCCCTTACCAAAATCTACTTATGTATTAAAAATGGATTCCTAGAAAGTATACCATGCTACATCAAAAAGGTCAACACAGCCACAGCTTAGGAAAACCTATATAGTCACTAATTTATCTGAAACATGATTTCTTCATAATCCCCTACACTTGCATGCAGTAATATGTAGAATTGTGTGTAAGAAATATGCATCCACCTCGTTCTTCGTATTCTCTCACAAATGGCCACATCCACTGGAAAATAAACCTCTGTATTTCCAACTTGTTTGACATCTAAACAAGGTAATGCTACCTACACACTCACAGCAGACACCCGAGGTCTCACCAAGGACCCTCACATTCACACTAGACAGATACATTCGATGCCCCCATAAGCTAGAAACTGTGCCTTCCCATATCATGCCCCAAGGTCTTCCAAAGTCCCACATCAGGCATCCATGCCCTCCCAATCATCATGCCAAAAACAATGAGGCCCTCAAAGGCATCATTTCAAACAATGAGCCGCTCTGAATTCCCTTCAGAATCCCACACTTTTCTCCCAATCAGACACCCATGTCATTCTCTCACCAGACACCACAATATCTTTACCCATCAGGTAGCCACACCACTCTCACCATGAGACACACCAATACTCTCCCAATTTGGCACCCACACACCCTTTCCATTCAGACACCCCAATGCACTCCCCATCAGACACCCAAACCTCACAACCAATCAGATACCCACATCACTCTCCCCAACAGACACCCACACATCCCTCTCCATCAGACACAGAAATCGACCCCCCAGCAGACGTGCACACATCTCACAGCTACTAGCCCAGACACCAAAACACTCTCACGAGCCACATCCATCAAGTACCCACACAACCAAAACCTATTATGGCCATAGATGTCGAACCACGGTGGTAACCGGCCGTGGAAAGAGTGACTACCTCTGAGGATTTGGAAAGAACAGAATTAATTCTGGTAGGTCTTGTGTGCGAGCAGAGCGGTTTGTATTGACATACATTGAAATAAAAGACGATATTGAGTCCCGTTTATGTTTTTATTTTCCATAGCAAATATGAAGAAACACACTGGGTTGTCCAAAAGAGAGTGACAAACGGTTTATCCAGCTGCCCACCATGAGTGTGATTGCTGCTACTAGTGTTCATTTGAATCACGTAAGAGTGTTTGTATTTGCATTCCAGTATATTATGTAGGGTATTTGTTAGCATAAATCTAGAAGGGAGATTTCTTTATTCATTTTTTCCAGTGCCAGACTAATAGCCTTAAATTTTGTGAGGCTGGTGTACGACAGAATCTTCTTAACAATGTAAGTGTACGTGTTTATGGAGTCACAGGTACATGAGATTGAGGAAGTGGGGTCCTGTACTCATAGAATAATAGTTTGTTGTCATACACTGTACAGGTAGTGAAAACAATATGTTTTGAAGCTTTTTACAGAAAGGGATCCGGTATGACCAAGATTCACCCCTAAAAATGTGGTATGTAACAAACCGGTTACCATAAAAGAGTGACGTAAACTATGTCTTTTTCCAAAAAAGTGAACCCTATGTTATGAGCAATTGGTTATGAGAAATTGTTCTACAAACTGGTGCCCTCACATGAAGCCCCTAATGAAGTTCCGGCACTGTACAAGCATTAAAGGAATGAAACATGTTGGGCAGAGTTTTTTTTGTAGCGACTACAGACTATTTGTTAGTAGATGTCATGAAATGGTTTGCACTTTGTCACCTAGCAATAGGTTATAGATCTGTTTTGTGTTGTATACCATTCTTGAAATGTATTATATAAATTATATATGCTGTTTTTAACTAGGTAGATCTTTTTGCTAATATGTATTTTTACTGTTGGAGGATGGTGCTATGTTTGCTTTAGTCACTATCAAGCACTTTAACTTGCAAATAGATGTTGTTTGAGGATGATGTATAACCATATGTTCGCCTCGTTTTAAAAAAATGTTTTTGATACAGTTCAACTATGTCTACTCTCGCTGAAAGCAACAAGCCATTTATGAAATAGTGTACCTTTAGTAGGCACCACTTCATGTTTAGTGTGACACACCAGGTCCAGTTGTATGTAACAGATGTCTTAACACACATTTTCTTTCAAAGTGTGCCTTAAATCTCCATAATAAAATGTTCAAACCTAAAGTGAATTTGTTAAGGATCATATTGCTTTTCATGCTGATATGTGTAGTCTTCCATTTGGGAATTGGAAAATGTAACCTCTAATTGTGTTTAATGTTTTAATGCTTGCTGTGCCCACAATAAATGTCAGCATTGCCACATTACAGCATGTGTTCACGATGCTTGTGATGAAATAACTATTATATATACAGGTATGTGTAGAAGGGAGGGAAGTTTTTGATAGACTATCTGTTTGTGGGTAACATAGACTGCTCTAATGCTTGTAGTTTTGAAATATTTCCTACCAAATGGAGTGATCACTCAATGCTCCTCTTGTCTTTACATTTGTGGATTGCTAAAACAGTGGATTTGAGGGGTGTAAAAGATCTCATGATAAGGGAGAACAACTATAGGGTTGGGCAAATTAGCGCCAACAACAAATCACATTTTCGGTTGAGCAAGTGGTGGGATTTGCTTTCAAAGGCAGATAAAAATGTTCCAACTCATCCTAATGAGTTCCAATTGGTATTGCTTAAACTCGGAACTACTAAGACTGCCCAAGCGTCAGGGGCTATCATCCTGGGCCATCGTAATCGGTTAGATATTCTGATAAATGAGAGAAAGAAATTGTTGCAGCAACATATTAAGGCTTTGACAGGTTTTTACCCAACTCTATCTATGGACGAAGTAAAAAACTAAACTAATTTGGTGAGAATGGCTTATAGTAGATGGCTCAGATTTCATAAAATGGCATTACTTATTGAGACAAATCACACACTTTTTAAGAAAGTTATCAGGAAAGATCTGCAAGCAAACTGGCGTACCCTAAATGGTATCGATGACCAGCAATCAACCTTGCAAAGTTGTTATATGTCGGAGAATGCATGGATGGAGCATCTGACCTCTAAGTTCAGGAGAGACTCAGGAGATATGACATCTATTGCTGAGAATAATGTGAATGATAATGGGTGGAAAGTTCAATTTGAGTTGATATAGAGATGATCATATGGGATCTAAAAAACTCTGGAACTAGTGGTCCAAATGGGGTCCCAAATTGTATATATAAGAAAAATCCAGCTCTCTGGTCTGATATTCTATTTAGGCGGTTTGTTCAAATTGCTGAAAGCACTGTGTGTCTGACTTCCTGGCAGAAGGTTGTCATTGTTCCTGTTTACAAGAGAGGTGACAGAGCTATGCCAGTAAACTACCACCCCATAGCTCTGACTCCTCCACAAAAAATGTTGCCAAACTAATATTGAGGGACCTGACTACTTGGGCCAAAGCAAATGATATACTTAGCCCACTGCAAACAGGCTTTCGTAAAAGAGGGTTGGTACTAACATGAGTGCTCTAACTCTATGTACCTGTGCCTCAGATATTGAAGGGAAATTTGGGAAATCCCTGCACATTGCAGTCATTGATCGTAAGGTTGCATTCGATGAAATTGATATTAACAACCTGTGGGACAAACCACTGAAGTGGAAAAACGATAAGGGCCCCGTAAGAAGGATCCAGCTGTTGTATTCAGAAAATACAATGAGGGTGCCGTTGAATAGGCATCGGGACCTATCCAGCGCCATCCCGGTTGCAAAAGGAGAGTGTCAGGGCTGGCCGCTGGCCCCCATGCTTTTTAATCTTTACCTTGCCGATCTTTGGACTGAGAGTCAAGAGTGGAAAAGTTAACCACCTTCGTGGAGGGATTTGAGGGTGAATATTTTGGCATATGCTGATGGTTTAGTATTGCTGGATCACACAGGTTGGTCTACAGAGAGCATTGGAGGGGGCCGAGAGATATTTTTATAAAAACAAGCTGTCAATTAATACTTCAAAATCTTTTGTTATGACTTTTTCTAAAAAACTTAATGCAAAATCTTATGCCTGGGGATTAAACAATTTACCTGTTACCAGAGTAAACACTATAAGTTACCTAAATTTGTCAATTTCAACCATCTCCTCCACTCAGCATCAAAATGGAAAAATGAGGGAACATGTATTGCAATGTAGTTCTATGATGCAGGTGGTCAAACGTAAGCCGTATAAACTAGAAGTAACAGCAATGGTATTTTATGTCTGTGAATTGATCTCATTTCAAAGTTCATGATTCCTCGATTGCCAAGAGGGAACAATCTGGAGGGCAGTCTTGGGACTTCCTAAGACTACTCCCATTAGTGTGATTCACCTTGAGCTCCGGTTAATATCCTGGTTGGCCCAGTATATGAAGCGCAGCCTGACATTGTTTAATAAACTAACCATGGCAGAGAGGACTAGTCTGGGGTCTTACCCGTATGAATGTCTAAAAATTAGGTTGAAATCGGTCCCGTTCTTGAGAAGGTTTGAGGAACGGTGTATGGCTTTCAAAGAATTGACTGATGAAAATACCTGATTCCGATTGTGTAAAGAAGAGAAAGATTTGGCAATGGGATAAGATTTCTGACATGACAGACCTGGACAGACTGAAGTTGTATAGGGGGAAAGAGTTATATTATACTCCTATGTCAACCACCCGGTTGTACCTCTTCAAGTTTCCATCTCAGAAATGTAGGGATTGGTACTTTAAATTTTAGTTGAATATTTTATAGGTTATTGGGCCTAAGTTGAAATTTAATTGAGATTTGTAAATATAAGTGTAAACGTTTAAATGCAAACTGATAACACTTTTTCTAATAAAAAAAGAAAAAAGAAATGCCAGCATTGCCACATTACAGCATGTGTGCACGTTGCTTGTGATGAAATAACTACTGCTCTGCAGGAGTACAGGTATGTGTAGTGGCTACACTGCCTACTCAGCCTTACATTACTATGAATCCAGCATCCCAATCATAAAGCTGAAACAGGCATGTCCCAAACGGTATACCTCTTCACCACTTTAGGTAGAACAGGCTAAAGGCAGGCTATATTTTCAGGAGGGGTGTTAGCTGACAACAACAGCAACCCATAAAACATACGTAAAATAGATCCAAAATCAAAAAATGTCGAATCGAGGCTCTTTACAAAATATAGAGTTTTAATCAAACAATAACATACTATCAACTAATTGGAAAATACTAGAAAATCCAACCCCCTGTAAAAGAAACAGAGAATGCATAATTTTGTGAATGGACACTCTAACTAGATGTTCATGCAACAGATTGGCAACACCTGTTCAAGGATATGTCTTTGCACAAAATGTAGGGAAGGGGGCTTAAAAGTCACTATGGTCCCAACAAGTGGACCAGGGGAAAGGACCAATTTTCAGTACCTTTATTTTTGTATTTGGCACGCAACAGTGCCTAGCTGAGTTTCTTGGTGCTTAAACTCTGATCAAACCAATGGCGAGACGTTCAAGTCTATACGATTCCACTCACAGTTGGAGTTCAATAAGTTTGAAGATGCAGGCTCCCAATGGATCACATAGGCATTCGAAATCATGAGAGAATGGCTACCAATCGTTTTGAGTGTGAGGCGAGTCAGCCTTGAGACGGTGTCTCTGCTTCGATGAGTAGGTATTTAAGAAGGGTGAGTTTGATGGCTTCCATCATTCAACTCAGAACTCAAGTGAGTTGCTCCCATGATATCGAGGCTGTTCTTGAGTTTATTGAGGTGATCCAAGATAATGGATCAAGCCAGTGTTTGAGTGGCTCGGGGTGCAACAAGCCATTTGAAGATTGCCAAAGGAACATCTCCAGTCCTGTTCCTGTTCAAAATGCATGAAGCATGATCAAGTCATTATCAAGCCAGTTTGCAGACATCTCAATGCAATGTAACAACATTCTACGCTGCTTCTGGAATTATGGGTTGCTCAGATGCCCACATCAGGGTCTCCAAGACAAGGTGATGCCTTCAGTTCTGAACGTCTGCTGTAGGCTGTTGGCTAGCACCTACAGGGTTTTTTTTTTCACCTCCAATGCAGGATCCTTGTTTCTAGTGCCACAGCCAGCAGGGAGGCCTTGGGTCACAGCAGTTCACCACCACTGTACCCTAGGGATGGTTATGGATAGATCTCAGTCATCTAAGGGCCTCATCCAACAGCCTGGGCCATCTCCTATCGGGGTCTGTGTTTCAACTCTGGCCCCAGAGCGTGCATTGACCAACGCTGTGCTCCACGACTAACTCTGTAAAAGTAAGCCTCTGGGGCTTCCTATTGCCTTTACCAGAGCGCTGGCTCCTCTACAACATGGCCGCCTTGGGCCCTCTTCTTTGTTTCTGTCTGTGTTGATGCATGATCCCGCCTCTGTTATATGCAGATTGGCTGCGACCTGAATGATAACATCTACTACAAGAGAGCTGGCACGGCCAAGCTGGCAAACCTCTAAAGGCCGCATCCAAGGGCCTGGGGCATCTCCTGTTTGGACCTGTCCAGTGCTTTCCGTGGCCTGGTGGCAACTGCTATACATAATTGCCCTGATAATCCTCTCTACACCTTGCTGATCCTAGTCACGCCACCCGAGGCATCACCTGCCACCGCACCACATTTCAAGTGGGTAAGGAAGGCTGACCCCCCTTCCAATGGGTTCTTTCCTTTTTGCCTGCCTTCTGCTTGCTGTGCAACATTCTCTCACTAACCTTTACTGTGCCCAATCCCACACACGCAACACAGCTGCAGCGTTTTCTACCCTGGAATGCTCTCTAACTGACTTTGACACTTTACCCTCATTTGCCACTCACTGGTGACTTACTGCAGTATGCCACTGCACTTGAATTCCAATGGAGACGTGTTTCTCTTTCTGAGCCACTAACATATTTATGTTCTGTGTGGCCTGGCACTGCCAGACTTTCAGTTAACTTAATTGTCCCTGCTTTTTACCTTTTGCTCCAGCATTATTGTTGTTGCCCTCTACAAAATGGGCTGAGGCAGTCCAATATTACATGTGACCTTCCTTGTACCTGCATAGGTGATGTAGCCCCCCTCTCATAGGGTGAGGCCTTCCATTGTTGCTTGGGACAATCCCTTTACCTGCATATGTGATGTATCCTCCTCTACAGAGGGTGATGCTTTCCATTTTTGCATGTGGCGTACCTTGCAACTGCATATGTGATGTAGCCCCCCCTCCCCATAGTGTGAGCTTTCAATTGTTGCATGTGACTTCCTTGTACATGCATATGTGATGTAGCCCCCTCTCCATAGCTTGATGCTTTTAATTGTGCAACCACTCCAATGTTGTTCCCTCATTGCAGCCTTGTTCTTTGCTTGAACCTGTTCACCTGCACTTAATAATCCCTTCTCTTCCCTCCCCTCCTCCCCCTCTCCCATCTTTCTGTTACAGCACTTGCACACACTGAATTGTCTCACAACCTAGTAAGGATGTAACCTTCTGTCTTCCCGTGTTCGTCCACCTACCTTCACCTTCCCTCCCATCTCCCCTGACCCTATTATTGCACACACACACACACACACACACACACACACGCACACGCACACGCACACGCACACGCACACACACACACACGATTTCACAAGATATACTTATACAAACACGTATTATTTTTTGTTTTATGTTATCTTTCACAGAAGTGATGTGCTCCTCTCCACTCTCCGACCAGCATACAGTGTAGGGTCCTAGAGATCAGCATGAATTTTCAAAACCATAATCCCAGAATGCAACAAAATAAGACATGGCTAACTGAGTACCTCCTACATGGTATAGAATGTTTACAATACTGTCTAGGCTTTCCCTGATTGCATCAGCTTATCTAACTGTAGATATCAGATATTCCTATGATTTGCACAAACCCATCAAGCCAATCAGGCAAGCAACCCATACAATGCAGAATCTCTTATTGGACAATCTGACTCCCAAGCAGTCTCGGTGTACAACCCAATTCCTCACCAGACAGCAACACACTCCCACCAGAAACCTCCATTATAAACTTCACCCCTTCAGAAGCCAGCTCATCCTACTCATCAGTCACCCCGAATCTAAGTCACCAGTGGACACCAACATACTGCACCAGACACACCAAGGCAGATATGGTCCAGACACCCCGTCCAGACACCCTCTCACTTCATCAGGCTCACAAATAAAACACATAGAATTCTAGGCATTCTGCCCCTGTGCCCACCAGATGCTGCCATGCCAGTATTTGGCCCTTCTGAGACACACCTGTGATGGCTTTGCCCCCATATGCCAGCGTATGCCCCTCTTACAACCCACCTGTGGTGGTTGTGCCCCCACGTGCCAATATCAACCACGGAAAAAAACATACATGTGATGGCTTTGCACCCACATGCCATATTTCGGCCCCCATAAGACACACCAGAGATAGCTTTAGCCTAATATGCCAGTATCAGCCTTTCCTGCACCAACACACCTTTGATGGCTTTTCCACAACTTTTCAGTATGCATGTCTGCAACACAACCTGGGATGGCTTTGCTCCCATAGGACAGTTTCTTCCCCTTTAACAATATACATGTGATGGGTTTGTCCCTCATGGCAGTATATACCCCTGTAAGAATTCACCTATAATGGCTTTCCACCCACATGCCCGTTTTTACCCATGTAAGACCAAACCTTAGATGGCTTTGCCACAACAGGCCAGTATCCACCCCTGCAAAAACATCCCTTTGATGAATGTGCCCCCATTATTCCAGTACATGCCAGTCTGTTCATGCCCCTGTAAGAGCACAGCTGTGGAGGCATTGCCTTCACACTCAAGTACCTTCGCCTGTAAGAGCACACCTTTGATGGCTTTGCCTCCACGCACCAGTATCCTCCCCTGTAACAGCACACGTGTGATAGTTTTCCCCCACATGCCAGTATCTGCCTCTGCAACCACATATCTGTGATGACCTTTCCCCCACATGCCAGTATCTGCACCTGTTCCTTACCTTTTCTGCTTCTAAACGTCTTACCTCCTCTTGGTTTCTCCCGACATTTCTACTATTCTTCCCTTATCGTTGGTCCCCTGCTGTTCATATTGCTCCCCTTTGTTCTGTTCATCACTCTTCTGCTTGTGTCCTCTGCTTGCTGTCCCCTTGTGATTCTATCCCCTCTGCACTTCACCCTCTTCAATGGTTGCCTTTTAAATCTCGTCTGCTCTTTAATTTCCTCTGTAGGGTTTTAGTGCCAGGCTGTTCTGCAAGTCTATGCAAAAAGGACGAGCATACTCGTCCTTGGCACTTAAGGCGTGCCTCTGTGGCCTAGCTCCTCCGTATCGCTCTTCTCTTATCTCTTTGTATTCCCCTACATGCTCTTTCCATTTGCAATCCCTCTTTTAACAGCCCCATGCCCTCCATGTGTCCCTTCCCATTTTCGTTCCCTTTCTCCACTTGCACCACGCCATTGGAATGCCCTTCCCTTTTCTTTGCCTTGTTTTTCATCCTTTTCCCTCTTGAAAACTCACTTGAAAACCCACCTTCTTTCTAATTGAGCTTTCGGATTCATTGTTCATACTCATTGTAGTGCTGATTATGTTTTGGGGGGCACTTAGACGTCAAGCACTATAGAAATAAAAATACATGCAAATACAAAGATGCCTGTATGTGCCCCTGTAAGAACAAGTGAATAATCCAGTATCTGCCCTTCTAAAACACAGCCTTATAAGCTTTGCTCCAAAAACCATTATCTGTGCACGTTAGAACACACCTGCACTGGCTTTGCTCTGAAAGGCCAGTATTTGCTCTTTTATCCCAGTGATCGATTTGCCCCAACATAACAGTATCTGACTGTAACAAAATGACTACTGCTCTGCAGGAGTACAGGGATAATTATAGGATAATACGCTTACTCAGCCCACACTACTACTAAGTGAATAATGACCCTGATCATGATCATAAAGGAGCAGCATGCCTAGCCTGGCAGGAATATCTCCTTTCCTCTTTAAGGTAGAATGGGTCGAGAGTGGGTTATATACTCTTCAAGAGGGATGGGAGCTAGCACAGAAGATGCCCAGAAAACAATAGTACTGTTGTACCACCATAAAAGAATGTCCAACCAAGGTTGCACAATAGTAGGATACTTTAATTCAACTGAAAATACAAACACACAAATCTATAATCCTATAAACCACCCCTGTAAGAGAAGCCACAGAATATGCAGACTCTGCAATGAAAATGGGCACTGTGGGCCTGACTGCAGGGGTGCACAGCCTACATTTTCAGCAACAGTATCAAGTTGAATGAAAATGTGTTTTAAAAAGGTAGAGAGTGGGGTTTCCCCAGCCACTATGGCCCTTTCTGGCAGGCCAAGGGGACAGAATGCCTTCAAATACCTTTAAAGTGTGTTCAGGGGTCTGGCAATGTTGAGCTAGGTTTCTGTGCACTTTTCAATTGATTGAGTAACTGCTGAGAACTTTCAAGTCAGTTGTTCCAGATAGATCACAGGCATAGAGACAGTGATCTATGGGGAACATCAGCAGATGGTCAATGGATTTAGTTGTCATCTTGAGGCAGTCAAGTCAGTTCAACTATGAAATGAGGTTCTTTAGTGGTGATTGGCTCAAAAATGGCTGGAGCATAGGCAGGAAATAGGTTGAGTGAGCAGCTTAATCGCTTGACAGCATATCAGAAGCAGAGATTGTCAAAGGCAGTTCCAGGTGCTTTCAGTGGCTTGAAAAGCATCTTGAATCTTGAAATGCTCGAGGCAGCTCATAAACGGATTGAAACTGGAAAACCGGGTGCAGGGATGTCTGTTGACTTCTGATTGCTAATGCTGGGGAACCACATCCATGGATTGTAGTGGCAAGGTATGAGTTTGACCTGTAGCTCCCAGCCAGGCAGGTTTGAAGAGATCACTTGGCTCCAGTGAGCAGGTCCTGGGTACGACTTGCAACAGTTTTCAGATGGCCTTGCCCAGCCAGAAGATTATCCCAAAAGGCCCTTTCAGATGGTTGTGCCAAAAGGCTTGGACTTGTCTTGGAAGTCTTTGTCTTCACCTCTATGAGAGAGGACATTCAAGCAGACTGTACCCCCATCACATTTCCAGGGGTTATCCTTCTTCTTCAGTAGTCCAAACACAACTGGAGGAGTGGTCTCACACCTTGCAATAAATAATCTTCTAGAGTTTATTGGTTTGATTCTACCCTTCTGTAACGGTCCAATCCTGGCTTTAGTTTTGGAGTCTTCTTCCTGGTGATGTCATACCCAGAGTGCTTTGTCTGTACGAAGTGGGAATAGGAGGTTTGGGAATCATAAGAAAGCCCCAAGGAGTTGCTGCAGAGTAAAATTTCTGCACTATATTTTTTAGCAGATATCATTACAAAATGGAGGTCTGATTAGCAAATTTCACTTTCATAGATAGAATTACCAGCATCATTGGGCCTCATTACAACTGTGGCGGCCACGGAATGAATGGTGCGGGTAAGGCACCAGCACCGTTAAAACCAGGCCACCATATTACGAGTTCTGCCGCGGGTGCCGCTCTGCACGGCCAGACCACGCATACAGAGTGGCACCCGCAGCAGAGCAGGATGGTAGCAACAGTACCGTTATGAACGGTACCGCTGCTACCATCCTCCCCATTCCCATTGAGCCCTATGCGGGCTCAAATGGTAATGGGGACATACCGGCTCCGGGTCCCGCGAAAGGGCAATTACCAGGCTCTCCAAGGTCGGAATGGCCCGGTAATACCCCTTTCGCAGGACCCGGAGACGGACGTGAGTTTGGGTGTAGCCATGCCCTTATCAAGCATCGTAATGAGGCCCATTGTCTTTTGATATCACACGCTACTCCACCCTCACAAATGGCATTCTATCACACTGACCCTGTTAGGACACATTTGCATTTGCCTTGTATTCCAGTTGCTGTCCTTGTAACAACACATATATGATTGCTTTGCCCCGACGTGCCTAATTCTGCCCCTGTGATGGCTTTACACCAAACGTATCTGTCCCTGTTAGAGCACACTTGAGCTGGCTTTGCCCCAACCTGCCAGTATCAGTCCTTGTCAAAACGCATGTTCTGGCTTTGCCCCCAAAGTTAATTATCTGCCTGGGTAACTACACAGTTGTGATGGCTTTGTCCCAGCATGCCAGTATCTGTCCCTGTAACAACACATCTGAAATGTCGCACATCATCACCTGTGGGAAAACACTTCCACTGGCACTGCCCTCAATGGTCAGTAATTGCCCCTGTAACAACACACCTGTGAAGGCTTTGCCCCAACATTCCCCAACATGCCAATATCTACCCCTTTAACAAAACATCAGTGATGGCTTTGCTCCAATATGGCCGCATCTCCACCTGTAACAAGAAACCAGTGACTGATTTTTTTCAACATATCAGTATCTTCTGTGTAACAACACACCAGTGATGGCTTGCCAATATATGGGAATATTTAGCCAATATTTACACACCTGTGCTAGCTTTGCTCCCAAAGGCCAGTATTTACCCGTTAGAACACACTTAGGCACTGATTCATAGAAGAAGCCCTGTATGTACACAATTACACACACACAACAAAATACTTCACTCCAATAACACTAACACATCGACACCAAACATGCGTTGTCCCTGCACAAGGAATTGAATCTGATAATTAGCCAGTGCCACCTCCAGCTGTGTGATGGCCCCACTCCTACATGTGAAACACATGTGCACAGGTCGAAGTCAATCCAAACAATGCCACCATGTCAAGCACCAACAACACGCAACATCACCAAACACTAATGAACACATACATCAATGGAGTGCAGACTCAACCCAGACATGTAATGATGATCCACTCAAGCAACATGTCTAAATGTAGCAGTCTGACACTTATGATCTGAGTACAGTTGATGAGCCAAGGGTGAGGGCCTTGGGATGAGCTACACACCCTCGGGCCTGTCTGTGTGACCTCAGTGTCAGTGGATGGCCCAATGTAGCAGATTGTGGGGCCTGTTGGTCACGCTTGTGCCAAATGCCCAGCTGGATGGCTGGTAGGGAGAGCCTGGGCCCAGGCAATATTCTTGCAAGAATGGTGTGGTTGCTGCATATGCCCACACCACTGGTGTGGTGAAGGGTGGGCTATCGCCCTGTGGGATTGTCGTTGCCCTGGACTGCAGTTGTAAAATGAGTTCACCACAGACGTGCAAGGGCATGGCTCAACCAACCTTCTTTGTACTCTAAAATGATCACTGGGGAACTGGTTGTCTACTCTGCACTGCTCGGGGGAGAGACACCCATATAAGTGGGCACTCCCTGAGGGGGCATGCTCTCCAGTTTACACTGTCTCAATGCAGGTGGTATGTAAATGTCTGTCTCAATGGACATAGCTGGACAAGCGGTCCAACCCAAGAACACCAAGTGTGCAAAATGAACCTGTGGATTGCAGTGACCCAGACGGGAAGGCTGCCTTGCCATTGTGGTGCAAGTCAAATGAAGTACATCAGTAAGCCAGGCACCCTGCATGGCTGCAAAGTCACTGAGCCACTCCGAAGAGTGTCCACAGCAGGCAAAGCTCAGTTGGCACATTGCGTGGGGCACGGACCTAGTCAGTTCTGGGGATGTACAAAGGATGTAAGTGCAGGCAACTTGCCTTTCAAATGATCATGATGGGCACAGGTGGACCATAGGCCTGGCCTCCTGGCAAATACCCCCCTGCAGCGTGGCCCTGGGAGGCAGAACTCAGGGGTAAAGGGTGGGAAGTGTGTACCTTGGTGTGATGGCCAACAACTGAATGCTTGGGAACATAGTTGGTCCAGGGGACATCCACGGGCATGCATAGTAACTGCTGGGTACACCATTGCTGTCAAGACACTCTGTTCCATGCAGGACCCCTCGAGCCAGTCATGATTAGTGTGCACAGAGCATGGCCATGTGAGTGGGAGGAGAGGTCTCACAACACCTGTTTGGGCACTTGTATCTCCAATTACATGTAGAAACATGCACCCCTGACAGCATGACCTGAAAGCTTCCGACACGTACAGGCACCCATTGCTAAGGTACAACCACCTGTGCTGTTGATACCAGCACAAAGAGATGGCATGTTCACACATCATCACTGACTCCTCATTCAGTGGGCTGACAAATAACACTGCCCTCCCTGAGAGGTCAATGCACCAACATGCAATTTTAAGTTATCCATAATCGTGTGTCAATCTCAGCTGCATTGTGTGGATGATGCAATCTCCAATTGCTAATTTGCAACTCACATAGGTGCCATGTATACAGGCCCCTCAGATTCCCCCAACATATCTGTACCTGTCAGTGTACTTGTCATCAACTCAAATTGCATGCACAGAAGTTCACCAACTCACCAGGAACTGACAGTGCACATGCCTACGCTCGTCCACTTCACAGATGTCTGACGTCACATACGACCAGCATTGGCAGTAGGCTGCATGCCAGTGTAGATCAGTGCAACCCACATGCTGTGTACAGAAGGGAGTACCTGAAATCATGCATACCCATGCAGAACACACATACACTGTAGAGCAGTACACACCAGGGGTACTCTCCAGCAGCTTCCAGCCATGCTTTCCAGTCAAAGATCTGTGTGTGGAGTGCTCAGTAGAACCTCTCCAGGACCCGGAGCTGAAGGGTTGACAACTGCTGGCAGCCCAGTCGGTGCACTTCCATGGTGGCAGCTGACTCAAGAGTTTCCTTTGCCTTTTCATGGCACCGGTGCTTCAGGTTGTCTTAGTGTTTCTTCACAGTTCTCACGAAACGGACTGCCACCCCCTCCACGTTGATGGCAGCTGTGATGTGTTCTCAGATCCTCTGATGTTCTGCCTTTCTGAGCTGCATTGCTCGGTAGAAGGTTTTCCCTTTAATGCAGAAGGTACATTTGGAAACTGAGCTTTCTATTTGGGGCATATAGTGTATCTATGTGGAAGACAATATAGTAATCTGGAATCAGATGCACTAGCAACTATCCTAAGACTTCCTCAATTACCCCATTCTTATCTTGTAGGTAGATGTGGACAAGCCACTCTAATAGGATATACAACTCAGAAATCGTCACTAGTCTTGAAAATAAGAACATATGGAATATAATCATCATAAGGACTATTAATCTAGAGTTCAGAAATCTTGAACATAGATAACATCTCTAATTAAGAGTTATGTGTTCTCGGCTATAGAAGTACCAATTGCAAATGCCACAATTTGTAAGTGTACCAAACTAGGAGGTACAATTTACACTTCTAATCTATATTGATTCTATCCCAAATTAGTTTGGAATGGAGTTTGAACATATAATGCTATTTTACTGTCATGATGCCTACCCCCGGGGACCCAGACCAATCCAGCAACCCCGGAAGCAGGCATCAAGCTACCCCAAGCAAGCCCAACAACCCCCGCTAGGGTCTATTTGGGTGCAGTCCTGGCGCCATAGGCACCAGGCTCATAGATTAAAATTTACCTGATGCAGACCATGCTGCAAGAGCTCAAAGCCAAACGAGGCTTGGAAGGGACTATTCTACCTAGGGACTATTTTTTTACTCGGGTGGGGCTGGGGAGGAATACTTACCTGGGACTACTTTGGAGGCTATTTAAACCACGCCCGAAGGGCAGCACACGCTTCGCGTGATTCTGCATCCAGCAGCGTAAAGCTCACTGTGCCTGCAAGTCTGCATCCAGTCTTCTGCCACGCCCGCCTCTGAGTTTGGAGCTCCTAGAAAAAGGGAGAAAGAAGGAGAAAAGGTTAGAACAAGAGCAATACCTTTGATCCTTACCTGAATTCCCGATCCATCACGCCTTCGAGCTGGAAGAAAGAAGTTATTTTATGCGCGTCGCCTCGCCTGCGGCAGTGCCGCGCTGAACTCACCAGCCTTCGCAGCATCTTCACATTTCACCGCATCCTCCTGCATGTTATCACCGCACTCCGGCACCTAAGGAGAAGACAAGAACAGCAAGGTGAGCCAAGGGAATACACAGAGGAATACCCCCATAGACTTATCTGATTTTACCACCGGGGGTACTATTCTTCTCCACGGGTCGGCGCAGCTTCCATCCTAGCCGAACCCCGGCCCCCAAGGGGAAACAAAAGGACAGCAAGGTGAAACAAGGGACTAACAAGGGGAACCCTCCTCACCACAAAAGACTTACCTGATTTTACCGCCGGAGGCATTATTCCCCGAGACTTCATACTTTCTCTCAGGGCCTGAATAAGGGAGGAAGCAACAGGTTACATATGGATATTATTTTATCGAACTGTGTTGGATAATACAAATCCTTACCAGAACATTACCGGTTGCCACGAGGAACTCTTCAGTAGGGTCAATCTGCAACCTGCAAGGAATTGGACAAGAGTGAAAGTCAGGCATTTGAACTCTTACGAACTACATACTTACGGCGTCTTGCCGGGAATATCAGAGTCAATATTGTCCTGGAACTCACCAATTCCTTCGAGCCAGTGAAGCAACTGGTTATATACGCGCCCCTGCGCTCAATGCAGGATGGAGAGATCATATTTTCAAATCATCAGGTGAGACTATAAGAGGGAACATCCAAGGTGATCAGTGGGGAGAACAGCGGGGTGGGGGGATTTACGCTCAACTCCACGGGTGGTTAATTCCCTTTCTCCACTTGCAGAAGAATATTCCTACGGGCCAAGCAAACAAAGCTAGGTGAGCCAGTCCAGTCCGTCATCTCGGCCCTACGCGTCACATTAGTGGAGTCCACAGCAGTCCAGTCCAGATTGATGCCTGTGTGGGAGCCAGGTGAGCGTAACAGAACGCGAAGCCGACCCACAAATTCCCACCCGGGCGTTATGGATACCTCAGAGACTGACCAATTGGCCCAATTACTAGGGGAACTGAGGGCTGAAGTGCATTCTGCCCGTCAAGAAACCAATGCTCTTAGGAGAGAACTGATTTTGTCAAAGGAGCGAACTGATGATCTTGCTAGGCAACTATTGCAAAGCCAGGCTGGACAAGCACCCCTACCTGGTTCCGGGGGAAATCCTGCTCCTGTGTTATTGAGTAACCCTGTGCAAATAAACCTACCAGGACATATTCCATTAGCCCCACCCAAACGCTTTGCCGGAGATCCCAAAAGGTTTGCTGTGTTTATGAACCAATGCTGCTTGCACTTTTTATGCAGACATGGAGCCTTCCCAAACGAACAAGCCAAGGTAGCCTTTGTATTGTCATATCTCAGCCGCAGTGGAGCTGATTGGTCAATTCCACTAGTTACTCAGGATGACCCAATTCTTCGGGATTTTCAGGGCTTTCAAACTAGCATGGAAAGACTATTTGCCCGGCACTCCCAAGGACAGGCACTGGATAACCTTCTTTTGTCCCTACGACAGGGTAACCAGGACCTTCTATCCTACATCGCAACCTTTAATAGGTTAATGGTGGAAACTGGATGGCCTGAGGTAAAACGAATCACGTTATTTCATCGAGGGCTTCGAGGAGAACTCAAGGATGTCTTGGCTCAAGTTGTGAACCCACCTCAAGACTGCGCAGAATATATAGACTTAGTGGTCCAGTTAGATCACAGACTTCAGAACAGAAAGGCTGATCGACCCAAGTTTGAGAATCAGGTGTTGGTCAAAATCCACGCTAACCCCAAAGGAGCAGATGCTTCAGAACCCATGCAAATCGGAGGGGTTAAAGGACCCTTAACCCAGAAGGAAAGAGAAAGGAGGCGGCAAATGCAATTGTGTCTATATTGTGGAACTTCTGGACATTTTCTACGGGATTTCCCTGT
Organism: Ambystoma mexicanum; assembly: GCF_040938575.1. Classification (NCBI taxonomy): domain Eukaryota; kingdom Metazoa; phylum Chordata; class Amphibia; order Caudata; family Ambystomatidae; genus Ambystoma; species Ambystoma mexicanum. Next base: position 456,901,567 of record NC_090928.1, read on the forward strand.
AAAACCACCCAAGAAGGTGGTAGGAGCTGCCAATAAAAGCCATATGGAGTCAGACTCGGGAAACGACCACGCCCGACAAGCATAGAGGTCCGCTTGCCGAGCTTGAAGAAGGATACTCAGACCTCGCATTTCATCATACCAATGGGCCTCGTAGATCCAGGGCAGCCATCGCGTATGCACGCAGTAAGGGCATACATTGATAGCGGGGCCATAGGAAACTATGTGGACTATGAATTGGCTTCCTCTCTGCCGAAAAACCACCTCAGATGTCATCACCACAGTCGATGGAACTGAAATTGCCTCTGGGCCTGTAACTCATTCCACTGCAGAGATGACACTATTGGGTCAGGATGGGCATTGAGAGACTATTGTGTTTGATCTAATCAAAGCCCCACAGTTCCAAGTAATACTGGGGATACCTTGGTTGGAAACACATAATCCTTGTATTGATTGGCGAGAGAAGAGAATAACCTTCCCAGATTGTGAACAAACCTGTTACCCAAAGAAAAATCAGAACGCAGGCCTGGCCACAGTAACCACAGCAGTCATGCAACTACCTCCAGAATACCAAGAATTCCAGGATGTCTTCCAAAAGGAACAGGCAAACACCTTACCTCCTCACAGATCGTACGATTGTCAAATTGATCTCATACCCGGTGCACAACCTCCTTGTAGCAGGATCTATGCCCTTACGGAACCTGAGAACCTTCACCTACGACAATACTTAGACCAGTACCTTGCCAATGGCTTTATTCGTCCATCCAAGTCCCCTGCATCTTCAGCTTTGTTCTTCGTACCCAAAAAGGAAGGTGACCTCAGAACATGCATAGACTACCGTGCATTGAACCAGATAACTGTTAAGAACCGATACCCGTTGCCTCTGATCCCTGAACTACTAGACCAAGTGAAGGACGCTTGTATATACACTAAATTAGATCTCCGGGGGGCATATCATCTGGTACGTGTAAAAGAGGGTGATGAATGGAAGACTGCTTTCCGCACTAAGTATGGGTTATTCGAATACCAGGTGATGCCTTTCGGGTTGTGCAATGCACCAGCAGCCTTCCAATACTTCATGAACGATGTCCTTCGTGAACTCATTGACGTTTGTATTGTCGTGTATATCGATGATATTCTAGTATACTCCTCTTCAGTATCTGACCATGTGAAGCACGTCCGAGCAGTCCTTGAGAAATTGCGCCAGCACAAACTATATGCAAAACTAGAAAAATGCGTTTTTCATGCCACAGAAGTTGAATTCCTTGGGTTTATCCTGACCCCAAAGGGAGTCCGCATGGACTCACGGAAGGTGGACGCAATCCTTAAGTGGCCATCACCAAGTTCAGTTAATGGAGTACAAAGCATGCTCGGCTTTGCCAATTTCTACCGCAGATTCATACCAGATTTTTCATATGTCGTACATCCCATCACAGCACTCTTGCGAAAAAATAAACGCTTTATGTGGACTGAAGAAGCTGAAAATACCTTCCAAGAGCTGAAAGCGAAATTCACGTCTGCACCTGTGTTAAAGCACCCACGCCCTGAACTTCCATACATAGGGTAAACTGATGCATCCAGTCTAGCCATGGGAGCTGTCCTGTCTCAAAAGGACCCTGAAACTGGCCAGCTTCACCCAGTAGCATTTTGGTCCAGAAAGTTCTCGGCACCCGAGTTAAACTATGCGGTTACCGAAACGGAGTTATTAGCCATAAAATCTGCCTTCAAGGCTTGGCGGCACTATCTTCTCAGTGCCAGGCATACCATTACTGTGATCACCGATCACCGGAACTTACAGTATTTAAAAACAGCCAAGGCCCAATCTTCACATCAACTCCGATGGGCATTGTTCTTTGCCGAGTTCGATTTCGTGATAACCTATCGACCAGGTTGTAAGAATGGTAAAGCAGATGCCTTATCCCGAATAGGGATGGGAGAGGCAGAAGTTAACCCAGAACCAGTATCTATAATTTCTGAACAAAGTATTCTTGGCATGACTACTCTATAGGCACTAGAGGACTTTCAGGTAAAGATCCAGCAACTCTTTGATCCTACAGCCCTGCAGGACTGGGTAAAGAAAGGCCCGGACTACTCTGTCACCAATGATTTGCCTTATTACCAAGGGCGGCTATTTCTGCCACACAAGGAACTACAAGAGCTAGTCATTTCAGGTTATCATGATACCCTAGCTAAAATTAAAAGACAATTCTGGTGGCCCACCTGGCAAAAGGATATTAAATCATTTGTGATGTCTTGTGGCATTTGCGCCCAAAACAAAAGTCAAAAGAAAAAACCAGCTGGACTCTTACAACCTTTAGACATTCCGCCTACACCATGGCACACCTTATCGTTAGACTTTATTACCGATCTACCTCCTTGTAATGGGTTTAACACCATTCTAGTTATTGTGGATCTTTTTTCTAAGATGGCCCACTTCATTCCTTTAAAAGGACTACCTTCAGCCTCAATCCTGGCCCAAGAATTCCTCGAAAACATTGTTCACATACATGGATTTCCGTACGTGTTGGTCTCTGACCGGGGCAGTCAATTCATTTCACATTTTTGGAACAAATGCTGTCAATTGGGGCAAATCCATGTGAGGTTATCGACCAGTCACCACCCCCAGACCGATGGTCAAACGGAGAGGACCAACCAGACTCTCGAACAATACCTGCGTTGTATGTTACATCAGACGGAGAGTAATTGGAAAGACATTCTTTGGATCGCCGAATATGCATATAATAATTCAGTACACTCTGGAACTGGACAAAGCCCCTTTTATACCTTATATGGGCTCCATCCTCGAACCTCAGACCTTGACTCACCCCAAGACTTAGAAATGCCGCAGTGGACCATCTGCACGCTACGATTACACAAGCCTTTAAGGAAGCAACTACACATTTACAACAGGCGAAAGAAAAATACAAGAAAGATGCTGATCGGCATAGAAGTGATTCTCCACAATACCAAATAGGGGACCAAGTATGGTTAGCCACAAAACATATACCTCTAAAGGGAACATGGACCTTTAACCCCAGATATTTGGGACCTTACCCTATTAAGGCCATTATCAACCCGGTGGCTGTCAAGTTGGACTTACCTGCTAATATGCGAATTCATCCCGTCTTTCATGTGTCACTTTTGAAGCCAGTACAACCAGGGACAAGACTAACCAAGAAACCAGACCCCATCCTTGTAGACAGACAACCCGAATTTGAAGTTAGGAACATCCTGGACTCCAAGCTGATAAAGTCAAAACTTTTTTATTTAATCGACTGGAAAGGTTACGGACCACAGGAAAGGTCATGGGAACCTAGTGACCATGTTCATGCACCCCGATTGATGAAAAAATTCCACCGAAATTTCCCAGACAAACCGAAACCAGAGGGAAGAATGACTTTAGGAGGGGCCTTGGGGGGGGGTGTGCTGTCATGATGCCTACCCCCGGGGACCCAGACCAAGTCCAGCAACCCCGGAAGCAGGCATCAAGCTACCCCAAGCAAGCCCAACAACCCCCGCTAGGGGCTATTTGGGTGCAGTCCTGGCGCCTATGGCGCCAGGCTCATATGGAGAGTCAGTTCTGGTGCCTATGGCGCCAGGCTCATAGATTAAAACTTAACTGATGCAGACCATGCTGCAAACCTACCTGATGCAGACCATGCTGCAAGAGCTCAAAGCCAAACGAGGCTTGGAAGGGACTATTTTACCTAGGGACTATTTTTTTACTTGGGTGGGGCTGGGGAGCAATACTTACCTGGGACTACTTTGGAGGCTATTTAAACCACGCCCGAAGAGCAGCACACGCTTCGCGTTATTCTGCATCCAGCAGAGTAACGCTCACCGTGCCTGCAAGTCTGCATCTAGTCTTCTGCCACACCCGCCTCGAGTTTGGAGCTCCTAGAAAAAGGGAGAAAGGCGGAGAAAAGGTTGGAACAAGAGCAATACCTTTGATCGTTACCTGAATTCCCGATCCATCGCGCCTTCGAGCTGGAAGAAAGAAGTTAATTTATGCGCGTCGCCTCGCCTGCTGCAGCGCCGCGCTGAACTCATCGGCCTTCGCAGCATCTTCACATTTCACCACATCCTCCTGCATGTTATCACCACACTCCGGCACCTAAGCAGAAGACAAGAACAGCAAGGTGAGCCAAGGGAATACACAGAGGAATACCCCCATAGACTTACCTGATTTTACCACCGGGGGTACCATTCTTCTTCACGGGTCAGCGCAGCTTCCACTGCATCCTAGCCGAACCCCGGCCCCTAAGGGGAAACAAAAGGACAGCAAGGTGAAACAAGGGACTAACAAGGGGAACCCTCCTCACCACAAAAGACTTACCTGATTTTACCGCCGGAGGCATTATTCCCCGAGACTTCATACTTTCTCTCAGCGCCTGAATAAGGGAGAAAGCAACAGGTTACATATGGACATTATTTTATCGAACTGTGTTGGATAATACAAATCCTTACCAGAACATTACCGGTTGCCACGAGGAACTCTTCAGTAGGGTCAATCTGCAACCTGCAAGGAATCGGACAAGAATGAAAGTCAGGCATTTGAACTCTTACGAACTACATACTTATGGCGTCTTGCCGGGAATATCGGAGTCAATATTGTCCTGGAACTCACCAATTCCTTCGAGCCAGTGAAGCAACTGGTTATCTGCGTGCCCCTGCGCTCAATGCAGGATGGAGAGCTCATCTTTTCAAATCATCAGGTGAGACTATAAGAGGGAACATCCAAGGTGATCAATGGGGAGAACAGCGGGGTGGGGGGATTTACGCTCAACTCCACGGGTGGTTAATTCCCTTTCTCCACTTGCAGAAGAATATTCCTACGGGCCAAGCAAACAAAGCTAGGTGGGCCAGTCCAGTCCGTCATCTCGGCCCTACGCGTCACATTGGTGGAGCCCGCAGTAGTCCAGTCCAGATCAACGCCTCTGTGGGAGCCACGTGAGCGTAACAGATCCCAAATTAGTTTGGAATGGAGTTTGAACATATAATGCTAATTTACTAATAACTGAGTAGAGTAAGAAGAACATGAACAATTAGGTAAATGTATAGCAACAACAGTTTTGACAAATAATGTTCGGGAAGGTGATAAAGTTCTCACGTTATTGGAACAAATATAATCTGGTGATGATGGTGAACTGACATGGAGTCAATGGTGAAGGGCCTTGAGTGCAAGCACATTGAACATAGCAATAATAGAAAAGGTCACATTAGTATACACAGCACTTAATGGTTCTGATATGAGGTGGTGAATTTTGGAACTTAATAAGGAGGAGTTTGACGATATTAGACAATATTTGGGTATAGGCTAACAACTGATCTCTTGTAAGACCATATTTTGGATGACAATGGTCAAAGGGTTGATCGTAAATATAATAATGGAATGTGAGACAGTTCTCGAACTAACATAGTTTATGTATTTTTTGTTTTTGTCTTCTCTCCCTCTCCCCTGTTTCCCCCTTCTGCTTTATATCCCCTTGTGTTTTCTTTTAACAAGAATGCTCCAACTGTTTTGAAATTGGATAACTGGTGAATGGTTCATCATGGCGCAGATATGTGATAACCATGTTATTCTATGGATTGTGCAATAGAATGATTGATGTATGTTGCCGCTGAGCTATCCTCCTGAGACAAGCACATTCCGGCTGTACCAAGCCTTAAGTGTTCAAACAAATAACCTATAGTTACAAAATCAGGAGGTTGAAATCTCGAAATATTATGTATTGCAGAAATGTTTGTGGTATTGGCGCAAGTGCATGGTTGAATGATACATTATTTTTGAGGCTTAGAGGCTGAGCCTTTTATCCAACATAAGCCTTTGCTAGCCAACCACCTTACTATAACAAAACGTTTATGATCTAATATGATCTTACTAAATTGAAGTGTGGTAGAAGCCCTGACTGAATGCAACATACTACTTTTGGATATTTAAGAGGTAAGCCGTGCATTTCCAGTTGTGCGCAAGAAGGTTACGAGACAGAGGATTTGCAATTGTAGACACTTATCTCACAGAGCACTTTTCGCATCATGTACCTTCTTTTTTTTATTGGGTGCCTTGCAGGCCTTTGTACACATCACAATCCTTACTTTTTTTGTGGGTGCCTTTTGGAGCCTTGTACGGATTGTGTACCTTATTTTTTTTTCTGTTGCCTTGCCGGGCTTGTACCCATCCCATACCTTATATTTTTTGACAGAGCCTTGTACGCACCACATACCTTATGTTTTTGGTGGGTGGCTTGCAGGGCCTTGTAGGCATTGTATACCTTATTTATTTTTTTGGGTACCTTGCAGGGCCTTGTACCCATTGTGTACCTTATTTTATTTGTGGGTGTCTTGCAGAGCCTTGTACACATCACATACCTTTTTTTGGGGGTGCCTTGCAGAGCCCTTTATGCATTGCTCACCGTATTTTTTCATTGGAGTTTCCTCAGAACTTTGCAGGACCACTTATCTACGTTGTCCATCAGGTAGCCTGTATTTTTGAGGAGTGCTCGTTTGCCTGAAGCATAAGTAGGAAGGATCCTAGAGGGAGAGGCCGAGGATGTGGTGAGCCCACATTTGCCCCAGGATGAGGACTTGGTGAGCCTCAGAGTGCAGGCGACCATGCAGCAATGCGAGGACATGGTGAGCCTCAGCCTACAGGCGATCCTGAACATGGACAAGTACATGGTTTTCGACATACAGGTACCACTGCTCCACCAAGTTCCACTGGAGCCAAGAGGGGACACCATGCAGAGCAGAAGAAGCACCACCCAATGATGAGGCACAGGTGAAGGAGAAGAGGACTCTGAGGAAGAAGGACTTCTCCAATGAGGAGCTCGAAATCCCCACAGAGTATGCAGAGGAACACCATGTGGACCAGTAGCCCTCGGCTGGCAGTGCCCATACACCCACTAAGCAGAAGAGGATGTGGCAGGAGGTGACGGACCTCATTAACGCTTATGGTGTGGAGCAGCACACTGTTGCACAGGTGTCAAGCAGATGAATTACCTCATTCGAAGGACAAAGAGGAGGAGAATCTGACTCTTTTAAGAGGTCGCAAGTGGACTGATAAGCAGTGAGCTGGTTGCTGGCGTGCAAGGTTTGGATACCTATGTAAACAGATCTGGTGAGTGCCATGTGTGCATTACATATGTGCTTAAAATTTAGCATGGCAGGCTTATATCTGTGTTCTGGGTTGGCTAGGGTGAGTAAAAATAATATTTGGCGCCCCTTCTCCCCCGGTCAAGGCCTGGGGGGAGTTGCCTAGATTTACTTTTATCATTTTTTTCTGTCTCCATCCATAGTGGACCAAAATCCATGTTCATCCCCGCCCGAGATGGACTATGTTTCCTTATTATTTTTTTGTTACCTCGAGTGATGGGCCATTGCCCTCTCGAGGCCTTGTTGAGTTTGAGGACTGCACATGCAGCCATGTGCAGTGGAGTCAACAGCCATGGTTTTGTGGACTGCTTCAGCCTCCCACATACAGGTGCACATTACAATCTACAGTGATTAGCTGGTCCAATCCAATGTCCTATGTTGTTACAGGTAACTTGCCTCATACAGTGTGCGCACTCCCTTAGAGGTCGACCCATAACCCTTTTTCCACCCTAGTCCCCATATCCTCTACCGGACACTGGCCCTCATGCTCCAATGTTGAGACACAGTGTTAGGTGGAGCTGGTGAGGGAATCGCAGCAGAACAGTTCCAACAGCAGGTAAGGTTGCGCACTGTCAATCATGTTTATGGCTGGTGAGGTTTGCACCCCAATAGTGACATGCAGTGGCACATTACATGGATGATGTGAGTTGGTGATGTTTGGATGATGGTCACTGTCAGCAAAGATGTCAGTTGCCCCACATGTTTGTGTGTGAATGTCTCCCTGATCAGATAAGCAAGGTTTTTGGGTTTCTGGTTGCACATCCACAAAGAGCTGCAGATTCAGAAGGCTGTGCTGCACTTATACTCCTTGATCAATTGGCAGCCTTTGACACCAGCAACCATGGTATCCTCATGGACAGACTCCACTCTCTATATATCGTGGACTCTGCATTAAGATTGTGATCCTCTTACCTCACTGACCATTCACAAATCTATGTCCTAGCACCCTTCTATTCTCCCCCACCCAGTCTCCAATAGGGTCCCACAGGGGGACTCTCTATCCCCCTACTCTTCTACCTCTACCTGAGCCCCCTCTCCACCCTTATCCGGTCAGATGGGCTGACCTGCTACAACTATGCAGAGGACACCCAGATCATCTTCAAGATCCCCAAGACTCTGGGTCCTCCCCATCCTGACCTCACCTCATGCCTCAGAGATATCAACTACTGCCTGACGGCTAACCACCTTCTCCTTAATCCTGGTGAAACTGGAATCCTGATTTGCAGTACTACAGTACTCTACCACCAACCCACTCCCTGGATGTGCTCCCTAGGCACCCCACCCACAGCATCCACCTCAGTAAAGAACCTGGGATTCACCATGGATTCTAACCAAACACTCCCTTACCACATCAATGCTGCATGTAGATCCTGTCATCTTCACCTCTGCATCCTTAGATGTATCTTCCATTACCTCCCCTACCCTCACCAAGTCGCAGCAATGTTGGTGATTACCCTCTCCAGCATAGACTGCTCCTATTCCCTTTATGTGTGCGCCCCTGCCTATCAGCTCAGAAAAGTACAACAGATCCAGAAAACTTCAGCCTGCCTCATCCTTGCTCTACCCTCAGGGAACACATGACTCCTGCCCTCCGGGTGCTCCACTGTCTTCCCATCAGCCAGAACACCACCTTTAAGGCCATGAGCATCACCAACTGTGCCCACCACGAGACCGGCCCTGAATTCCTCCCACAATGACTTGCAGGCTACCAACCAAACAGAAACCTTACATCGGGCTCTGCACTACTCCTTGTGGTCCTTTCCTTCACTTACACTAGAATAAGAGGAACCTCTTTCTCCGTCCAGGCTCCCATACTATGGAACTTCTCCCACTCAGCATCCACCAAGTTTTTTATTTTTATGTATTTATTATTATTATTTTTTTTGTAATGGACCACCTTTTCTTCCAGAAAGCACTCCAAACCTGGCTCTTCGCTTCCTGAAGACAAAGACCACACCCCATTCAATGTCCCAGCACAGCTTGCCGTGCTAGGGGCACCCTGCTGGCCCATGTCAATGTTGTACTACATGTAATGCCTCTAGTGGTTTTCAGAGAGTCCTGTTTTTTTCACACAGCAGGGTGCGTGGCCAAAAGGAATCCCCCAGCTAACTTGCACATGGATGGCAGAGTGACCTGCCTGTATGCCTCCCTGCACTCCAGAGGACCGATTTAGCACTCTTGGACCATTTAAATTTGGACTACTTGGCACATGTGGACCCCTAACACCCTTTACCTGTGTCTCACATACATGACACGTGTTGGTTTTCTGTATGTTTTCTCATCTTCAATGTATTGCATGACTTTTCTTTTCCCAAATATTTGTCAGGTATTGTGCTGTTAATGACTGCAGTGTATGTGACTGCATATTGTGGGCACATGCCTGGGTAACTTCCTCCCCTCCCCACAGCATCTGTTGTCCCTGCAAGCGTTTGCACCACACCGTATGATTCCTCTCCCCTTCCTGGGAACAGATCGTCCTGGCGGTGGACTCTGCATGAGAGGGGAACGACAGCTGGGGAGTGAGGACCTGTTCTTGAAATGTTGTGTCCAACAGGGGGGTGGGTGGGAGGGGCAGACTCTGGAGTGGGGTGCCAAAGCTTTATATGTGTGGGGAGTAAGGACCTGGGTCTCTTTCTTGATTGCGAGCTGTGGTTTTTTGACCCTGGTGGTTGTGTTTCTAACTCTGTACTCTGACCACAATGAGGACAGGGTTGGGGGGTGTTCACCCCAGTACAGGCCATTTCTGCCATGCTGTTTACCAATCTCCACCGAGCACGTATGTGCAGCAGTTCAGTGCAACCATTCTGTGGAGTGCCAACCCCACCTGTCACCACACCGGTGGTGGCACATGGAATAACCCCTCCTGATTTCAGTTGTGCCTGAGCACAGTCTCTCCTCTTCGACCACCACCCCTGGAGCAGGCTGGCCTGCCAGTGCCTGTGTGGTTGATCTGTCCAGCACCCCCATGTGTTGGGGAGGTGCATGCTCTGTTGCTTCTATCTTGCAGATGTCCCTGACTGCCCAAAGATCGGCACAAGGTGGATTTAAGGATCCCCATTGCCACCCTCCAGCAGGTGCAGCTACTGCGTAGTTTCTGTTTTTACACATGGTCAGTTCAGTGACACTGCAAATGGCTTGTTAAGTCAGTGATGTACCCTTTGATGGCTGCATGTGTTACTTGGATTACTCTGGTGTATGTACAGCACATACATGCCAACAAACGCTGACCTACTGGGCTGTGTGCATGAATCAGACCTAGACTAATGTGGCCTAGCACCGCTGCTTTGGAGACTGCAGCTGTGCTTGGTTAGTTTGCACCTCTCCGTGAGTGCAACTATACATTGTGATGTCTTCCCTGTCAACATCTGATGGGACTTCCTGTGCCTTCCATGCTGTTCACAGTTATGGGTGAATCAAGATTCATATCCAGAGAGGGAGCCTGAGAAACAGCTACCACATCAAAGGTAGCCAGCAGGCATGCAAATTACACACTCCCAATTCAGGGAGGAAGGGACTCCAATCCATGTCACTAAACTCTTTCAAGGTCGCAAGATTGGAATGTGTGCTTTTCACATCCTTTGACAAGGATTAATATGCAGACAAGTCTGGCACCAGCAGCCGTGGTGATTGCAGCTCCAAATGCATATGGTATTGTTTCATTTAACATTGCTCACAGTTGGATCTTTAGGACGTCTACTAAACCTATATGCACTTTAATTGGATATGCGTAATATTGATTGTGTGTTTTTATGCTGTTTTATCGTGATTTTTGTATTATCTGTAATAGAATTGAATATGTGTCTATTAAGGATTAATTGAAAAATATTTTTATTCGCCTTGACCTGGTCTATCCACCCATCCAGCGCCTATTCAATGAGCATTTCATTTGGTTGATTGATTCAATGGTTTGATTCACGTGAACCCCCCTCTCTTTCTTGTGCCTATTGTTCTGTGCTTCCCCTGATTTCACGTTGTCGGGACGCCTATCCTGGATTATATGGTGGTCTGGTATGAGGCACACAAATGCTTGTCCCAGACCTAGTCACTGTCACCATGTTATGGCCCATCACACTGCCAGAGAGAATAGTAGGCAGACTCAATGGCTATGCATCAGGAACCCGTTTGTAATGTTCCACAATGGTCTTGTTGGACTCCCAAGTGAAAATATCGAATTCCAAAATCGCACTGCACAGTGATCACATAGATCACTTTCCTAGCATCCTGCATCTTCCTACCCCTTCCTCCCCAACTTACCTTTATGGCAGCACACACAGAAGTATGCCGCCGACTCTCCTCTATCTCTGCAGCTTCAGTTCCCTCCCACTAACGTGGATCAGAGCTGAGGCCACAGGGTCCCTTTTTCTGTTTTTCTTTGTTTTCTTTTGTGTCCCCTGCTTCTAATGTCATGGACATTTTGACACCCCTGCAATCCCTGCTCCGGATGTTCGGCATCGACCCAAACCTGCAAGAGGACTGAGGGTAGAAAGCCCTGCCTGTCCCACCCGCACGCACAGCGAGGCAGCCTGTCACGTTGTCTAGTTTCCCCACTTGAGTCAGCCAAGACCATTGTGGTTTTAAAAGGAACAGGTTCCAGGCACTCAGCCTGGGAAGCCCACACACCAACTTCTGCAGCAGCGCAACAGGGGCTTCCCATGGCGATGTGGGCAATCCACTCATTCTTCTACCATGTCCTCCCACTCCCCTTTTGGGGAGAAGGTGGGGGGGCTAGAAGCAGGCAGGGTGGGCCCCAACCGCACAGTTCTATGCTCCAGGTGCCTGGTCACAAGGGTATGTCTCGCACTGCACCAACAAGCATGCCCATCGCTCACCCATGGCGGTGGCCACCGGAACCTAAATGCCCACCCGTGGCGTAGGCCTGGCTGCACTATGGCTCAGAGCTCGGCCAGCGTGGCATGCCCCCATCCATCTCGGGAGGCATCCTTTGAAACCAGACAGGTTTCCCTCAGCTCCAAGATGCACCCACTGGGAACTTCCCTTCTGACTGTGGTGTTCCCACAAACAACCGCCCATTAGTGGGTTATAGAGAAGATTGCACCCAGCCAACACAGCAGCTCCGGTGACAGCTCGAAGCAGAGGAGGCCCACTCAGAACCCCCTCGCTGGTGTGTGGCTGGGGTTCTCCCGGCAGGTCAACCTAACCCTGACAGATGTCCCCATACATCTGCTGAGTTGTGGACCACTCTGGTGGAAAGTATGCCACTCCCAGGCACCTGGTCCCCCACATGCTCCATCCACAGACCACTGCACTGGCCAGACTATGGGACGAGGGGTGCCCGGGCAGTGGAAGTGCATGTATGGGATGCAACAGCTGCTCCACCATTGGTGATCCTTACACAGGTTCACCTACATAAACCTTGTTACGACTTTTACTTCCTCTGGATAATCAATTGTGATCCTCTCCTCGATGATCTGCCAGTGCCATCGCCAACCCCAGCAGGACCAATTTGGGGACCTCACTCAACCATATAGTCAGTTATAGTGATGGGTGGGGTGTACAAAAGGCAGGGACTTAATGAACACAAGCTTGTGAGCTGCAATTACTGTGATATATCTCCAATACCAAATCAATGCCACAAACGGGTTCAGCAGGTTATCTGAACCTGTCAGCAAAGGGATGACACGTGCAGATCCATTCAGACTAGCGCAGGTGCAACCCTGACCATCTGACAGCATTACAGACGCGTTATTGTTTATTCTCATGTAACTCAATGTCACTTGTCCCTCTAAGAAGTTGAATGCTAATGACTGGGTTCATGTAAGTAGTTGGCATGCAGGAGTTTCATTCATTATCAGAATTGCCCAGACAAATGGGTCAACCAACTTAGAAAAGAAATGCACCACCACCCACAGAATCGAGAAAGAGCTATCAATCTGTTAATCGTGAACATAAGGTCCTTAATTAGTAACACATCATGCAAAGGAAGGGATGCAGAGTAAATCTTACACCAAATAATCTGACCAACTCATGAAGTTGGCAAAGTCCAATTGAACTGTTTTAATATCAATTGTCTAAAACAGGGAGTTACAACAGACATCAATACACATTCACTCAAGCTCTCAATACATTTTACATAAAAACACATTTATATACTAAAGATGTGTCATACGTGACATCACTCTATGTGTCAAATAAGAAAAACCTGCGGCAGATTGTGGTTGGCTCAAGGGGAACATCTAAATATACTTTCTATAAGGGGTCGCGTTGTAATAGGACATCTACTGTCAGGTGGAGAATTTAAGCCTGCCTCTTGTGCAAGTCATCCTCAACACTTATTAGATACACAGTACAACTCTGGCTCACAAACTATAAGGCCTTTAGTTATATAGCCCTCTACAATTGGTTGGCATGCTCATGCTGTCAGGGGACAAACCTTGGGATCCTGTGAACAAAGCCCAATTGGGGCTTATACCCCTGTAAATATTGGCAAACTAAAAACACCAGCAAAAAGGAACAAACTAGAGCCTTACAAAAGACTTCTGTGTCCTCACTGCAGGAAAGGAACCTGCAGAACTACATCTCCCAAACACCCCTGGGCCAGGAGCTACATAATGAGGCCCACGTTGGGCGAGGCACGCGCGCGCGTGCACGTCAGAGCCAACGCACGGGGCTTGTGCTCCAGCTCACGACCAGAGAAGACATGCCGGTCAGAGCTCCTGCAACGGGGATCAGCACGAGGGGCCACGCCCCACCATACTTCCACATTGGCCCCTCGCCAGCAAAAGATAAGTCGCTCTGCAAGGGGGGAGGTCCACAACGTTGCAAGAGCTGCCCATAGCCACGTTACTAAATGAGTAGCAGGAAATCGCCCAGGGAAGCAGAGGGGCACGCGCAAGGGGCACAGCCTGGCATTTCAGGTCCCCTGCTTCATCAAAAGCTAAGTCATTGTTTCTTCTGCGCCATAGACAATAGTGCGCATACCTACCGAACAACGCCCCCCGGGGGAGTGCATATCTCAGCATATCTAAGGAATACTTAATTAGCCACGTGGCAAACACCGCGTTCACAGCCTTCTTGTGCGGCTGAACCAGTCGCAACCTATCACGTGCGGCAAATCGCACAAGCCCATGCCCTAGGAGGCAACTTCTGAAGACACGACAACCCAAGACTTCGGTGTAACGCGGAGCCACGTGCGGCGTAAAACCGCACAGCCAGAGCGAATCTTCCCCCTTGCATGCCACTAATACGTAGGCAAGAAGCAGACTAGAAAGGGGATTTAAACTGGCGCATGCATAGTGTGTTGTATACAAGTGTATGATTGTGTGAAGAAACACATAAAGTAATACCTGCTCTCATTGCAGCACTGACACTGCTCCATAACCGGACCTGAGAGTGCGAAGGCAGGAGGCCAGCACTCACCCCAAAGCTAAGTGCCTTTCTGATTTAAAATGCGTTGCATGCTGGAGTGTTAATATGCATATCGTGTAGTATTTCATTGTGTTTTCATTGTGTTTTCCCATGTCCCTGGTCCTACCCACTTCCCCTCTCCTAACCCTTTTTCCGGTTACCCTCAAGAACTGAACCAATCCAATCAATGATTCCCTAACCCTCTTTCCCCACTGGGGTCTCAGAAGTCTGTGTGGGCTTTGGCTTGCAGGCACCTAGATCGCAAGGGGGATGGTTGCTTCGTGCCACTCCTGGACCTGGAAATTGGAAGCCTGACACATGCCATGTCTGGAACATTCATCTCCTTAGCAGCAGGTAAGCTTATACCCAGGTGCTGGGGGGCTAGGGGGGAGGGGGTGGACATGACTTTACTTTCCGACCCAATTAGCCCGACATCTCTCATTGCCCGTGCCATCTGCCATGAAGATTGCCTTTGAACTTGTCCTTGCAATGCATTCTCGTCTCTGGGAATATAAGGGAGTACAGGCACACTCTTATCACAGTTCTGGTCTGCATGCCTAACTCCTATTTTCATTGTTGGTCCACGTGACAGGTGACCGTACTTCATCCTGATTTGCAGCATTTAATTGTCTTAAATGAATAAAACTTGGCACTTATGGTGTTCTTTCTTTGCACCTTAACAAGGAGCAATTCAGCTTCTCACGTCTGCTGCCTTTGAGAATAGATAACCGGTCTTGGCTTGCTTCAACTTTGATACCAGGCCAAACAGCTTCACCCTTCAAGTCAGCGATCTCCAACTACTTCTATGCTGCGACACGCACAGCTCACCATCCTTCTTTCTCTGTGGATTTCAATTTACTAAAGTTTGTGGCACCGATGTCCAGACACTAAATAATGGCAGCTTCGCCTGCAGTCTATTCACTACATATAGCTAGCTTCTATGATCACTTAGTCTACTTGCGTTACTGCATCTGTACAGTTATTGAATGGCTTTCATTTTCTGCAGTGTCTCACACACACACATGCAATCTTTACCTCGCATATGAAAGCTTGCTCGACTCCTTATTTCATCATGAGTTTCTATAGGATCATTCATCTTCTTCTTCGTATCTTCTTAGTGCATCATTCTTACTTCTTGTGATGTCACCAGCCTCTCTTTCTCTCGTTTTCATATGCCTTCAGGTACCTCTTCCACAAGACTGTCATTTTGAGACTGTCACCCTGAATTCAGGATGATTCAAACTTCAAAATCAGCATTTATTACAATTTCTTTTGGTTCGCATCTTAAGCCTCTGCGCTCTTACCTCCAGCGCACCTCCATACCGAGCCTCACCGTGAACTGGTCCCTCCATCCTGAGTTACGGCTCCCCCTTGCCTTTGGGCCTGCCTGCTCACATCTCAGGTCCGGCACACATTGTTTGTTTATTTATATAGCGCTATGAACCCTCAGGTATCTGAGCGCTGCTTATTTCCCATGGTGTGTGGTGCTCATTTATCGACCTCGGAAGGATGGAAGGCTGGGTTTGGCCCTGTCAGGATTCGAACCTGCATCAGCAGCCTCTGCACAGATATCAAAGCAAGTGCTCTACTTGCTGTGCTATCGTGGCCTCTGGTGATTGATCCATGGCTCATCCAGCGAGTGGACTGCGGCGGCCTACCATCTGGGCTCCGGTTTGCTCCTGCAGTGCATGTTCCCGCTGCTGCCTTCCTTCCATGACCTGCTCCGTGGCTCCTTTAGCAGGCGGCCTGCTGCTGCCTCCCATCTGGGCTACTGGATCCTCCCCGGCTCTTCCTGTAAGCGCCACACTGCTGCCTTCCATCTGGGGCCTGCTCCGTGGCTCCTTCTGCGGGCAAATGCTGCTGCCTTCCATCTTGGCCACTGGCCCCTCTGTGGCTCCTCCAGTAAGTGACCCGCTGCCCTTTCCATCGGGGGCTTGCCCCACTCCTGCTGTGACTGCACTACCCACAAGTCGTAGCCTCCGCTTTCCATCCGGCTCTGTTTCGGGCTACCTGGAGCCTCTCATCTGTGCCCGCCCTTTCCAACTGGGCTCGTCGGCGGTGGTGTGGCCTTCCCGCTCTGTCCTGTGGGTGTGGGTGCCCCACTCAGCCTGCTGCAGCCGACTGCCTGCTACAGTGCTTCTTCTGGCTCCTTCCACTGCCTAGCCTGATCCCTGCAGGAGGGAGCCTCTCTCGGTGTGCTGTTGCTGTCTGCCTGCTGCAGTGTTTCCACCTGTTCTGCCCGTGGGCCGCGCTTGCCGTTACCCTACTGGCTCTCCTCTGCACACCCTGCGGCCTCTCCTCTGTGCCCACCCTCCCCTCCTTGGATCACTGCAGTGGTGTGGCCTTCCCGCTTTATCCTGGGAGGCCGTGTGCCTCTCTCTGCTTACTTCTGCCTACTCCAGCCACCTGCCTACTACGACGACTCATCCCACGGATCAAATGGTCTGGGCGCGGTTCTTTTCTACTGCTGCCCCCTCCATCAGCTAGACTCTACCCTGCGGGCAGGTCCCCTCTCTCAGCATTCTGCTGCCTTCAACCTACTACGGCGCCTCCACCTGTTGGCCTGCTAACACTAGTGTGCTCCGTCCCTGTCTGCTGCTGCCCCCCCTCCATTGACTACCCAGGTCCTTGCTCTCTGCCTCCTGCTGCCTGGACCTTTCTCACCTATTGCTCCTGGAACTTGCTCACCTCTTGCTCCTGGACCTGCTCCTAGACTTCCTGCTCCTTAACCTTGCTCACTGCCTACATTCTACCATTGTGCTCCGTTCCTGTCTGCGGCTGCCCCCTCCATTGTCTGCCCTGGTACTGGCTCTCTGCTTACTTACCACTCTTGTACTCAGTCCCTGTCTGCTGCTGCCCCCCTCCATTGACTGCCCAGGACCTTGCTCTCTGCCTGCTGCTGCCATCAGCCTGTTACGACGCTTCCACCTTCTGACCTGTCACTGAGGGCCACTGCCTGTCTTCCTCTGCTGCAGTGTTGGCTCCCGTCTGGGCTCTGGCTGTGACTCTCCAGTGAAGTGACCCCCAAGCCTCCTCCTCCTCACTGGTGCGACGTTGACTGCTCCTGCCCTATTTCTACCTCCGAATCTATAATGCTGCCTGTTTTCTCTAAGTGTGTACTCTCCACCCCGCTGTTGGCTCCTTCCACCTGAGCCTTTAACCTGGGATTACTTGCCTCCACCTCCCACCTCATCTCCCTTCCACCCTCTCTATCTCTCTTGATCACTCCTTGCTGTAATCTCCTCCTCCCTCTCTTCTCTCTCCCTCTTTACTTCTGTCCTTCTCCTTTCTCCTTTCTCTCCCTCCGTGACACTCCTTATCTTTACTCTCTCCTCCTCCTTCGCTAATCTCTTTCCTTCTCCTCATCCCTCCCATTACCTATCATGTAGATTGCTAGATTTCTCCTTTCTCACCTACCCTACTTCCCCCCTCCTCTTTCCCATTCCCCACATCCCTTCTCCCTCTCCTCCACATCTCTTCCCTTATCCTCATGTCCATTCCCTTGCTCAACCCCCTTGCCCGCCCTCCTCCTTCCTTTTCTTCCCCTCCTTGTCATCTTAACCTCATCCACCCTCCAATCCAACCTTCTAGCCTAATCATCATTGCTCTTTGGAATGCCAGATCCCTTTGCAATAAAACTGCTGCTGTTTTAGACATGTTCTTTCCGGTCAACCTCCACTTCCTCTGTCTATCTGAAACTTGGATCCATCCTCACAACTTTACTGTTCCTGCCTCTCTCTCCACCTCCTCCTCCTCCTTTTCTCATGTTTCTCATCCCTCTGGTCGTGGTGGAGGTGTTGGTCTTCTCTTCCATCCAAAATACCTCTCATCTACCTCCTCTTTATCCCTTCCTGCCTTCTCTTCCTTTGAGTACCAGTATAAATCCTTTTCATTCCCTCACCCCATTTCCTTCCTAATTATCTATAGACCTCCTGGCCCCTTCTCTTCTTTCTACGATGACCTTGACCACCTCCTCTCTCTCATCTCCCCTCCCCTTCTCCCCTCACTGTCCTTGGTGATTTTAATCTTTACCTTCCCACTCCGCCACATCCCTCTCCTCTTCTCTCAATTCTCGACTCCTACCTTCTCTCTCCTCTCCCCTCTTCTCCTACCCACTCCTCAGACTCCACACTTGATCTCATCTTTAATTCTACTTACTCCTTCTTCCTTGTTCTCTCTCTTCCCATTTATCTATCTGATCACTCTCAACTCTCATTCTCCCTTACTCCTTGCTCCCCTCTTCCCTCTTCCTTACCCCCACCACTTCTTTCACGTGACGAGACCTTTGGAACTTTAACCCTTCACTCTTCCTTGATTCTTGCTCTTCGTCGCTTCCGCCCCTCTCTAATTTCTCCTCTCGCCCTGCTGACCTTGCCCTCTCCTCCTTGTCCTCCTCTCTCACCTCTAGTCTCGATCAACTCTATCCCCTCTCTTCTTTCTCCCCTACTCATAAGCCTTCTCAACCCTGGCTCTCCCCTCACCTCATTGCCATGCAGCGTCTCCTCCGCCGTCTTGAGCGCTCCTGGCGCAAATCCCCCACTCTCCCTAACCAAACTTCCTACTTTTCTTATCACTCGCTATACGATTCCTGCCCTAATTCTGCTAAACGCTCCTACTTTTCTAACCTTCTTCACTCCCAAGCCTCTCAGCCTTGTCGTGTCTTCCAAACCCTCTCTCGCCTCCTCTCTCCGCCCTCTCCTGATCTCTCTTCTACATCTCCTCTTTCTCCCTCTGACTTTGCTAACTTCTTCTCTGAAAAAATGTGTTCTCTTTGTCAAAAGATTATCTGCTCTCCTTCTTACTCCCTCTCCCTTCCTTCGTTGCCCTCCCCCTCGGCATGCATGTCTGAATTTTCTCCTATCACTCCATCTGAAATTTCTCTCCTCCTATCCATATCCCACCCGACTGCCGCCCCTTCTGATCCCATCCCTTACATTCTTATTCCCAAGGTTTACCCCATACTTATCCCCTATTTAACCTCCTTCTTCAATACTTGTCTTTCTACGGCCACGTTCCCTACAGTCTTCAAGCATGCCACTATTATTCCTATCCTCAAGAATCCTTCTGCCAATCCGCTTCTTGCGTCTAACTTTCGCCCAATCTCACTTTTACCTTTCCTCTCTAAACTACTCGAACGCCTTACCTATTCTCAACTTTCGACCTTTATCTCTAATCTCTCACTCCTTCCACCCTCTCAATCTGGCTTCTGCCCCAAACACACCACTGAATCTGCCCTCACCTATGTCCTTAACTCTCTCCTTACCGCTTGCTACGGTAAGCAATCCTCAATCCTTGTCCTCTTGACCTCTCCGCTGCTTTTGATACTGTGGATCACCCCTTACTTCTCAATACTCTTTCTTCTTTTGACTTCAAAGACTCAGTTCTTAACTGGCTCTTCTCTTACCTCTCTAACCGCTCATTCGCCATCTTGTGGGGCGGTCAAACCTCCTCCATCTTCCCTCTGAACTATGGCGTTCCCCAAGGTTCCATCCTCGGACCCTTCTTAATCTCTCTCTATACTTCACTTCTCGCTCCTCTCATCTCCTCCTTTGGAATTTCCCACCATTTCTATGATGATGACACTCAGCTGTTCCTCTCCTTCTCTTCCTTCCCCCCTGACTTTCATCTTAAACTCTCCTCCTGTTTCACTGCCATTAAAAACTGGATGCCATCGCATTTTCTCTCTCTCAATATGGACAAAACTGAAGTCCTTTTCTTCCCTTCCAACACACTTCCTCCTCCCTCCCCCCCTCCTTCCATTCATTTCCCCCCAACTGATCTTCCATCTCTGCTCATGCCCGGAATCTAGGAATCTACTTTGACTCTTCCCTTTCCTTTACTTACCACATTTCCCTTACCACTCGCTCTTGTTATCATCTCTTTAATATCTGTAAAGTCAGTTCCTCTCTCACTTTCCATGCTACCAAACTCTTAATCTCTTCCCTCATCTTTTCTCGCCTCTTCTACTGTTCTTCTCTCTTTTTTGGTCTCCCCTCTTCCCATCTCGCCCCCCTTAAATCCCTCTACCACTCTGCCATCCATACCCTATGTCTTCTCTCACCCCGTGATTCCATCTCCAATTCACTTTCCAACTTAGGCCGGCTTCCCTTTCATTCCCAACTTAAATTCCACTTCTTTTGTCTCGTTTTTAAATCTCTTCATGACCTTGCCCCTCCTTACCTCTCCTCTCTTCTCTCAGTCTATGCCCCCTCTCGCTCCCTACGCTCTGCTAATCTCTTTTTACTCACTGTTCCCCCACCTTCTTGAGCCTCTTCTCGCTTCCGCTCCTTCCAGCTCTTTGCCCCCGTACATTGGAACTCCCTTCCTTTCTCTATCTGCTCCATGTCCACCTATCCCTCCTTCTGTTCATCCTTAAAATCACTCCTTCTTCACCCACCTCCCTGACTTCTCTCCCCTTCCTCCTCTTCTTTCTCCATTCCACTCCATCTTCTTGTTCCTTCATCTCTCCCTGTCTCCCATATGATCTCCACCCTCCCTTCTACTCTCTCTACACCCATTTCACTTTCCCTTTTCTCCTTCCCATACTGCTCCTCTTTTCTTCCTTCCCAAATGCAAATTGCTGTTTTTCTGGTTTGATTCACGTATATTTTGTTGCTTCTATGTTCCTTGGTTGATGTTTCCTGGTTGTTATCCTGTAAAGCGCTTTGGAGTAAAGCGCTACATAAACAATAAAATACAAATACAAATACAAATTTCTTCGAGCAAACATCTGGTACGGTTTTCTTAACGGATACCTTTTCTCGAACACTTGTCGCGGTAAGGTCATAACTACTGGTGTCAAGCATGGTGCAGTTTCAGTCTTCCAACATACAGGCAGCAGAGGGCGGGACTTCCTGTGGAGGCATTTGGCTGCTCCTCTACACTCCCCCCTCTGGTAAAGTCATCGACCACACCTTCACCAATCTCCACATTTTGATATCTTCTTTTAAATAAGTGTTTCATCGGAGGCCAGATCTTCATCACTCCCTTCAGAGTTCCTGCTGATAAGGCTTGGGGAAGCATAACAGATACAGTCTTCACCCATTCTACAGAACTGTGTATTCCTGTTTAGTGGTAACTCACTTTATCTGCAAATTGTCTAGAATGTTGGAAAAGCCTTGG
The DNA here is from genome assembly GCF_040938575.1 of Ambystoma mexicanum. Lineage (NCBI taxonomy): Eukaryota > Metazoa > Chordata > Amphibia > Caudata > Ambystomatidae > Ambystoma > Ambystoma mexicanum. The sequence goes on from NC_090928.1 coordinate 456,923,203, forward strand.
GAATTTTAGTGAGGAATCAGAGGATCTGTCCCAGCACCACCTGGAAGCGTTCCCTGTTCAGTGCTAATTAACTTTATCTTCAGCTGGGAGGAATTTTGCATAGCCTTGGGAAATTGTATTTGAGGACTCATTGGGACTATCCCAGCACCATCCGGAATGGACAGTGGGAGTATCTCCTGTCTGAATATTGCTGTGAAGAGGAACATTATATAAAAGAGTTGTCTTCACCATGGAACCATGGTGGAATCACCACCAAAATTTGTGGCAACACCCGGGGAACCTGCCATTCCTTAGAAAGACTGGAGAGACCTTTTTAAATTGTGTTTTGTAGCATATGGGGGTGAGAAGGTGAGGTAGAAGGTGAGGTGTCCATTAGGGGCCCATTTTAAAGCCTTATAGCTGCTACTTGTGTCTCCTGTGATTTCATTGTTTTAGACCTTTCATTGTATTTTATGTAACGCGCTCATAGTTCATCTCGCACTACCTCTGTGTTGATTTCTCGACCTGCGTGTTTATTCTACCGCAGTCCTCTTTCTTTGTCCATGAGGCTGAGCTTCCCCGGCTCCTACATGACACTTACAGGCATTAAATGTGCCAGGGCTTCCGCACACGCAGCGTATATGGTGAGTTGTCCATTAGGGGCCCATTTTAAAGCCTTATAGCTGCTACTTGCATCTCCTGTGATTTAATTGTTTTAGACCTTTTATTGTATTTTATGTAACACGCTCATTGTTCATCTCGCACTACCTCTGTGTTGATTTCTCGACATGCGTGTGTATTCTACTGCAGCCCTCTTTCTTTGTCCATGAGCCTGAGCTTCCCCGTCTCCCACATGACACTTACAGGCATTAAATGTGCCAGGGCTTCCGCCGTGCAGTGGGCGGGTGCAGTGGGCGTGCTGCCAGCACGCCGAAGGCACGCTTAAACTAAGCCTGTCTGTGCCCGTCCGTGCCAGGAGGACATACTGGTTTCTTAGACCGCCATGCACTCATCTCCTTGGCGCCTCTTGAAACTATCTTGCCCCTGGGCTTTTCCAAAAGCCTTACTGCACCGGACACCCATAAATTTAATAGTAAACCTAGTACCTCCCCCACTCTTAGCACATCCTTGCTTCATTGCGGCTTGTTAAATACGCGTTTGTTGGTCGTGCATGCCTTTGACTGCCACGATCTGATAACTACAAGTCAGCCTGATTTACTGTTTCTCACTGAAACTTGTCTTGGTGACTCCTCAGGCCCCTCTATTGTACAAGCCCTCCCCAACAACTACAGCTTTACTCATGTTGACCGCCCTTCTATACATCCTGGCGGGGGTCTAGGAATTATATATAAAGACTCCCTCAACATCTCCTATCTGGTACCAGTACATTCACTGAAGATGGAATGTCTTCCCGCTACGATATCCATATCGGCTTTGATGACACTTACTGTCCTACTGGTATACCGGCCCCCTGGGGCGGATGCCACGTTTTATAATGATTTCCCTGACATGGTATCGGCTCTCCAAGTCGAGCACCCTAATCTATGGGTGTTAGGGGATTTCAATCTGCCTGCCAACTCCATTTCGGCTAGCCAGGTTGAACACTTTCTCTCTCTTATGAGGGATCTCAATCTCCCTCAACTGATTCAAGCGCCCACTCATCAGTTGGGTAATACACTTGATTTTATTTGTGCCCCCAAGTCACTCATTGCCATTATTTCCTCTTGCCCTGTACTCTGGTCTGACCACTATCTGATCTCTTTCACTGCTGCTCTTCCTAGCCCGGTCCGGCACCCCCCTCAAGCTGCCCACCTTGAAAAGGAACTGGCGCAAGGTCGATCTTTCTACACTATCAGCCTCACTTCTCTCTCACTGTGCTCCTCCTAACTCCTGCAGGTTGCAGAATCTGGACGCGTTCTTCCTGGTCATTGCTGACCAACTTGCGCCGGCCAGCTCAGTAAGGAAACGCACATGTGTCCGAACCCTGGTTTTCGGATGAGCTCAGAGCACTCAAACTTAGCTGCCACCAAGCTGGTCATAAGTGGAGGGCCAGCTATACGAAGGATACGAGAGTAATCTTTGGCTGTGCTCTAACTACTTACCAAAAAGCTATTCTAGCCGCAAAAAAAATATTTTTTGGGGGGAAGATCGAGGATGCCGTCAATAAACCTAAGGTGCTTTTTGAGCTAGTGCAGTCTCTCTCCATGCCTTCCAATTCTGGCCCTTCGATCGAGCCCTCATAAGCTCTGTGTGAATCTCTTTTCGTCTTTCTTCCATTCCAAGATCAAAGCTATATGCGAAGAATTCAAAGTTAAATTGGAAGCTTCAGTGAATAAAGAATTTTTCCCTGACCCTCCTACTCCTAGTGCTTCTTGGGTCTCTTTTCCTGTGGTTTCTGAGCAGAATATTCTGAAAGCCATTCATGGCCTCAAGTTGGCATCTCCTGCTGACGCCATCCCTCTAGACGTGCTCAAAGCCATCTCCCCTCATATCATCACTGAAATTACAATAGCCATTAATGCATATTTTCAAGAGGGGCTAATACCAGGCTCCCTGAAACACGCTCGGGTGCTTCCGCTCCTGAAGAAGCCCTCTCTGGACCCTGCTGTCCTGGCGAATTTCCGTCCCATCTCCCTACTTTCGTCCCTGATGAAAACTTTGGAGGCGTTGGTCTCTCCCCTCCTCTCATTTTATATGGAATCCTCAGGTTATTTTGATATTTTCCAATCGGGATTCCACCCAGGGAGAGGCACCGAATCAGTCCTTAATTCTGTATTCGATGACCTCACTCGTCTAGTTGATCAGGGCGGGGTGGGACCTTGCTTTTACTTGACCTCTCAGCCGCGTTCGACACGGTTGATCATTTTACACTGATATCCCGTTTGTCGGACGCGGGTATGGGGGGCCAGGTTTTGAACTGGTTCGCAGATTTTCAGACCAATTGGTCTCAATCGGTTTTCCTGCCTCCCTACTGCTCGGAATCAGTCAAACTGTTCTGTGGAGTTCCACAGGGGTCTGCTCTGTCTCCCATTCTTTTTAATTTCTACATACGTCCACTGCTTCTTCTCATCCTATCTCACGGTTTTCGATTCTATTCCTGCACAGATGACACGCAGATCCTTGTACGTCTGGATCTCACCCGGTCTGACACTGCAGCCTGTCTTAGGAACTGCCTCGAAGACTTAGGTGCTTGGATGGCTACTAATTCTCTCAAGCTTAATGGTACTAAAACAGAAGTCCTGTTGGTAGGGACGAATACCCCCCTTAAGTATTGGACCCCGGACTTCTGGCCCAAGTCTCTTGGTCCGTTCCCCCTATCTTCTCTTACGGTGAGTTAAGTTTTCATCCTCTTTGATGATGACTGAGTAAGTGGGCGCTATCTACAAAGCCGGCCACATAGAAAGGTGCTCCCCTTCATCCCGGGCCATCTTCATGCCCCAGTGGTTGGAGCACTGGTTCTTAGTAGAGTGCATTATTGTAACTCGCTGTACTACGGCCAACCACACTATCTGCTCAATCGGATCCAAATGCTTCACAATGCTGCTGCCTGCGCAATACTGCGCCTGCCGGCACGCTCGCATTTGGCCCCCCTCCTGTGACAACTACACTGGCTCCCTATTGAACAACGGATCTTATTTAAATCTGTGTGCCTTGTTCACCGGGCCTTTTATAAGTCTGGAGCAGAGTATTTGCAGGAGAAATGTGTCTACTATGTGCCTACCCCCTCCCTGCGCTCCCAGACTGTGCTACTTTTGCTGGTTCCTCGCTTCAAACACGCTCGAACTAGTTGCCGCAGCCAAAGCATGGAACCAACTTCCTTTGGCTCTCCGTGCCACTGTTAATCATCTGGCCTTCAGACGCGCCATGAAAACTCTTCTCTTCTAGTACTCTTTTTCACCTGCTACCCCCTAGCGCCAAGATGCCTTTGGCGTATGTTGCGCTTTGTAAATCTATATAACATAACAAAACATATAACAGAGATACTCTGATGAAAGGAAATTCTCAACATTCACGTACTATTTGGGTGCAGAAGCAGTCAGAATAATCAAGAAGCTACCGGATGTAGTGGATGAGGGGGCTGAGCAGGGTAGCAGGGGTGATGGGAAGGGTCTCTACGGTATGGCAATGAAAAAATTGCAAGCACAGTTTGGGAAACAGATAAACATAGTGCTGGAAAGATATACATTTTTCTCAAGGAGACAAGGAGTAGGTGAAACGGTTGGTTCATTTGTAGCAGATTTAAGGGTACTATTGGCATTGTGTGAACTCACTGGGAATGAGGACGAGTATATTAGAGACCAACTAATGATGCACAGGTCTAAACCCATAATACACGAACGGTTGTGGCAGGCAACAAATTCACCATTACTAGATGCATTAGTGATAGCCAAAGGAATGGAATTGACAAATATGTGCCTTAAGAAAGTAAATTCTAAAAATCACAAGGAATTAGTGCATGCCATTGTAGACGATGAGGTAGAAAAGGTAAATGGTGATGATGAAAACAAAATGTGTGTTGTGTAAAAGAATACCAAATCGAGCATGTGAAACAAAGGTGGGAGTGGGTCATCATCTGTTGGTTGGAATAATACATCTGCACATGATAATCATAAGGGGCAATGTACAAGATGTGGGTTCGAAAAACACGCCATAAATCCTAAGGAACATATGAGGGTAAAATGCAGGCTTGTGGGAAGATGGAACATTTTGCAAGGTTATGCAAGTTCAAAATCAAGGTCCATGGAAGGAGACAGGAATGTGCAATTTGTGGGTGAGGAGAAAAGTGAATGGTCTAACAAAGTAGTCCACATAGTTGGGGGAATCGAAGATGATGAGGATGAAGAATATATCCCCCCAGAAGTGGAGATCATAATGTCAGGATGTCCATTAAGGGCATTAGCTGACTCAGGATCTCCTTACATTATCATTTCTGAAGGAAAATATAAGGAAATTTGGGGGGGGGGGAGCCATGCCTTACACAATACTTACATAAAACCCAGAGCATATGGCGGCGGCAGAATCGACATTAAGGGTTTTGTGTGGGGTGGCATTACTTAGGGTGCAAAGAACATAAGGGCTAAGATCTATGTGGCCATGAAATGTGACTGTTAATTGGGATGGTGTCACCAAGGGAAATTAGGGATGAAATGACTTCCAGGTAAAGAGTTACAAGAGAGAGTAGTGGGTGTGAGTAGGGCAAAGAAATTTGCTAAGGTGGGCACCAGATTCAACAGAGTGTTTTGCCAAGGGATTGGGAAATTGAAGAGATACTATCACAAAATTCAATTGTCAGAGCAAGCAAGACCGTGTGTACACAAAGAACAGAATCTTCCCTTGAGAGTGAGGGAGAAAGTGAAAGAGGAGTTAAGAGGTTTATGCTAACAAGGCATAATTGAACCTATTGAGAGCAGTGAATGGTTGTCTCCAATAGTAGTCACTGAACATCCTGATTGACATATAAGGTTATGTGTGGATATAAGGGATCTCAATAGATCAATTTGGGTCAATAGACATTCGTTGGCCAAGATTAATGAGATGCTCATGACAATGTAAGAGGTAGAATGGTATACTAAACTGGACCTCTCACCTGCATATTACGAAATAGATCTTCATCCCTCATCTTGTCCCTTAACGGCGTTCATCACTACGATGGGGGTGTTTCATTTCAAAAGAATGCCTTTTGGGCTGGCAGCGGCATCCAGCAGAGTACAAGAAGTGTTACAGCGGCTTGAAAAGGCAGGGTTGACAGTGAAAATTGCCAAGTGCCAATTTAAAGTCAACAAAGTATCATATTTGGGACAAATGTTAACAAAAGAAGGGATGGTACCATATCCAGAAATGGTGGATGCTATTGTAAAGTTGAATACCCCATCTAACAAAGATCTTTTTTAGGCTTCATTGAATTTTACTCCAAGTATGTGGGAAATCTTGCAGTGAAAAGCCAACCTCTATGTGCTTTGTTGAAAGAAAGGAAAGAGTTTTGCAGGGGTCTGGAAGAGGAAGTTGTGTTTAAGAGTATCAAGGAGGAAATTGTAAATGCTCTTACCTTATACAGATTTTATCATACAGCAGAAACAATTATGGAATTGGGTGCTGTATTAAGTAAGTCAGGCCAGACGTGGCAAAAAAGTACCCGTGGCTTTTGAATCCAGGTCTTTATCTGAGACAGAATCTAAATATTCTACTATTGAACATGAAAGTCTTGCGTTATATTGGACGTATTTATATTTTAAGATGTAAATATGGGGCATACCTGACAAGATCAGGAGAGACCATAAGCCTTTGGGTCATTTGTTTTCTACAGGGGGGTTCAGGATTTGCGACCCCTGGATAGCTAGGTGGTTGGCGGCCCTAGAGGGTTTCAATTTCACGGTATTAAGTAGCTCAGAATGGGTTCTAGCACAGGGAGAGAGGGTAGTTCCTCCTGTGCCATTACGGTGCAAATTGACTAGACATGCCCCCAAAATTCATTTGGGAAAAAGCTTAACAAGGAAGGGACTGTGGTCATCATTTTGGTGGTCCGGGATGGACTCCATGGTAGACTTGGAGGTGGGGTGGTATATTCCCTGTTCAGTTAGTGACACATATCTTAAAACCCAGATAGTGGAAACAGGGTGTGTGGACATACCCGACAAGGCATGGAAGAAAATTGCCATTGATTTCATGGGCCCTATGAGCATGCTGGGGCGTTAGAATAGATTTGCCATAGTGGTTGTAGACTATACCTCGAGGTGGTTTGAGGTGGAGTTTGTAAAGAGCATATCTACTGGGGTGGTAATTTACTATATGGAAAAGCTGTTCACAAGGGAAGGCTACCCCAAAATAATCATATCTGACAAGGGAGTTCAGCTTGTGTCTAATGAAATGAGGAAATACTTGTTGCATCATGGTATTGAAAACCATCATACTGCACTATATAACCCAGGGGCGAATGGGTTAGTTGAACGTACCAACCGCATAATCAAAGAGTCCATACAATTGTCTAGAGCAAGCGGTTTAGACTGGAAAAGTAGGATGCATGGAATGGTAATTGCACATCGCAATACCTCACATGTGTTGACAGGTGATAATGGTAAATGAGCATGGCAGTACGTCCGTGGTAATACTGCCAAACTTGTGATGAGGCACTATGTGACTTCAGAATGTTACATCCTGAGCGTGGGGGTCCCTTCCTCATATCTGGTGAAATATATATGGGGTACATTCATTAAAATGGATATAAAGGAAGGCAGGGAGGGGGATTAATTGTTGCAGATGATCACAGGATAGGCAGCCAATGGAGAGCTGGAACAATACATGTCCACTGAAAATCTATTAAGCTCTTTGACAACAAGATGCTATTGTAGTAAAAACCAGAGTAAAAGGCAATGCTGTAAAGAAAGCAGCTGGATGCTTCAAGGGGCCTGAGAAGGCGACAGACTCATGCTTGAGGGTGACAGCAAAGGTTGACCCTAATGTGTATGCTGCTAGGTGCATATTTCATGTACTGAATTTAAGAAATATTTAGCTTTGTGAGAAGACTGCCAAACATGGTGTTCCCCAATGAGGTTGGAGGCATATTTCAGTTGAACAAGTGGAAAGGCCCAGGCGCCGTCCTCAAAACCAAGCACAGAATACAGTGCAATAAAAAAAACTTGGATTTTACAGACATGCAGAATGGAATAAGCTTGTGGCAATGGGAACACAGTGCAATACTTCCATTCACAGCACCTGCACGAGTCTCGCGACGCTTTATCTGTGGAAGCAAGAGTCCGGCTGCTTAACATATGAATACAACATTTCAAATAGATCTATGTGTCCCTTATACAAACGGGTTCTATAGCAAAGAACAACAAGCGCTCTCCAGGTAGCGGAAGCAAATGGAAATCGCTGATGCTTTCAGGCTGAAGATAAGGCCGTAAACCGTATTCGGCGGCTACATTTTATTTACATTACCACGCACGCTTTCATGTGTCCTGTTGACGAATGAAGGAGTATGGGGTGTGGATATATATGAGCCAAGTGCAATGGGGCAAAAGCCTGCATCGGCCCGAAAGGAAGCAGCGCGAACAATGCATCACTGCGGGTTTTAGACGCAGGCGAGCTAAAGCCAGAGCGCGTGGAAGCAGAAGGAAGTCGCAGATAACTTTGGTCGCCAGCCTCGCGCTACCCTGCCTAATCTCGGCCGCCTGGACACCTGGATCATAGGCTGAAGTGTTTTTTCAGAGATGAAAAAGAGCGCTTTGCTGGCAATTCCCCCCCAAACGGATGTAGCTTTGCCTGCCGAGCAACTATTAGCGAGGCGCTCACAAGGATCGTTCTATCTGCCCAAAAATATAGGGAGGTACGTTTTCTCCTCCTGAGTCCTGGGAGCAGCCTCTTGTAAAAGAGTTTCAGATCTTTGCATGTGCTTGATGCCAAGAGGTCTGCTTCCTCACTGGCCTTTTCTATAGCTACTGAAAACAGGTGGTAAAGCCTTTACCTTTCATAGTGGCACCTCATTTAAAATGGTACAATTAGGTATAGGTTTTCAACGCCATTCGCAGACCTGGGAGATAAATCAATATATCACAGGACTGGGGAAGCAACCTTTTGACAATACTGCTGTGCTACTAGATCTGGTGGAGCCAGGGATTGGGTAGGGCCAAGCCAGGGTCAAGCCTGGGGGTCAGGCCTGGCTCTGGGAGCCCACCACTGGCCGAGCCCATGAAATCCCTGGCACCCCCAAAAAAAGGCATTAAAATAAACGCGGCCCTGGCGAGCATGCATCAGGGCCTCGTTTATTGCATTTCTTTCCATTTTGCCCGGGTGGCACAGGCAAAATGGAAAGAAATGTCCATATTTATTTTCGCACTGGGCAGCCATGTTGGGGCCCGTGGCATTTGGAGGTACCGGTTCCAAAGGAGGGTCGGACTGGATCCGCCGTTGGAGCCCAAGCTGGCCCGGCCCTCGCCAGGCTCCCCAAACTCTATGTGCTACAACTTTACATCTATCGCATCATATAACCTGCCTCATGGAATACGTGTCCCTCTGTAATGCATGTTCAATGTAATGCCCTACTATGCAGACTTACTCGCTTAGGTTTCCGAATACTAAAAACACACTACCAAATACTGAGGAAAGTCAATTCCACAATGGCCATGATGTGAAACTAACCATAGACAGGATAAACAAGCATCTGGCTTTATTTAATGCCAACTGCAGTCTTGAGTGTCCACAAAAAGCCACCCTATGTCTAGTGACAGCCTCACATGCACAGGTACTGCAATCATATGACAGGTGTAGCTTCAGTGGAGCAGGTGCAGCCATGTACAAACATGTTCAGTCAGCCTATGCCCTCTCCCAACCTAGTGTCGGAGTCCTATCTGCATTAGTAACTTCTTCAAGAGACATGGTGCATGGCAGGAAAGGGGCCGTTTCCTGTTTTTTTCTTGCTTGTAGTTCTTTTTTTCCAGCCTGAGGGTGTTGTGGCTTCAAGTGGTGTTGTGGCTTACGGAGGTGGTGGGTTTCTTGGCCAAGCAGAGTGGTGTTTTGGTTATGACTTCTTTTTAGGTGATGCAGGAAGTATTGAACATGATGCATAGTTGAGGGGGCAGCCAGTGCAGAATGCAGCTCCATGAGGATGGGGCTGATGTGGTTGAAATGCTGGTTTTGGTGCATTTTGGTGGTGCAAAATATCGCCAACACCATTGCTACAGAGAAGGGAGAGAGTAAAGGGGTGCCAGAAAACTGACTTTGTGGTTTGCATGACAACTGGAAATACTGTGGCATAATTGACAGACACATTAAATGGCATGTCTTGTTCCATTACGCCAATGCAATCCAATAGTGGCTTGTTTAGTTAATTTTCGCCCAATCAAGAATTGTGTACCATGTCATGCAACTGTCACTTTCAAAGCTGGGATGGCATAGTGCTCTATCTTTTTACAGCCAGAAGGAGTTGGGCTGTATTTGGACTACTTTCCTGTCCCCATTGGGCTAGACACAGGTTTCCCTTTCTGGATACTGTTACCATACAAGTCAATATTTCTGGAGAGGTGCAGTACCACTGACAACAAAGAGATGTTCTTAAAAGAAATCTAAGATTTCCCATGAGGACATGTCAATATTGTCAGTCGTACTGCACTTCTCCAATCTCAGTGTGATTTCTTGGGAGGACAGATGTATGTTGTCACTGGTACTGGACTTCTCCAATAAAATAGTTTGTGAGGACATCTGGATGGGTGCAGTACCACTGACAACATACAGGTGTCCTTGTAAGAAATCACATAAAGATCAAAACTACAATATAGGACAACTACGACCAAAGGCTGTAATCATACATACAACCAACATATGTCACCCCCACTTGCACTTATACTCCTTTCCCTCTTATGCTGTCACTCCTGCTCCTTGTGCTGTCCGTCCTCCCCCTTGTGATGACACTCCTCCCCCTTGTGTTGTTCCTCCTCCCCCTTTGCACTGAACCTCCCGCATAGCACTGTCCCTTCTTCACTTGTACTGCCTCTCCTCCCCCTTACACTGTCTCTCCTTGCCCCTTACGCTGTCCCCCCTCCGTCCCTTGTGGTGCCCATCCTACTGACCCCTTGTGCTGTTGCTCCTTCCCCTTGCGGTCAGGGACGTCATTTAGGGGTCGCCATAGATCGCAACTGCGACCTCTGAGTCTCTCTAGCGACCTCTGTGGTCTCCCTTGCGACCTCTAAAAATAAAACACACAAAAATACACACAAAACATTTTCTTTTTTTTAAATTCTTTTTTTGTAATGTATGCTCCTGGGCTGTGGCCAGCACCATGTGGCTCTTTACCTCTGGAGTGGCTGGCTTTTGTTGTTCAGGCCCCTTAAAAAATAAGAACAATAAGAACAGGAGTGCCACAAGTCTAACACTTTCAGAACTGACCCTAAACAAGAAAGAATAGGAATACCAAATAATGTGTCTTTCTGGAATTCTATACAATAATCGCTAGACTCATTAAAGGTTTATTTCAGGCACACTTCATGGGGTGAGTCACTGATTTAGTCTTTTCTTAAACGCCTCAACTCAGCCTTTCATCCTTCTGAGGTCGATAAATGAGTACCAACACAGGTTTGGTGATATTGGGTGTATATTTTTTCTATATAAAGCGCTTAAACGTAAGTGCTATATAATAACACATCATTTTCATTTGGTCATGGACGTCTGCTTGCATTTACAGTCATTTGGTAATGTGGGCCTATACACACTGATATTAACGATACATATGGCGATACATTCTTGTATGAAATGTACATCACATTATAGTGATATTGTAACCATATTTTTCAATTGTAAATTGCTATGTGATGCCACTTCCTGTTTTGTCAACGGGTGAAAGGTCATGTTCCATTGCTTCCCGCAATATCACTACGGGGTGGGGTCAAATGCCATCACTTCCTGTGATGTTACCAGGGGTCAAGGGTCGTGTGATGTCACTTACGCTACCCCTGGCATTTTGGTGAAATGACTTCCCTGCTTGCGCTGTTGCTCCTTCGACCTTACACTATTGCTCCTTTCCCCCTTGTGCCGTCCCTCTTCCATTTCTTGTGCTGTCCTTTATTGAGAAGGGATAGAGCCCATCCCACCCCCATAGGCGCTTTAGAATGAGGCAAATCCCATTGGAAGAACTCTAATGATACAGGAGGGCATCTTATAGGCCCACACACGGTCATAATATCGTACGTAATTTAGATGCTTAGACATAGTGCGTGTATATAAGCAGACGCCATTTTGTAGCCATAGTCGAAGCATGAGGCCTGCACAGCTATGCAGTATTTAGTGTGTTAGACGCAGGCCGCAAGCTTGAAGGAGAAATCTGAATAGGTCCAAGTGCTCATGAGAGTTGGCCACGATGCTAGCTTTCACAGAAACCTTAATTTGTTCTAAAATTGTTGCCAATATGCGTGTTCTACAATGAATGCACCCTGTTAGACCACAAGACAGTGCTGGGCACCATGGTGTATGTGTTATTTCACAAAGGCCAGGGCAGGCCTCTGACACCCACCCAGCCAACCGTGAGTCATGGCCCCTACATCTGCCCGGGTCCAAATCCCATGAATTCCAAGATACCAGTTGATCCCAGACCACCAACCATAAATCAGTCCACCAAAAAAGATCTAAGAGCATGGTTGGCCCACCTTTATTTCATAATAGCATGATTTGTAATGCGAGGTACATGGAGGGATAAATTATAGTTCGAAAGCGAGGGTGGAAGCCTTGGATGCAGAGAGATGCGTCGGGATGAGTGAAGGATGTGTGGGTCAGTACGACCTCGAGACTCCCCACGGGACAGTCTTTGGGCATGCCAGGTGCCTTGTATAATGACAGAATAGCACTATTTACAAATGTAGCTAATTGCTCCTTCAGCCTTGGTTTGCTGGAGACGATGAGCCCAGCAGACCCCACGTGATGGAAGACAGACAGACTGGGCTGGGACCAATGTCCTGTCATCCCCTATGGAGCAGGCCGGCCATGTATAGGGTTGCACCAACCAGCCACGCAGGTTTTCACCATATGTAATGATGAAACCTATGATGCCGTATAGCTTTTTAAGCTTCTACTTGCACCCCTTTTTCCTCAGAACGTTCCATGGTAACAGAGTTCTTTGCTGACACACCTATTTTTGTAGAAATAAAACTTGTTATCCTTGCAGGAGTTTGTTGGGTCTTTTTTCCCTAACAAGTTGTATTTTTTTCTGGTGTGTGCGTTTAGGAGTGTGCCTTCACCTTCCTCCCTCATCCCCTTGCGCTGGCCCTTCTCCATCCCTTTCACAATCTCACCTTGACTTTCCCTCACCCATGTGCTTTTCCTCCTCCCCCTTGCGCTGTCCCTCCTCCACCTCATTTGCTGTTTCCCCCCTTGCTCTGTACCTCTCACTGCACAACCTCTCCTCCCCAGATGCTGTCCCTCCTAACCCATGTGCTGTCACTCCTTCCTCCTTTGCGCTGTTGCTCCTCCCTCTGGCACTCCTTCCCCCACGCGCTCTCGGTCTCGACCTGGCGCTGCTGCTCCTCTTTTCTTGTGCCTGTCACTCCTCCAGCCTTGTCCTGTTGTGCCTCCCCCTTGTGCTGTTGCTCCGCCCCCTTTTGATGTTGCTCCTTCCTTCTCGAACGCTGTTGCTCCGCCCACCTCTGTGTAGTCAATCACCCCTCTCCTCGTGCTGTTTCCTCACCCCCCTTTGCCTGTCAATCCTTTCCCCCATGTGTGCTGTCACTCTTTCCTTCAAATGTTGTACAATGCACCCCTTGAGCTCTTTCCCCATGCACTATTGCATCATTCACCCTTTGTGCTGTTGCTCTTCCTCTTTGCTCTGTCATTCCTTCCCCTTGCACTGCCACTCCTTCCCCCCATATGTTTGTTGCTCATTCCCCTTTGCATGATCACTCCTTCTGCCTCTATCACTGTAGCTATGCCCACCTTTGCATTGTAGATCTGCCCCCCTGTACTGTTGCTCCATTCCTCCTTTACCATGTCACTCTTTCCCTCTTCTGTGCTGTCACAATTTCTTTCAAATGTTGTACAATGCTCCCACTTGCTCTCTTTCCCCCTTTGCATTATTGGGTAATTTCCCCTTGCACTGTCACTCGCCCTTGCGCTGTTATTCCCCCTTATGCTGTTGCTCCTTCCCCTTGTGCTGTTGCTCCTTTCCCCTTGTGTTGTCACTCCTTCCTTCTCTAGCGTTGGCACTCTGCCCACCTTTCAGCTTTTCATGCGGTTCTGTCATTTTCTCGATTTTTATAGGTCGCCTAAAAAAATGTTTTCTTCGGCAGACAAAAATCAAAAAAGAACATTTCCTCGCCCCACCACAGTGGATGACAGTCTGATTTTGAAATGCTGCTCTGTAGAAAAAGGTCTTTTGACCTAGTACCGTTGCTCCACCCTTCCTTTGCCCTCTCACTCCTTCCCCAGATTTCAGCTGTCACTCCTTCCTTCAAATTTTGTACAATGCTCCTGTGTATTGTTGCTGGCATAGATTTCATATATATATATTTATTTTTCTTCCTCGTGTTGCCATTTATTTCTTATTCCTCCCCCCACAGTGCTTCTCCCATCCCCGGCACTGCCCATCATTTCCTCCCATGCTGTAATTTCTTCCTCTCTGAGCTATCATTCCTCATTCCTTGCTAAATGTAAAATACAATGACAACTACACATGCCCTAACTATTGGTTTTGCCAATGCTTGTTTTTGTTATGTGATGAGGCATGCTGTTGTATGCCAGAAAGCTTTCAGAGGAGCCAAGACGGCATATGGGACTCCTGTGAGTACTGCATTGCCACCATCCGAAGGGAGATTACCAAGGAGTGGACAACGTTTCTGAAACTCGAGAGAGGGATGAAAGGCTTAACTTTGTGGAACAGCACACGTTGGTACCATGCCACTTTTGTTTTTTTGGCAATGTGTGTTTTGAATGAGAGGCCACCGCCAATATTAAAGGCAATATTTTGCATTGGGTGAGAGTTAAGGCGATAAATCGTCAAGCTTAGAGTCAATCTGGCATTTCTGGACATGGACATGCTCAGTGGGATTTCCAAGGAGAATTAATTTGGTCTCTGGAGGGGTTGGCTTCAGATAGGCACTTGACACCCAATCTTGGTTGACGGACAGGCAGTGCTTATGTTGATAGATGTTGTTAATGCAATTGTTCTTTGGGGAACGTTATGTACTATATGTGTATTGGTGTATCTTCATGTCAGTGTTGGTGAGGCGTTCCCCCAGAGGTTTCATGTAGAGGAACTCCTCGGGTTACTGGGTGGTCCTGGGATCTTTTGAGGCCAATCTGGGTGAGTTGGATTCTGTTGGACAGGTATAGGGTGAACCACTGCAGGACTGTTCTGTTGAAGTCTATGTAAGTAATGAGGATGTTGAGGAGATCTTCATGGTCAACAGTATCAAAGGCAGCAGATATGTTGATAACAGGGTATCCATTGTCCAGGCAATAACTTGGGTGGTGGCAGTCTCTGCTCTTCATTGTGGTCGCAAACCTGATTGATAGTCCTGCGGAAGGTTGTGCTGAGCAATCCCTTCATATAACTGGACGATGATGGTCTTCTCAGTCGCTTTGCTGAGAGGGGGCAGATGCATAATAGAGCAATAGCTAGCCAGGTCATCCAGGTTGAGTATGGGTTTTGTCAGCAAGGGGAACATCTGTTCTGTTTTCAGTGCATCTGGGAAAGTGTCTTGGGTGAAGGGGGAGCTGATGATGTTTTGATGTGTTTTGAGTGTTTTAGCTTTGTTTGTTTGTTTGTTTGTTTGTTTATTTATTTATTGTGCGCACCGGACCCTGGGGTAGCAGGGCGCAAGAGAACAAGGAGGTTTACAGCTTAGTTAAAAGACGTTACAGGTTACAGGTTACAGGTAAGCATAGTGGACATTTCTTGAATCTGCAGGGTAAGGCAAGTGCAAGTGCAGATAAAGCGTAGCCAACAGTCAAATCTATAGCGAGCGAACAGTATAGCAAGTCTGAACAAGCATTATAACAGGTCATTACGTATAAAGTGACATACAATTGGACGTGCGAGGGGTGGCTGGTTATTATGTCGCGTTCTCAGTGAGCCATTTTATGGTGTTCTTTCTGAAGTTGTTAAAGGTTTGGTCAGATCTAAGTGCAAGAGCTAGGGAGTTCCATAACTGCGCTGCCTTGACTGGGAAGCTGGAACCTCCAATGGTGGCTAGTTTAAATCTGGGCACTAGGAGGCAGTTGGGGCTGACTGTCCTTGTGAGTCTAGTTGGATTTTTTCTGTTGAAGCGTTCTGAGAGGTATCGGGGGGCTTTGTTGTTTAGGCATTTGTGGATAAGGGAAGCAGATTTAAGGTTGATTTTTTCTTGGGTGGAGAGCCATTTGTGTTTTCATCTTATTTCTGAAATATGTGCTCTTCTAGGGATACTTAGGGCCGCTCTAAGTGCGTTGTTTTGGAGCACTTGGATTCTATTGATGATTTGTTTAGTAGTCCCTATGTAAAGGGCGTTACAATAATCTAATTTAGATAAAATGAGGGCTCTAGCTAGGATAAGACAGCTGTCCTCTGAAAGGAATGGTTTCCCAGCTCGTATTAGCTTGCATGTATAGGCCGTGGATGAGGCCAGTGAGTTCACCTGTTTGGTTAAAGATAGTGTCGCATCAAGGTAAAAACCTAGGGTTTTTACTTCTCTGGCGACCTTGATAGTGTTACCATCGATGATGAAGGCAGAGTAGTTTTGGTTAAGTTTGGAAATGCGGGCTGCCATGCCCAGGATGATGAGCTCTGTTTTATCATCGTTCAAGCATAGGCCATGGTTGGCCATCCATGCTTGAACGATGCTATAGACTCTATTCACCAGAGCCAGATCTTCAATGTAATCCCCAGTAAGTGGTAAGAGAATCTGAGTATCGTCTGCGTAGTTGGTGTAGGTGATACCCAGATTATCAAGATCGTCAAAGAGTGGCTTGGTGAAGATGTTATAGAGTGTCGGCGAGACACAATATCCCTGGGGCACTCCACAAGTGATTGGGATAGGGTCTGCTGCCGCTGCGGGGGAGAACACCCTCATGGTCCTGTCACTAAGGAATGACTGAATCCAGACTATAGCCTCCCCTGAGAAGTGGGCTGCCGAGTCCAAGTGATTACATAGGACTTTGTGGTCCACCAGATCAAAGGCGGCTGAGAGGTCTAGAAGGAGGAGGAGAGCTAATTTTCCCTCGTCTCTGAGTGAGTCTATTTGGGCTTTTAGGTCGATAAGGGCAGTCTCTGTGCCGTGTTGCGGACGGAAACCGGATTGGCGGGTGCCAAGGAGATGGTTCATCTCAAGGAAGTTCTGGATTTGGGTGTATGCTACCTTATCTAATATTTTTAGTAGGAAGGGAACTGTGGTGATGGGCCTGTAGTTAGTGGGAATGTTGGGGTCCAATGTTTGCTTTTTTAGAAGGGGGAGTACCCAAGATTCCTTTAGATTACGGGGGATGGTGCCCGTAGTAAAGGAGGCATTGATAAGTTTTGTGATAAAGGGGGCTAGATCTCTAGCCGCATCCTTGATCAGTTGTGCGGGGCATTGGTCACCTTTGCAATTAGAAGGTTTAAGAGTCAAAATGGTCTTCTCCACCTCAGTTACTTAGACCTTGGAGAAACGGAATTGGGTGGATTCTTTAGGTTTGGATGTGGGAATTTTGACTGGCGGAATTTGAGTTGGTAGTGAAGCTTTCTTTAGGGCAATTTTCATTTGGAGGTTGGATACTTTGTTGGTTAGTGCCAGTTGTATGTCTGTACACCAGGTTTTGTCTTTAATGGAGTCATCCTGTACTGTGATAGGAGTTTCCAATTCCTTTAGGATGGAGAATAGCTCCTTCATACTGGAGTTGGATTGGGTGATCCTATTATTATAGGTTTCTTGTTTGGCCAGGATAATATCTTTTTTGTATTGCGAAGAGATGTTTATTAGGTTAGTTTTATTTTCAGCGGTCGGATGCCGGTTCCAAGCTGTTTCGCATTTTCTCTTCTGTAGTCTTAAGTTTTTTAGGTGGGGTGTAAACCAGGAGTTCAAATGCTTTTTAGGTTTACTGTTCGGAAATTTAAATGGAGCAACACTGTCAAGAGCAGAGGACATGGCCTCGTTGAATTCATCCACTAGGATGCCTGGGTCAGTGTGGTCAGGTAGACAATTTAGTTTGGGTAGGATGTGGGGCAGAATATTATCAGCTGTAATATTTTTCTTGTTTCTGGTTAAAGTGGGTATGGCTGGCGTGGGTGTTAAGACTATGGGTCTTTTAGTGTCGAGGGTAAAGGAGATAAGGTAATGGTCAGACCATATTTGGGGGGTAATGGCTGTTATAGAAGGGTAGCAGTTGTGACTGGCAATCCAGTCAAGAGTTCTTCCCTTGGTATGTGTGGGAGTATTCACGAGCTGCGTGAAACCTAGCACTGACAGAGTATTGACTACGGCAGTAGCATGGTGGTCGTTGATATCGTTGAGCCCTAAATTGAAGTCTCCTAACACGTGTTTGGGAGGAGTTTTTTAGCTTCTCAGAGATAACAGTGGTGATATCTTCAGTGAAGGTGCTGACGGGGCCAGGGGGTCTATAGAGAAGGTGGATATTTAGTGTTTGAGAGTTAGCATTTGGTAGTTTGATAGAGAGAAGCTCACAGGATTTGAGGGAGGGTGTGGATGTGATTCTCATAGAGAGATCAGATTTGGCGATAATTGCTATTCCTTCACCACGCGCATCTGGTCTGTCAGCTCTGAGAATGGTATAATTTTCTGGGACTGCCAGAGTGAGAGCCGGACCTGCTGCATCGTGGAGCCAAGATTCAGTAATGGCGATGAAGTCAAGGTTATTATCCCGTATGACATCTGCTATGTCAGTAGCATGGGCGACTAATGATCTGGCATTGATTAGAGCAGCTTTTAATTCAGGTTCTAGCTGCGCTGTGAGCGGGAGGTTGGCCATAGGTTTATTGATTTTATGGTAGGGTTGGCATCTGAGAGGGGCGGTGGTTACCAATGGTCGGAATAGTTTGGGTCGAAGGTGTTCTAGGTTGATGTTATATTTAGTAATGGGTTCGAATATTTTGGGTAGTCGAGCCCGGAGTCTAAGCTTCCTTTGTGCTAGGTTGCAAGGTTTAGAGATAAGTTGTATGTGGGCTCCTGGGCCCTCTGTAGGCGGAACTGTAGGCATGGTCATGTAGATGATGGTAAGTATAATCGTCAGATTGGTGAACGGTGCAAGGTGAGCTGGGTTAGGCATGAGGAAGTACATACTGTTACTACTAGATGAGCTAGGGGGACTGGACTTAGTTGCCGTGGGTGGATACTGGGCAGAGTGGGCTGAGTACAGTTCTCAAATACTAGGCGAGATTAATGCAGCAATCACGTACTAGGCTAAGAGCAGCAATCAGATACTGGGCTAAGTGCGACAATCAGATGCAAGTCTAAAACAGAGGTCAGATACTGGGCTGAGTGCAGCCAACAGATACCTGTCTAAGGCAGCAGTCAAATACTAAGTAAGGATAAGGCTTAATGCAATGATAGGAATATTTGGGCTAGATTCAGCAGTTAGGGATGGAGAATATACTAGCAAAGTTGAATTGGCACTTTCAACGCACAGTGGTCTCTAGCCGACCATAAAGCACTACACGATAGTACAGTGGTCTCTGGGCGACCATAAGGCACAACACAATAGTACAGAGGTCTCTGGGCGACCATAGGGCACAACACAATAGTACAGTGACTTTAGCAATGGAGGAGGGAAAAATGGAATTTCTGTAGTTGGTGGGGTTGAGGGTTGTGAGAGTTGTGTCTGGAGTTATTGTCCTGAAATTGTTCCATATTGCTATGTTAAAGGCTGGTATTGTTAGGAGGTTCTTGTTGTGTTTGGAGCTGTTAATGTGTTGCTCTGTCTTGTCGAAGTTGTCTGTGAAGTAGCTGTTACCAGCATTGCATTGTCCCTGGATTGTGGTATTTCTGGGTCTGGCAGCAGATTGATCTACTGCTTCAGGCTTGGAAGATCACTGAGCTCATATTGGATGCTTTCTTGATGTTTTGTATGTACTAGTTTGCTTTGGCTATGATGATGACCCTGCATGCTGATTGGAGGTTTCTCAGAGTGATGAGGTATTCTAGTTGGTGAGATTTTGTTCAGAACTTTTCTGCAATGAGTGTCCTGCTGTTAATGAGTTCCTGTGTGTGCCAAGGCAAGGAAGGCTTATGATTGTTGTTTCAAAGTTTCAGCGTGCATGGGTTTTGTTGTTCTCAGTTATGGTTTGGTGGAGGGTGCAAATCGGGGCATTGACAATCACCTAGGGGTTGGACGGGGAGGCCAAGGTGATGAGATTTACTTCCAATACATTCATGGGGAATTCCTGAAAAGAGTAGTGGGATACCTTGGTTGGTCTGGGTTGGCCCTGATGGGCAGAGGTATGTGGTGGAGCATGATGGGTATGGCTGCATGTTCTGTCCAGGCCAAAGGTGACTGGAGAGACATTTGATGACTGGGGAGGTGCTGAATACTAGTTCAGGTGTGTTGCCTTTGTTGTGGGCTAGGTCTGCAATGAGATGTTTGATGTTCATGGTATAGAGCGCTTTGAGTAGGGTCTCTCTGGTTTTCTTGGTGGCTTTCATCCTGGGCAGGCTGAAGATTCTGAGAAAGGTGTTAGTTGTGTGGAAAGTGGAAAGAGAGGAGTTCCTTGGATTCAGGTGTGAGGTGCTCATGGTGGGTGTGTCTCCATAAGTTCTTGTTGGTAAAAGCAAGCCCTCAAACAGTGTTTCCTTTGCATGCCTTGTGTTGGATGCTGTAAGCTTCGGGATGAGTACACCCAGGATGTGTTTGGAGGTGAGTCATTTCTCTGTGATTAAGAGTGTGTCTAGGTTGTGAGTGGTGATGAGATCAGCATGGCCTAATATGATATGATATGATATGTCATTTAAAACACGCCTGTACACACGTGTTTCTAGGTGCGACAAGACAAGGGAGGGAAGACAGACTGAGGGCAAGACAAAAAGATATTACTAGAACTTGTGTCATCCCGTTCGTGCAAGTGCAACAATGCAAATTGCAGGGGGAAGGGCCAGGGAGAGGCAAGGGGGCAGTGCAATCAGGGCAGCATTGCTTTGAGTAAGTGCAGACAGTGCAGCATGGCTTTGGGTAAGTGCAAGGAGGCAGGGGACTGTAGGCTTACAGGTAAAGCCACTAAGTGCATAATAGGCTGCATGTAATACTGCGGAATGGGCATTAAATAGCATGATCTTGCATTTGTGATTTGTAGGTGGAGTGTGGCTGGTGAGAGGGATGTGGGTGAGGTTCTGTGGGTTGGAAATGTGTGGGAATGGGGTGCAGACTCTGTGTTTGCATGTGTGGGTGAGGGTGGACCTGGGAAGGAGTTAGTGGTATGTGATGCACATGTGGCTGGCTTATGTGGGATATAAGGAGGAGGTGTTCAGGTTCTTTCCAAGTCCTAATGAGACAAAACAGGGAGCCCTTTTCTTTGTCTTCCCATAGCTTTGGATGCCCAGGTGAGGGATGCCTGGTATTTGATAGCTTAGACAGGAAAGAAAGGGGATAGGCTAAGAAAAAAACACTAAAGAGGACACCAGAAGATCAGCATTGATTAAAGGGGGTGAGGAACAGATCACATGGCTTAATTCCACATGTGCCAGCTGAACAACTGCTAAGGAAAAGAGTCTGGAAGGCAGCTTAAGAAGAGAAAGTAAGGGGCGGGTTAAAAAAAGAGTGCCCAAAAAGGTACCAGATGGTTAGCCCTTCTTAGCAGGTGGGTGGCAAAGAGGTCACATGAGCTAGATCCACTTTCACCAGTTGACCAACTGCTGGACATTGTTTACACATCAGACTATTAATACCTGTCCCAGAATGCACTGCAGCACACTTGATAAAAATGCCTCCATAAAACTGTTTTTCTTTTTGTCCAACAATGGGGAGGCGAACAGTAAATATGTGGATCTAAGATTCAGTGAGAGCAGATCATTGTCATAAATACATACTTACATATCCGAATAAAGAATGTGGTGAGTGAATTTCTCTTGCAGATGCACTCTGAAGCCTGCCCTCATGACACCATATTTCCCATATGACCTTGTTTTCTTTTTTCATGTATTGGACATTAGCTTGTTCTCTCTCATTAGACATTAATAAGCTTGTGCCAGTCTGAAAAGGCCTGTTTGGCAGAAACTGGTGCTAAGGTCACTAACGCCCATGTGATTGGGAGAACTGGTTAAAACAGGTACGGACAATGGAACTGCTAATTCCTGACCAGAAGTGGTAATGGGGTGAGGCCCAGCCCACATTGGAACTGATCAAACGATCAGGAAGAGTCGGATTACATCATAACCAGAAACGGACACTAAAGAGGGACAAATCATTGAATGAATGGAAGCATTGTTTTGGCGGGAGGCTGGATAAGTGTGTTGGAAGACCTAGGCATAGAACTCTTGAACTTTTCCTAGTTAGGTGACCAGTGTGCTATGACGATCTGGAGAACAGGTCAGGTCAAGTGAGGTCTGGTTAGAGACATGATGCTATTTAATCGACTTGCAAACCAATTAATAAATCATTTCTGTTTGTCATCACCCAAAATTGATGTGTGGGCCTGGTTCCTATGGCAGAACTAACTGCAAACAAATAAAGCTAATCATTTTGTTGCAGTCACTAAACTGTTTTAGTATTGGTTTCATGAAATTAAAAAATACAAACAAAATCATCACAGTAGCCAAACCTACAACTCATAGTTTACAATATCATGTTTTTCCTCATATGCCTATAAATTCACTAGTGTGCTGTACATTTACTGATTCGCTGCCTCATTGGGAATATGGTGGTATGCCAGGGGTAAATCCGCAGTAATACTGCAAAACTGAATTATTGTTACCATCACTTGGTTCGGCAGAATTACTGCCGGGTTACATGTGGTGGTATGGCTGTGTTAGTCCACATTTATGTAGTCCATAGGATTCCATGGGGATTTTTGGCAGAATTACCACTGGCGGTAATTCCGCAGCTGGTAATGCTGCCAATTTTGGTGATTTTTGCCGGTAAGGTGGCAGAATTACCTCGTGTACTTTGCTGGAGGTTCTTTCTCCACCACACCACCAAAGTTATAGTAAGGCAGAACGGTAATGCTGCAGTTATCCAGTAGTAACTGAGTTACCACTGCATTATCAATGTTTCATCCAGTACCACCGTACTTGTAATAAGGCCCTGAATCATGTTAGCACATCTTTGATGCTTGACAAAACTCAGTCAACACATGTTTTAATTTCCTTTAGCTCCAATGGTCTAAGAAATTTTCCACACCCATCTTTTTCAGGACTATATATGCACATTGTACAAGCCCCTATGCCCCTCCTCGGAAGACCTTCAAAGGTGGTAAGCAGCTCCACCTAGCTACCGTCAACTCTCGCTCTGCTGTCAAACATGATTCTGATATCTGTCTCTTTCTCAAAGACTTTGACCTCGATGTTCTCGCCCTCACTGAGACGTGGTTCACTGCCAGCTCTGTCACTGCTTTTGACCCACTCCTGGCAGAGGGTTACAAGATCCTCTCCAAGCCCAGGCCTAACCGGTCTGGATGTGGAGTGGCCTTTATCTTCCCTGACTGGATCCCTTCTACCATCATTCCCACTCAGTGCTACTCCTCCTTTGAATGCCTCGCCTGCAGGCTCAGCATCTCTCCAACACTTTTTCTGACTCTCGCCATAATCTACAGGACCACTGTTCCAGTCACCCTCTTCCTCTCTGAGTGATCCAACCATACCTCTTCCCTTTTTGCTTCTAGCTCCAAACCTCTCCTCCTCTGTGACTTCAGTATTCATCTTGACTCTCCCGAGGCAGCCACTGGATCCCTCACTATTTATCCCTCTGACCTGAAGCACTCATCATACCTTGGATGGTCTCATCCCCTCAGACATTCCTATCTACAACCCTCTCACTGCACCTCTCTCCTGGTCCGACCATTCCCTCCTGTTTTTTCATCTGGATCTCTTACGTCCCCCTGCTAAGCATTTGCTTGCACTGCCTGTCTCCTTCTCCGTCATTCGACCAATGAAGCTAGTGTCAGTTGCTGACTTTGCTGCCACTTTCATTCCCCCTCCCACCTCTGCCAGGGACTCCCACAATGACTCCACCCTTGCTAATATTCACCTTTCTATCACCAACACCCTAGATATCCTTGCCGCTGTCATGAGGATCCAAAAGAAGCCTGCCTCCAAGCAAAACACCTGGTATGACTCTGACCTAGCCTCTAAGAAACGCAAGTGCTGAGTGGCTGAGCAGAAGCGGTGGGCATCAGACTCATCCTCTGGCAAACTGGCCTGCCGCCTGCTCCAAAGGCAATACAGACTCTCCATTCACTCAAAAAAAGGGCTCACATCCAAACCTGCATCTCCAGGCCCACTAACAACTGTTTACAATCTGCAAGGAACTCGCCAATCCTTCTGCAGTCTCCACATCTCCCCTGCCATCCCTGAACTTCTGTACCTCTCTGCCCCTCCCCTTGCTTTCCAAAACTCCGCAAATTCTGTTCTCACTCTCCACTTCCCCCTCACTCCTCCCTCCCCAGCTTTCATGTCTCACTTGACTCCCCTCTGCTCTTCCCAACTTCACTCCTCCTTCTCTCCCATAGCACTAGATAAGGTCTCTAGACTAGTCTTCTCTATGAAAGTCTCCTCCAACCAGGTGCTTTCCAGCTCCTCCAGAACTATCAAGGACAACATTGCCGCCCTTGCTCCTTCCCTCGCTGATTTCTGCAACCTTTCCTTTGCCACCGGCTCCTTCCTTCTACCCTTCAAGCACTCCCTTGTGCATCCCCTCCTCAAGAAGCCCTCTTCTGACACCTCCTGTCGTGCTACCTATCACCCTATCTCCATGAATCCCTTGCTGGATAAATTCCTGGAGAAGCAGGCCATCTCCTAACTCACTCTACACACTGAGTCTGTAGACTCTCTCCACAACCACCAGTCCGGTTTCAGAGCTGCCAGAGGCACAGAAACTGCTTTACTGACAACCTGTGATGACTTGCTCTCTAATCTTGACTCTAACTCTCCATCCATTCTTATCCTCCTAGATATTTCTTCTGCCTTGGTCAATCATGCCACCCTGACAAATCGGCTCAATAACACCCTGGACATCACGGCCTGGCAGTGGACTGGTTAACCTCCTTGCACTCCAACCGACCTTCTGAGGTTCAATGGGGCCCTTTTCTCTCCCCTATCATACTCTTCACCTACGGCGTTCCTCAAGACTCTGTTCTCTCGCTGTGGCTTTTCAACATCAACCTTGCCCCTTTGGCCCACTTGCTCTCTTCCTTCTCTCCTCACTTCCATTGTTATGCAGACGACACGCAGCTCTCCTTCAGCCTTCCCTCCTCTTCCTCCCCTTCCTCCTCTCTCACCCCTGATTGTCTGGCTGCTATTCAGTCATGGTGCACTGCCCATGATTTCTGCCTTAATTATTATTTTTTATTATTTGTTTTTTTTTTGGTTAGTAAAAACCTTTACAAAAATCCAATGAAAAGACAATAGAAATATGAATTGATTAACGTAGACATATATACATATAAGACATGTATAACATATAAATACAAATACCTTTGCATAAAACTACTACAAATACAACTTCTCAATTTAAAACCATGTTGATAAAATTCAATACAACTATACAACCACCATACAATTTAAGCATAACACTTGTAAACAGAAAATCTGACTATAAGTGCAAATTCATAGGTTGAATGCATATATATACTACTCCAATTCATTTAGTTTCTTTTTCAACATAAATGAAACCACTCAAAAAAGGTCCCTCTACTGGAGTATAGTCACTTTTTGTGTACCTGGAGAAGATTTATCTCACATCTCAAAACAGGTGGCATACTGATAAAAATCTTATTACTGCTACATTTAGCGCAATTGATTCACTATGTAACATTGTCCACCACGTTGATCTGAAAAACTCTGTTCAGGGCATCACAATCCGTCAACAGGTGTGATATTGTTTCCACAGAGTATGCCATTTGACAAAAGTGGCAATTCATAATTTATTTGCTGGCCATCCCTCTAGATGTTAAGATCTCTCTCGTCGGGAGTACATTTAATCTGGCATGCATGAAGTTATTTCTTATTTGGACGCAATTTCTTATTTGGAAAACACTGTAGGTAAGCTCAAGACAGACTATTAATTTTTGACAGGATATCATATGGGAATATAACTTCTTCCCCATTACCGCCTCATTCGTCTCCATCGATTCATTGTATTGGAGCAGCCTCTTCACCTTAGCGGGGGAATGCAGAAGTGTATCCATTGTGACCCCCAGCTTTAATAGAACTGCTTGACATTCTTCATGGAACTTAAGAAAAAATCCCTCTATGGAGACTCCCTCCCTTACACCCTTACTCATTAGTGCATGTAGGGATTAGCTTGAATTCGATGCAGTTTTCTGTAGAAACTCAATCTCTTCCATTCCATGAAGCTTTAGACTGACTGTAAGCCTATTTCATATTTAATTGAAGACAGTGGTACACACTTGGGTACATAATACAAGACTGAATGCCAGATCAGTGATTCATATTTGTGCATCTCTCTAACAGCCATACAGGGAATAACTCAAGGCTGTAGCACAGACATGGGATAATCTTGGAATAGTAGAACCTTAATGTAGGGATTATGGAACATTTTCCATATTTCCTATCTATTTGTTTCAATAGTGGGTCTTGTTTAAGAGCTTTGGCTCTTAAGTAGTTTCAGTAAAAACACCATTTTGGTGAGGAAATAATAGGGAATCCCAAATAGTTGATTGACGTCTTCACAGTTAGTCTTATATTATTCAGAACCCATAAATCCAATTGGACGTGTATACTTACTCAGTCTCATCACTACCGTCTTTTGCGGATTTACTTTTAGATGGTTTGTCTCTATATAGCTATTAAAGGCTATAATGAGTCTCTGTAATCCAATCCGAGTACTATCGGCTAGTATGAAATCGTCTGCACATGAAGACCAGCAAATATTGCATCACCCAATCCTAGGGGGTGCAAATGAGGCCTCATCTAATAACGCACCAACATCTGCCACATACAAAATAAACAAGGCGGGAGCAAATATACAGCCTTGTTTTAGTTCGTTATATGTGTGCATAGTATTAGAGAGTAGGCCACCCTTGTTCAAACGTATCTGAATTTTTGATCCCTCATGCAAATGAATTAGAATGGATAGGGGATTCCACAAAATCGAAAGCAAGAAATAGACCCATAGAGGCCACATATATTGGTACCAAACTATTGAAGAGGAGGTCCCAGACATAGAATACACCCCAGCCCCACAGTTTGAGGTACCAGGAATAGACTCGCCAAGGTACGTGACGTACGAGGAGCAATTGAACCAACAGAGAGCTGCACTGGGCCTATGCCCAGTGCCCATCAGAAGAGCAATACCTGTTGAAGTGCCTTTAACCAGACAACCATGGGCAGCTCGGTACCCACTGAGACAACCATACCAGCAGCTGACACGAAATGAAGACTACTTACAAACTGTCCCCGAAGAGACCCAAAGAGTCTTAATGGAGGGCAAATGGTGACGACATAAGAGCCCAGACAGACGTACAGATGAACATAAATGACAAACGAAAGATTACACACAAGGAAGAAATACAAAGAATAACTATGTAATGGACGTGTAAGAAGAAACGATGATGATATATAAGGAAACGTAACCATGAAGAAAGATAAAAATATTCAACTGGTAAATGCCTGTAAATAGGTTCGAAACGTAAGAAGCTAAGTAAATAGTACTGCTTGCAATGCTTAGTAGAAGAATAGAGCGGCAAGCGCCAACTATATATATCTACCTCAACGAAGCACATTAAATAAGTGCGACTCCATTTTGTAAAACAGAATTCAGCCCAGGCTGCAAGGGACTAACAAGGCCAAGATTCATATTCCAGCCAAAGCCAAGTGAAGGAGCGGAATCAAAACTCAGTAAGAAGCAGCTCAATGCCTGGGAATTCGAGGTCAACCTAAGGAAGGGAGGAGAGCGGCAGCCTCAGAGAATCGAAACTTCAGAGCTTACCAGCCAGCCAGTGAAGGTCGAGATAAAGAGGCCCCAGGCAGGTGGCGATGCTATGGAAGAATCAAATACACGAATAACAGGAAAATGAAGCAGATTCACGGTGAACAGACACGTGACCAGCCAAGGGCAAAGAGGTGCCAACGTCTGATGTCACCCAGAACCCGAGGATGCCATAACTTCTCCTGATAAGAAGCTACAGTTCTAGGCCATCCACTTGCCAACTAATTGACACATAGCCCTAAAAGTACTGATTGATGGAAGAAAGGCAGGGTGAATCCTGGGGCACAAGGGACCAAATATTCTAGGGTCCTATAGCTTGTAGAACCAATAAGACATTGTAGTTGTAGTGACGTCTATTACGAGTAGACGCCCACCCGATAAGAGCTATCCAATCCTCATGCTCTGTTAACATATACAGATATAGCACCTATACTTAAGTTACCTTTTCCAACCAATAGAATTGCATGTCAAACTTATGAGTGTTACACGTCAATGATGACGAGAATTTACTATAAAAGTTACTGTTTGCATGAAGAATTTGGGAGTTGAAGCGAGACAGGCGATCACAACACTGCTGATTTCCATTTGTTTCCCCGTTTTTTGTACTTGTCATTAAACGGACTTCCCTTTGCCAAACCATTGAGTTGTCCTTATTTGATTGGTGTCGGAGTAAGAGAATCCTGCACCCCATCCTCCTCAAAGTGCAGCTATCTCATTTTAAGGGGCCGGAGGGTGAGCTCTAAATCTCATTGGGCCCGTTCAGAGGTCGCCCTGCCCTCCAGTACACTTGGTAGCAAGAGGATGGTTGTGACCATCGAGTATTGATGAACTATTAATAAGACACCTATTGACCGACAGCACGAAGTAACTCTAGGTTTTCGGCAATATCACAAGTCCTTCGCCATTCAGCTGAGTAGACTGAGAAGCTTCCCGTGGACAATGATAGTGTAAGTCCATAAAATCTGCAGTGGTTCTGAAGGAACCTGCCTTATAGAGCATAACCCTTCTCATTCCCACAGGCAGCCGATCAGACGAAAAGACCGGAGAGGCGGTAACGGAGGGGCAGGTGATCCCAAAGATCCAGAGAGGAACCATGCAAGCAGTGAGTGAACGAAAAAGATTCAATATTTTGGCAAAAGTTTTGTAGGCATTAAAACAAGTAAGGGAAAAGGTAACGGAGGGTGACGGAAAATAAAATAATCAGAAATAGAGAAAACTGCATATATAAGGGGATAATGACTCGACTATAATAGAGAAAAACAGTGGTTACCGGGACAGATACCAGAGAGAAAAACAGTGGTTACCGGGATAGATACCTGAAAGAAAAACAGTGGTTACCGGGATAGATACCCGAGAGAAAAACAGTGGTTATCGGGATAGATACCCGAGAGAAAAACAGTGGTTACCGGGAGGGCACCCGAGAGAAAACAGTGGTTACCGGGAGGACACCCGAGAGAAAACTGAGGATACCAGGAAGGACACCTGAGATAAAAAAGTAAGAGGATTCGCCTTGTTCCTACGCTTTAATATAGCGGTCAGAAGAAACGTGAACTCATAGTCCCACATAATAG